>NC_045435.1:165370571-165391325 GCF_002776525.5 Piliocolobus tephrosceles | reverse complement strand
CTAAACCTGCAGCGACGCCCCCGGCGCGGGCACAAAGGCTCCGACGGCGGCCGGCGGGGGCTGCCAAGCGCCCGGGAGCCGGCGCCAGAGGTCGCCTGCGCGCGCCCTAGCCGAGCCCCGGGCACCATGCCGCGGCGCCTGCAGCCCCGGGGCGCGGGCACAAAGGGCCCTCCGGCCCCGGCCCCGGCAGCTTCGGGGGCCGCCCGGAACGCCCACTCTGCCGCCTCCCGGGACCCCCCAGCGTCTGCCAAGCCGCTGCTGCGCTGGGACGAGGTGCCCGACGACTTCGTGGAGTGCTTCATTCTGTCAGGTTACCGGCGTCTGCCGTGCACGGCCCAGGAGTGCCTAGCCTCGGTGCTGAAGCCTACCAATGAGACGCTCAACTTCTGGACGCACTTCATCCCGCTGCTGCTGTTCCTCAGCAAGTTCTGCCGTCTGTTCTTCCTGAGCGACGGCGACGTGCCCTTCCACCACCCGTGGCTGCTGCCGCTGTGGTGCTACGCGTCAGGAGTGCTGCTGACCTTCGCCATGAGCTGCACGGCGCACGTGTTCAGCTGCCTGTCGCTGCGCCTGCGCGCCGCCTTCTTCTACCTGGACTACGCGTCCATCAGCTACTACGGCTTCGGCAGCACGGTGGCCTACTACTACTACCTGCTGCCCGGCCTCAGCTTGCTCGATGCCAGAGTCATGACTCCATACGTGCAGCAGCGCCTGGGCTGGCACGTGGACTGCACGCGCCTTATCGCCGCCTACCGTGCCCTAGTGCTGCCCGTGGCCTTCGTGCTGGCCGTGGCTTGCACTGTGGCCTGCTGCAAGAGCCGTACCGACTGGTGTACCTACCCGTTCGCGCTGCGCACCTTCGTCTTTGTCATGCCGCTCAGCATGGCCTGCCCCATTATGCTCGAGAGCTGGCTCTTCGACCTGCGTGGGGAGAACCCCACACTCTTCGTGCACTTCTACCGCCGCTACTTCTGGCTGGTGGTGGCCGCCTTCTTCAACGTGAGCAAGATCCCCGAGCGCATCCAGCCGGGTCTCTTCGACATAATCGGCCACAGCCACCAGCTCTTCCACATCTTCACCTTCCTCAGCATCTACGACCAGGTGTACTACGTAGAAGAGGGCCTGCGCCAGTTCCTCCAGGCGCCACCTGCCGCACCCACTTTCTCGGGTACTGTGGGCTACATGCTGCTGCTGGTGATCTGCCTGGGGCTCGTCATCAGGAAGTTCCTAAACAACTCCGAATTCTGCAGTAAAAAGTGAGCCTCCGCCTTGGAGGAGACTACTGGTTCGCCCATCTGTTTGGAGTTTCTGTTGTTGTATTGTTGGTTTGTTTTCAAGTTTCATTGTGTTTTCTTCTTTGCTCAAGGAAGGTGCTGCAAAACCATAGGGAAAAAGTTCACTGCTACAAAGGGATCCCAACCCACTGGAGGCTTTGAAGGAGGCTGGCGGGGGTGTTCAAGCGGTAGGGAAATAGTCATTGGTTCTTGCCCTTGGAAAAAATTCAGGTGATGTCTTTGACACCCAGGGATTTCTCAAAGGCAGTGAGTAAAATTCCAAATAAAGCCCCCAAAGAGTTTGCTTTTCCAGTCATCTGTGCCATTGGTAATAAGAAGTAGCCCCTATGAGGTCAGGTACACAATAAAGAGGGTAAATAGAATCCTTGGGAACTTCTATTTCAGTCTGAGGAATGCTTGGATTTGTCAAAAGAATGGAGCTTTGTAGGAAACAGGCACAAAGACGCAAACCCAGGGCTTAACCTGCTAGGAAATGCATGGAATGTGAACACAAATTAATTATTTCAAAGCGTTTTTCAGATGTTATTTAAATAGTAATATATACATTGATTTTTCATAATTTATCAAAGCCTGTGATGTGCACTGAATTTTCTTTGTCACGTGGTTTTGAATTTCACAGCCTTCTGCATTGCGTACACTTGAACTGGACATCAGGGGAAGCTACTTGAGAGTTCTCAACTACTTTCTTAAACAGTGTTTTCTGAAGGCCTGTGTCATGATACAACTGTGAATTATTCTACCTTAGGGACTCTGGTTAAACTATTGGTGAGGAGCTCGAGTGGTTTGTATAGACCCCAGATTTTTGTTTACTCTAATGTATTCCACAAAACGCATCCGGTTTTTGTTAGTTTGTTTTGTTTTTAATCTTTTTCTTTCCTTCTCTACTTATTTAAATTGCCACTGGAATAAATGTGCCTTTTGAAGCAATGTCCAAATGACTGGTCCTCAAACGCAGTTTCTTACATGGGGAGAGTAGTAAGAATAAGCTTTTCTTACCTGACTGCAAATCAAGGTTTCATGGTCCATCCAGGAGGGCAGAAGATGGTGTTAGTTTCAAGTTTTTGGTAGGACTGGAAGTAGTTTATAGGAGCATGCAGAGCATTTGTATTCCCTACAAGGACAAAGAGCCAGCCCGCTAATGTAGATGTGTTCCTAATGCAGCCATGGGAGAAGTTCTAGACTGATGCCATCCATCCTTGCTTAAAATTAAAAATATAATATCCAAGAATAAATGAGGCAGTTTTATTATGAAAGGCAGGAGCGCATTATTGAGTTGTCACTGAAAATTGGGGTTTAAATAAGATTACACTTGCCCAGTTAAACGCTGAAGTTTCATTTGGGTCCAGACTATGGAAATAATTGGCAGTCACCCTAAATCCTTGAAACACTTATGAACGTGTCCGTGAGATCCTTTCTAACAAACAGATTAGCCAATGTTATTTACACATTTCTTACAAATGCTAACCTGTAATTGAGATGACCACTCTAGATTAATACAAACCACTGAGATGACTTGTTTAAATACTTATCACACTTCCGGTAGGTCATTTTGTTAGAAGCCAAATAAGTCATTGAATGGGAGTTTTTTTGGTTTTGTTTTGTTTTGGAGACGTGTGCCTTTATTGGCTCAGCAGGAGGAGTGAGTGGCCGTGATGCCCACCCAGCTCTACTTCACTGGCTTGTAGGTGATGGAGAGCTTGCCCACGTAGTGGCGGATCATCCTGGGCTTGATCTCCACAACCTGATTGAAGGTCTTGGGCAGGATGATCATGTCCCACAGGTGCATCTTGATTTTATGATATAACTTAGATCATGCATATGAGGTAGATGAACACCTCAGCACTGGTAGACTGGCGCTTCTAAAACAATTGCTGGTTTTGTTTATGCTTTTAATCACTTCTCTGTAAACAGAGAAGCTCAGCACAATTCCCTGGAGGAACCGGTATCCTTGTGTGTGTTACTTTGCATGTAGAAGTTAAATTTATATATGTCTATATTTAATTTAGAACCTCTCATTGAGATTGTAAATACACTTTGCACAGTTGTTGATGAGTGTCAGTGTATCATCCTTTGTGAAGTGCAAGGAGATTCCTGTTAGGTTACAGAGGCTAATTTGTACTTACCACAGATGTTATTCCTCAGCTGTAACTTAATTCAGTACATGCATTCAAGGACAACTGTGGAAATCAGGATATTTCCACATGCAAATTTATTTGTATGTGATTGTTTTTTCTAGAGCCCCAAAGAACATTGGTTTGGAAGCTAGAGAAACAGGTTGAAGTGTATTATGTAGTTTCTTTGTAAAATGGGACCTCAATTTCAAAAGGAGCTTTCAGGAGGAAGACTTCTAGAAAGGATTAATGAGTTCGAGAACAATAACTAAAACACCAAATTTGTCATTTTAATTTTTTGTTGTTCTTCCAGGTCCACAGACAGAATTCTCTTCTTGTCCTGTGTCTTTGACCTTAAGCAGAGGCCACTTAAGGATAAAATTATACCCATATCATTTTTCAGGTGATTATGCTGCATGAGTACAGTGAGATGACACACTTTTTGCCATGCAGGTTTCAGCACCCACTATGTCCCAGGGAGAATGAGGACTCACTTTCCTCTTCCCTTTGCCTTTTCCTTCATCCACTGTTCTTTCCCATTCCGTGTTAGATTCTGTAGACCACATATAATAATGACAAGAGGACATTCTAGTTGAAAACTGGTTTGGCTTCACTCCATGTTTGCAAATAGGTACCATATACACTAGTCAAAACCAGGGATGATTTGTTAAACTATACGTTTATTTGCTAAATTTATCAAATTTCTTGATGTTTTAGAAGCAAATGTTTACTTTGAATCTCCCCATTTGCATGGAACTATCCAGGTTTATTACATATTTCAAGGTAATGCAGCAATAAGAACAATATATATTTTAAAATATTTTTCACACTTTCCATTTTGCCACATTAAAATTCAGTTTTACTTTATTGTGTTCAGCTGTTTGAAATGTAGGACAAATTATAAATAAGAATTCACTCCATTATCTATGTACAACCTATTTTGGCAGTAGAATTTTGAGGCATATTATGTAATATGTTTCATTTTTACTTGTTAGTCATGATCTGGATGACATCTCAAAAAGCAGCGCCATAGAGTCATGCCTGGAAAATGAAGGTGTTTGACTTCAGTGCTTGTCACCCCGTGGGTTGGTCTCTGGGGCTGACTCAGACTGATTTAGTTGGCTAATGGGGTTCCTTTCTTCCCTGCCCTTCTTGCAGCTCAGGTGAAGAGGATGACCTTCTGAGAGAGAGGAAGTGAGTTCTTCGGTCATGTCATGACTGGCTTGTAAAAATAAATGTGAACTTTTCCACTAGCCATACACTTTCTATAAATAGTCCAGGGAGAAAGTATGGGGCTACAGAGCTGGACAGAGTGGCCTTCACATATTTCCATTCATAAATCCAGCTCGTAAGTCCTTGCAGTCAAAAAACCATTTAGCCTAATTTATAGTGATACTTTGTAGGAATCATTTCTAAGAATGCAAAATTTTGGGACAGAGGTGATTTTTATCGTTTTTTTCCTGATTTGGTGCCAACTCTGAGGACTAATAGCAATAATAAACAGGGATTTTTTATCTTTACATCTCTTCATAACTTTAATTAGTTAATCTGCACAAAGCTATAATAGGAGACAGGGTATGGTGGGAGTTATCTCCATTTCAAGGCTTTATAATTGGTCCAAGGTGACAGGATTAAGTTTTCAAACTGGCATTAGAATGCAGAGACCATTGTGTGCTCAACTGTGTTTACTAGTTTGCATGGCTATAATGCCTGGCCAAGCACACAGACACTAATTGGAAAAAACAGATATAGATACAGTCCCTTAATTGACTAACTTTAAAATTGAGCAAAGTAAGATATGGCTGTCTTTGAAATTAGATCAAAATATCTCAAACAAAACGTTATCAGCCACTTAAAGTGGTTGTTATCATCTTGTTCAACTGTTGAAGTTGACCACTGCTGACTTCACTCTGTCACATTGTTTGAGCTATTCATTCATGCACTCATATCATCCCTTTCATGATCTTTGAGCACCTACTATGTGTAAGACACTGAGCAAGGATGCATCCTTATTATTATAGCCATTATCCTTTTGTCTTCTGGTGGAACAGAGAAGACACAGAAAGTCTCTCTGGCCAGGAACCAAACTCTGACCTTGGCTGTAGGCAGAATGCTGTAAGTCCCTGAGTTTGGGTCTCTTTTTTGTTAGCATAAGTGCAATCCATAGAATCTTATTTCTATTCACATGCTGACTTCCTCAGCAATCAATTTCTTTTTTCTTTTTCTGTCTGCTCCCAGGCCTATTGTTAAAAATAACTTGAAAATGTAATGTACAATCCAGGTGAGAGGATAGTCGGCATATGTACAGAATTGAAAAACTTATCACTATTATTATGAAAACACTAATAACAATAACTATTGGAAGATTGGTAGTATTCATACTATTATGAAGAGTGGATCATCCAAAGTGCCTGAATTGTGATGTCTTCAAGTGTCTGAATTTTATAGTGTAATAAAACAAACCAACCAACCACACACATAAGAAGGTAAATGCTTAGATCTCCAAAATTAACTGAGATTAACTAATGCTCTCTAGCCTTTTTCCTCTTTTAGGGTCTTTCATAACTTATGAAATATGTCTTAGAAAACATTAATCTGGAGGAAATCATTAAAAAGTGTCAGATGAAAAAAAAATAAGAAGAACGCATGGGAAGAGGAGAACAAAGTGGCTTAGAGTCACAGTCAGAATGGGGCAGCAAGTTCAACTGTGCAGTTAGCCTGAGTTTTAAATTTTGTCCTTAGAAAAGCATGTGAACTCCCAGGGTGTTAGTATTCAAGTAGACAGGCAAGGAATTCTGTTTCTCAGCTTAACCACATCTTGCAGCATTTGACCTGAGCACGAGTGTCCAGGTATATTTTGAGTGGTACATTTATCTCCTGGCTTAATGTCCTTAATTTGTTTCCATAAAATTAGGACAGAGGCAAAAAGGCATTACAGGATAGCACCAGCCAATTGTAAATCACCTTTTGAATCATTTTCTTGAAGGATTGCCAATATTCTCTGACATATATCACCTGACAAAAAGCGAACAAGCCTAGACTAACTGAAAAAGGAAGCATTCAGTGGTTGAAACTGAGCGCTACTGTATTCTTTTGTGAGAGGTCACACGTTTTCTTATTGAAGATTTGGCTTCTTCAATATTGTGAATCATTATTTCTTAATGTGAAAATGGGTATCAGTTCTTCTTAATCACTCTTCCAAAAGCAAATACAAATTTTTGTTGTCATTTTAAAAAGGATAACTTTATTGCATTTCTGGTCTGCAGATTTCTAATCAGTTTGTAGGCATTTTTGTTCTAGAATGGCTTCTTAAGAATCTGTGAGCAAGTTGCAGAATTAGAGTGTTTATTTATAGGTCGGGGGCCAAGAATGCTCATTTAGCTGTTAATTATGGCAGGATGTGACTTTTGAAAGCTCTGAACATATACCTATATGCAACAGTATACACACTTATTTACTATTTAGCTCAATGGAAAAACAGCCTGTTCTTTGAGCTTTTGAGAATGTTTCCCAATGTATTGTGCTTCTAAATGTAATGCACTCACTTTAATGCTTTTGTTCTCAATCAATCTCTGGAAGCTATTCCAAACGTGGCATTTCTCAAGGAAAATTTCTTGAATGTGCAAAATTATTCTCGAATGTGTAGAAGTGACAGGCCACCTTTCTGTCATGCCTTATACCTCCACCCAAAATACACAATAAGCACTCAAGGCAGAATTGGGGGTCTTCAGGTGGTCATTTGGCCATGCTGTAAAGATGGCCCTGCTTCTCCCAGTTCACCATGATGTTGAAGAAAGACACCGTGTAAATAAATCCTTATTTCTAGATAAAGCGTGGGGACACAATGTCATTTCTTCTTAGTTCCATCTCTAGTTGGAAAGCATAATCTGTTTTTAATAAGCTGGATGCAAAAAATAAAATTCATGGGAAAATTTTTTAAAGAAGTATTTTAATTTTATATTTGTAAAGTTTCTAATAGACATTTTTTGTAAAAGCAGGCCTTAGCACATAGGTGAGAACCAGAGCTTTTTGGAAAGACTGATCTTTATCCGGGGAGTTTAATCACCTTGAGCTCTTACCCAAATGATGAAGACCTAGTAGATCTTTAAAAATGTAAATAATGTATAGTCTAAAGAAGGATACAAATCATTTTTTAAAAAAGAAGAAAACGTGAGATAGGTTTTAGGTGTGTCTCATGGCTAAATTTAAAAGTCTTTTTAAAAATTCTGGTTCGAAACTTTATTAAATTCCCTCTCCCAGCAAAACCTAGCACAGAAGGTCTACTTTTTGAACAGGCTGGTTTTCTTTTCTGGAGGCTATGAACAATATTAGTCTAACCAATCAGCTGAGTACCAAGGCAATAAAGAGATGAGGCACCTTTCACTTTGATGAGTTTATGAGCATGGTGAGTAACACAGCCAGTAAAATGTACAACCCTGGAACTCTGTCCCTTGTTTCTTCAGAGTAGAAAGAAGAATAAGCCCCATGCCATCACTATATGGACCAGGAAAAGGCTTTCTGTGTTTCAGGGCTGGGGGAGGATTCTGTGGCTGCTTTGTTTTTTTTTAATCTGTATAGAGCATGTGGTTGCTCTGAACTCTCTTCATTTCAGCCATCTTCCAGGCCATTTTCACTACCCTTGAAGCCTTCACTTTCCACATATCCAGCTTGAAGAGAAAAGATTTCTAAAAGGATTCCATGTGTATTTAGGCCTCTAACCATCTGCTTTATGGGGTTCATCCATTTCCAAACTAAGGTTTTAAATATGGTGACTGTCCTTGGATTTGCAAGAATGTACAACCAAGCAGGTCCCCTTTTGCAGTAAAGGGCATTATACTTGAAGGGCCCTACTCGTTTTTTCCTCACGTCAGAGGCAGAGGGAAGAGTTAACAGTGATCAAATAGAGACCTTCATGTGTCTGTTTTTTGTTTTTGTTTTTAAGTTCATTTAAGGGTGATGATGGAGAAAGAAGGGAGTAAAACTGATGCATGCATAAAGAAATTTTTCCTATTGCTTGCCAGATTCATTCTTTTTAGGCTACCCTTACTCCAGTCCTTACCTACATCCTGAAGAACTGTATTTAGCTAGCAAGAGAGGCATTCTCAGGATATGTGAGCTTCAAGGCATGGACTACCATGTGGTTTCAAATCAATGGTATATTCTAACAGAAAAGCATTACTTAATCATAATTCTCCATTATGTGATAAAATAATCTATAGAAATAGGTATCACTTTGGCCAGTTCTGTGCATGTAGCTAAAACATAATGTGACACATTTCTGTTGTATCATTTGCTATGATTTTGGTTTCCTGAGACATTTGTTCACTACAGTCTTGAATATGAAATTCTGTGTAAATAATATAACTATGCATTTTTGCTGAAAAACAAATGTATGAAATAAGAATAAATTATTTGTAAGCACAGTGTTTAGGATCGTACGCATCTGCATGTCCAACAGTTATCTTTCAGCAACAAGGTATTCCTAAATTAACAGTAAAATATTAATAACACTAATAAACAAGATAAGAAAAAACATTACCCTTTTCATAAAATTCAGCAGGCAGAAGGCAAGAGCATTAGTTTACCCTGAAGAAGCACCCTTAGTATATTACTTTTTTACAATATTAGATAAATTAAGAAGAGAATTCATGTGTTACTTTGAAATCGTATCTTCTAAGAAAATACTTATATAACCCAGGCTATGAAATGTTTTCTTGCACCTTTCTGTTTTTCAAAAGCATATAGGGTCCATGGGCTTCTGTGCAACACAACCTTGTCCCAGAACCTTGGTGATATGTGTGAACTTACAGTATCTCTGTCCTAAATAATCCCAGCAAGGGAGATCCAATTTCAACTCTTAAGCTCTGTGGTGATGGCTAAGTCTTTAAATCATGTTGATTATTGTTTCAGAAGTTTTTGGTTATCAGGAACAGAAAACTCTCATGAAGGAAGAAAAGGTTTATAGGAGGAACACTGGGACTAGCACATAGCTGACCACCCAGGCCTCAGGAAGGAAGGGAGCAGGGCAGTGCTAGAGATTCTGGTGAGTAAATCTTGCCTCTCCAGGGCTCTGCCACCAGATGAGCCATCGTCAGCTTTTTCCTGGCCCTGTTGTGTCTGTCCCTGATTCAAATTCCCGGAAAAGAGTGTCAGATTGGCCTACTGCGGTCACATGGACTCCTCTAGAGACAAGGTATGGGTGCCTGTGATTTGAGCCCTTTCCGGAACCACATGGAGGTTGGAGGTTAGTTCCCACAGGAAGGAATGATGGGCAGACAAAAGCAACAACTGTCTGATTCATCCAACCCATTGGCGGTCTGGTCCACAGGCATTCCACTATAATCCCCACACCTGAGGAGTATGTGGACAAAGATTAAGGGAGACTGATGGTTTGGGCCATGTACACTGTATAAAGCGCTTTCCAAGCCAGGTGTCTTACCAGTGTGGGGTCCCTATTAAAGCTCTGGAGCATCTGGAGAAGGAGGGAAGAAAACCATGCTAACAGCCCAAAACAATAGCAACCACAGCCCAGCCCCTAGCTGGCTAGCACACACTCTCCTTTTTTATATGTGCTTTCCTTAATGTAACACAACTTGTATTTGTACCATCTAAGTGCTCTTGCCCCCTTTCCCAAAGACAAGCCAAAGCTGCCTTCACTTAGAACAGCAGCAAACTTCCAGCACTTAGGTTCTCCATGTGATGGGAATTCCCTTCATTCAGGTCAGGATGTGGCTAAATAAAACATTCAGCCACCCCCAACTCACTGTAGAAAGGCAGAGAATTGGCTAGCTGAGAGGCATACCATTTCTAGTGGCGCACTGTGCCACCAATACACAGCAGCCATCATCTCCTGTGGCCTAAGATGGACAAGGCCTCCACAAGCTGGTAGTGGTATGAGTTCTTCAGGTTCTGTGTGCTGGGAGAATCTCTGCCTACCTTGCTCCAGGGCCACTCCTAAGAGGGCCACTCCATTTGGGCTGTCTAGTATCTCTTGAGCCTGTGCCAAATACCTGCTTGTTTGCTTTTAGATTCACGTTCCCATACTTCCCTTCATCTGCTCTGTATTGGAGCTGATTCTCAGCTCTCTTGCCCTCTGGCTTTTTGTTAGGTCCTGCCAAGGGGACAAATGGTGGAAGATTGCATTGAAACAAAAAGTAGCAGAAGGCAGGTATTTTTTCCTGTCCCTCCCCACCCTTCTTGTTTTTTCCTGGAATCCTCAGCCCTGGCTGCTACTAGCAGTCACAGTGTAATCCTGAGGGAAGACAAGATAAGAAGAAAGCCAGAACATACAGTGGGGCCAAACAAAGTAACTCACAAAGGAAGCCTTGATCAAATTGTGCTTGAAGCCCACACACCTTTGGACTTTTCCATGTGAGCCAATACATTTCGTTCATCTTACAATTGAGTTTAAGTTATATTTACGTCTTGTAATCAGAAGTATCCTTAACAGATCCATAAAATTTGCTAACTTCTCAGCCATATATAATGGGATTTGCACAGCTCCCATCCCACCATGAGTGATCCAGTCTCACATTTTAGAATCTACCTATTAGATATTTGTGATACTTCATTTTTTAAGTACAGATATGCTGTATTAGGACTCAAAGCTACCCAGTGACCCTGATGTGATGCCTGAACTCCCATTCTTTATTGCAGATATTTCAAATATCTGACCCTATCACTCCCACCCTCTCCTCAACTCTCTGATCTTACTACTTCCCACCTTTTCAAGAACCATACTCTATCCATTACACATTGTTCTCCTGTATGTTCATCAACTACTTCTACTCAATAGGATTCCTCCTACAAGAATTTAAAAATGTACTACTAGTCTCTCCCACCTTCTAAAATAAGAAAAATCACCCTCTCCCCACTATGTCACACTCTAACAACACCCCCCTCTCTTTTTCACAGCCAGGCTTTTTTGAAAAAGTGGTGTACACCGCCTTTGTTTTTGTACCTCCCACTCACTCCTTTACCCACTGCATTCTGACTTCATTAAGTTCACTAGAATGATTCTTCTAAGATTTCCATCGGCCTCCTTGTTGATGGATAGACATTTCTGAGATCTTCTTTCCCATTCTATTCTCTTTGAAGCACTCTTCCTTTGGCCTCTGTGACTCTTGTACTATTCTTTTACAATCTCCTCTACTGACTTTCATGCCTGACATCAATCTTCTCAAAGAGTGAACACAGAGCATCTATACTGGTATAGTTAAAGGACTTTGGTCAGTGGCTTCCTGGTTCTGCCACTTTCTGTCAGCTTTCCTGCTCAATTTAGAGACATTCTAATTCTTGTTCAGAAAACCCAACCTTGAGTCTACTGTAATAATTCTAGTGAGTTTGTAAGCCAACCAATGCCTACTAATAAATCCCCTTTAGTACCAACTAGCTTGAGTAGATTCTGTTGTCTGCAACTGACCCCAAACTGATATATCAGGTAAGCAGAAAAGGATGGTGATCAGGAATGTTCTTTATTCCCCAAATCCATCATTGGCAAGTAGTCTACTGGGATTTTTTATCGTTAATTTTCCTTGGCAAAACAAAGCAGATTCTGAATCAGACAGCTACTTCAGAGAGCTTGATTCTATTTCAAAGCAAAAAAAGAAACACTAGGAAAATAATTACCTAGGAATTTTTTTCCATAATGTTTACTTAAAATGGGTAAAGGGAGACACAATACGAATACTTAGAATATATGTCAAGTGAAAAAATCTAAAATAAATCCAGGCTGGGTTTGGTGGTTCATGCCTGTAATCCCAGCACTTTGGGAGGCCAAGCAGGAGGGTCACTTGAGGCTAGGAGTTTGACACCAGCCTGGGCAATATAGCAAGACCCCATCTTTACAAAAAAAATAAAAATAAAAATAAATAAAATAAATCCTATGAACAATAAATGGTATTCTCATGTATCAATGTCATATATACAATGTTCATGTAAAAATTCAACCCCTAATAACCAAAAATTCACTAAATATAAATAGTATTCAGAATTCTAACATTGGGTGAGAATCCTGTAAGTCTTTGATCTAAAGAATTAACCGTGGTCCTCCATCCCAGCGGAGAATGGCCAGAGTGAGTCAGGATCTCAGCAGTTGCTTGGTTTCCTCTTTCTCTGGACAAAGGTGTATCCCTCTGCTTCTGCTAGCAGTGCCCTGAATTTCCTTTGAGGAATAATCCCTCCTGCTGAAGCTTGGTGGGACTGCAATCCAAGCCCAGAGTTTCTCTCAATTCTTTATTCTCCATGACTTGCCTGCACAGGTCTTCATGTAATTCTCTGGGCTACCCCATAGACTTTCAATAAAGTATTTCTTTATTTTTTGTTCCTTTTTCTCACCTTAAGTTCATCAGAAGTTTCCCATTTCCTGTAATGAAAAAATATTGACTGAGGACTTAGAGTTTCCAGTATGGGACATAAGGAGCTTGGAAGTTGTCACTCCATCCTAACATGTAAAAAGCTGAGCCAGGCGCGGTGGCTCAAGCCTGTAATCCCAGCACTTTGGGAGGCCGAGACGGGCGGATCACGAGGTCAGGAGATCGAGACCATCCTGGCTAACACGGTGAAACCCCGTCTCTACTAAAAATACAAAAAACTAGCCGGGCGAGGTGGCGGGCGCCTGTAGTCCCAGCTACTCCGGAGGCTGAGGCAGGAGAATGGCATAAACCCGGGAGGCGGAGCTTGCAGTGAGCTGAGATCCGGCCACTGCACTCCAGCCTGGGCGACAGAGCGAGACTCCGTCTCAAAAAAAAAAAAAAAAAAACAAGTAAAAAGCTGAACAGAAAAATCAACAACTCTCCTCAGAGACATGAAGTCACAGAGCAAACTGCTGCCCCCAAAATTGGAGAGACAAACAGGTAGACACAGAGTATCACAATTTAACAAAGCAGGAACCCACAAGAAGAAATTTCAGCAAGAACCAGTACCAAGTTCTTTTGTTCCCTATACATCATGACTAGTTTCCAACAAAAAATTACAAGGTTTACCAAAAGGCAAAAAACAGTTTGAAGAAACAGAGCAAGTATGAGAACAGTCTCAGATATGACAGGGATGTTGGAATTATCAGGTTGGGTATTTAAAATAATTATGCCAAAGGTTCTAATGGAAAAATAAACAACATGCAAGAACCAACAGATAATGTACAAAGAGATGAAAGTTCTGAGAAAGAATCAAGCATAAATGCTAGAAATCAAGAACATTGTGACAGACATGAAGAATGCTTTGATGGACTCATTACTAGGCTAGACACTGCTGAGTAAAGAATCAGTGAGCCTGAGGCTATGTCACTGGAAACTTCTGAAACTGAAAAACAAAGAAAAAAAGACTAGAAAAAAATCAGAAGAGAATATTCAAGAACCGTGGTGCAATTACAAAAGGTGTAACCTACACTTAATGGGAATACAAAAAGAAGAAAGGGAGAGGGGAACAGAAGGATATTAACAAATAAACACCCACTCAAACACTGCAGCTTGAAAGGAAATGACATTCCACATAGAGACAAGACTTTTGAATTACTGATAATTTCTTTCTCTCTTCTCTTTCTCAGAAGTCCACTATCAGTTTCTGACCTCCAAAAACTTTTTTCTTAAGAGCTGAAAAATTCCTAAAAGAAATGGAAGATTTAAGGAAACTGATTAGCTTTGCAATTTATAAATAAATGTTAAGCCATAGGATTAATAAAAGGTTTCACATCCTGCCTGCTCCCATAATTTCCATTCTCCCTATCTTGATCCTCTGCAGTTGTAAAAATATATGTGGAAAACTGAAAGGTGGGCAGAAGTGAACATTTATTAGTACAAAATGTAATTCTCTAAGAGCTACTTTACTACCTCAAGATGACCTGAGTGAAACTAATGGCCTAGTTTTTACCCAGCTCTTATTAATTCAGTGGTTGACTGCATTAGTTCATCCCTACCTCACTATCTGTTTTGAGGGTAGGATCTATAAATATCAGTTTAGCATTCTCTCAGATTCTTTAGTTGCACAGAAATGTCATAAAGTACAAAAGGAAACGGGTTTAAGGAAATAAATAATTCTACAGATACATGTAATAAGTCAACAAAAGAAGATGGTGTCCCAGTTCTCTCCTGTTGTTATCTTTATTTTGGTTTGATTTTTTTCTTTTGATTTGATTTTTTACTTTTGATTTTGGTGTTTTCTTTTTGCCAAGCTCCTAGAGAAAGCACCAAATATAAAAGCTAGCAGATATGAAATCCTGCCAGAAGCCCCTCACTTTGATTTCTGGTATTACCTATGTCTTGCCAAATGTAAAGCTTGTTATTATACGGGTGCCAATTTGTCACATAAACACGTAAGGGGATCCAGGGTCAGTGGTATAAATCACGGTGCCTTGCCATGAAACCTGGCTACAGTGAACTTAAAGAGAACAGCTTAAAAGGAAAAGCTGGGTGGTAGGGGGGTCTTGGAATCAGGTGGCGACTCTACCACCCTCTCTCCATTCAACTGTTTGACAAAGTCATTTTAGTCTCCAGGCCATCATTTGCGCTATTGTGGCAGGTGAGCTGTCCTAGAAGTGAGAAGCGACAACATGCTAGCAGCCCATGGGACTGGCGGGCAGCTCCGCCTGCAGCCCCAGTGCGGGATCCACTAAGTGAAGCCAGCTGGGCTCCTGAGTCTAGTGGGGACTTGGAGAACCTTTATGTCTAGCTAAGGGATTGTAAATACACCAATCAGTACTCTGTGTTTAGCTCAAGGATTGTAAACTCACCAATCAGCACTCTGTGTCTAGCTCAGGGTTTGTAAAAGCACCAATCAGTGCTCTGTGTCTAGTTAATCTGGTGAGGACTTGGAGAACTTTTATGTCTAGCTAGAAGATTGTAAATGCACAAATCAGCACTCTGTGTTTAGCTCAGGGATTGTAAATGCACCAATCAGCACCCTGTCAAAACGGACCAGTCAGCTCTCTGTAAAATGGACCAATGCACTCTCTGTAAAATAGACCAATCAGCTCTCTGTAAAATGGACTAATCAGCAGGATGTGGGTGGGATCAGATAAGCAAATAAAAGGAGGCTGCCCAAACCAGCCCTGACAACATCCTTGGGTGTCTTTCCACGGTGTGGAAGGTTTGTTCTTTCACTCTTTGTAATAAATCTTGCTGCCGCTCACTCTTTGGGTTCAGGCTGCTTTTATGAGCTGTAACATTCACTGCAAAGGTCTGCAGCTTCACTCCTGAAGCCAGCGAGACCACGAGCCCACCAGAAGGAAGAAGCTCCAGACACATCTGAACATCTGAAGGAGCAAACTCTGGACACACCATCTTTAAGAGCTGTTAACACCGCGACGGTCCGCAACTTCATTCTTGAAGTCAGCAAGACCAAGAACCCACCAATTCAAGACACAAAAGGGTAAGTGACAGCCACACTGAGTCAGATTCAAGTAAGGTGAAGATGAGGTTCTCCCCTTGTTCTTGGGAATAAGAAAACGAGGCTTGTCATACAAATACCAGAGCACCTTTTTAAAAAAGAAAACCTTTTTCTCCTGGTCCTCGCTGTCCAGTCCCGTAAATGGTTTTTACAGACATCTGCCAAGCTTCAGTGTCACTTGGCTCCCACTAAAAGCGCTGGTGATTATTCACAACCTCCCTTAAGAAATCTCTAACAGGAAATAAGTGCAATCCTGAAAAATGGGAGGGTGTATCTGGAACAGCTCCCCAGGTGTTGAGAGCATCTTAGGGTCCAACCTGGTCCTTGTGTCTTGGTGCGCTGTCCCCACCGTCCTTGCAGCAGACACGGAGTTGGATGACTGCCCAGGCAAGCAACCTTGTGGATGGGCAGTCTGAAGTTCCTTACAGCAGGGAGGAAAAAGCAGGACCTCCAAGGTAGGGATGGGGGATTCTGACACTCCAGTGGTCACACACACACACACCCCTCAGAAACACCCTGGTCACTGTGAGACAATCTCCAAGCTCTAAAGGTTCCCAGAAAGGACCCTTTGATGAACCATGAGAGAGCAGAGGAGAACTGGACACGGGCTGTCAGGAGTGGGGTCAGGCAGAAAAATGGCTCCGCCGGACTCCCGCTGGCCCATGCTGGCTCAGATATGCAGCCTGCCAGATGTGGTGCTTTCCAGTCGCGGGAGGCGTGGCAGGAGCGGGCGAGGCTGCATCTCGTGGGGCAGTCCCTGAGCTCCTAGGTCGCGGGCAGGTAGATCCCACACAGCTGGGCGCAGACGACGGGGTCAGCCTGGGGGTCGGCTTGGGTCTCAGGGAGAGGGGTGCGGGTGGGAGGCCGGCCTGGCAGGGCGCTGTGGCCTCGGAGGGGCAGCCTGGCAGGCGCTGAGAGGACACGAACTCGAGGCCTCCAGTGGCGCAGAGGAGAGGGGGGTGGGCGCCCCGCTGGGCACGCCAAAGTGCTCTAAACTCCCGCCTGCCCCTTCTTCCTCCTGTGGCTTCTGGTGTCTTGCATGGGCGGATGTGTACTGGGTTCAACTTCTCGCGCTGTTATTTCATCCTATCACCTCAGGCAACCTACTCTGCCCCTCAGCCTCCCACTTCCTCATCTGTAAAATAGGGCGGGAATTATTTCTTACTTCATAATGGTATTGTCAGAGGCGTTTGAACCAGAGCAACTCCATCTTGAATAGAGGAGGCTGAGTGAAATAAGGCTGAGACCCACGGGGCTGCATTCCCAGAAGGTTAGCCATTCTAAGTCACAGGATGAAACAGGAGGTCGGCACAGGATACAGGTCATAAAGACCTTGCTGATAAAACAGGTTGCAGTAAAGAAGCCAGCTAAAACCCACTAAAAACAAGGTGGCAGTGGGAGTGACCTCAGGTCATCCTCCCCGCTACACTCCCACCAGTGCCATGACAGTTTACAAATGCCATGGCAACGTCAGGAAATTACCATATATGGTCTAAAAAGGGAAAGCATGAATAATCCCCCCCTTGTTTAGCATATAATCAATAAATAACCATAAAAACGGGCAACCAGCAGCCCTTAGAGCTGTTCTGCCTATGGAGTAGCCATTCTTTCATTCCTCTACTTTCTTAATGAACTTGCTTTCACTTTGTTGTATGGACTTGGCCTGAATTCTTTCTTGTATGAGATTCAAGAACCCTCTCTTGGGGTCTGGATAGGGACCCCTTTCCGGTAACAGTATGAGGATACAATGAATTGATGTAAAGCAATTTTACCCTGCACCTGGCACACCATAACTGTTCAGTACATTGTAGCTAGTGTTTTTATTAGCCCAAACTCTTTAATTTTTGTAGAAACGGGGATCTCACTTTGTTACCCAAGCTGGTCTCGAACTACTGATCAAACTGATAACACACCCTATCCATGAGGATCCGAGGGACCTGTGTGCAAGAACTAGATAAAGATTTTCTCTCTAGACCAGTGATGTCCAATAGAAATATGATGTAAACCATATATGTATTTCTGTAATTTTCTAAAGCCGCATTAAAAGTGTAAAAACAATCGGATGAATTGAATTAGTGGAATTATAGGTGTTAACCATGTTGATTTGTTGCAAGCATGAGACAGTGACAGGGCTGTGGTGCTTACACTTAGATTGAGTGCTAAAAATGTTGGTAATGAGGAATCCAGCAAAGATACTGCCAATTGTTAGGCATTTAATTGATTTTAGTCATATGTTTTCTTTAAACAACTATATCCAAAATATCACTTCAACATGTGACACTAGCCACATTTAAAGAGCTTCAATTTCCCCTGTGCTAGACAGCACAGCTGTAGATACTTCTTCCATAAGATCTCTGTGATATGGCCAAGAGACAGGGAAATACTGGGTAGAAGAGAATGGTTCCCCAGCAAAGGCCCCACCCTTAAGCCTGGAGACTCTTCAGCCCTAAGTAGGAACAGGCATTTCTGTTTTCGTGCCCCAAAAGTTGCCTTTTGGCCTACCATGCTCCCCAGGCCTGTACCCACAGAAACCCCAAACCCCAGGCTCCAGAAGCAGACCAGCCAACAAGGAGATGGGGAGACACGCAGACGAATGGCATGGCAGACAGAAGAGGAGGGACATCTGAATGCCAAGAGTTCAGCTGGGAGTGGTCAGAGAGGAGTTCCGCTGCTGAATGGCCAAACTCCAGGGGACGATCATCCTCCCACTCCATCCCCCTTCCACCTCCCCATCCATCCTACTGAGAGCCAACTCCACCACTCAGTAACACCCTACATTCATCCTTCAAGCCCATGTGTTACTGGATTCTTTCAGGATGCTGGGCAAGAGCTCGGGATTTAGAAAGTTGTCACCCTGGCCCTTTGCCCTTGCAAAAAGGCAGAGGGTCCATTGAGCTGGTTAACACTTAAGCTGTTCATGGACAGCAAGGCTGAAAGAGCATTGTAACACCGGGAGCACAGGCACCCACCCCTAGACACTACCACAGGGCCAGAGCCCAAAGCACTTCCCCTGGCTCCTGCACTTGCCCATCTGCATGCTCCCACTCCTGTCAGGGGTTTGAGCAGTGGCAGTGACCAAATAGGTGAGCCACAACCCTGCTGCACATCCTGCAGGGGGATCAGAGAACTCTCCCATTTCATATGAATGCCCAACTCCTTTCCACCATTTGGATCTCAACTCAAATGTCACCACCACCTTTGACCATTTATCTAAAGTAGATTCCTCTTCTCCAGGAGCTGTGGCTCCCGCCTGTAGTCCCAGCTACTAGAGGCCTTGAGCCCAAGAATTTGAGACCAGTCTGGGGATATAGTGAGACCCCTATCTCTAAAACAGAAAGAAGAAAAAAGTAGCTGCAGTTGCCCCTGCCCCCTTCATGCCCACATACACATACACTCACCTAGCTTCACCATGTTTTACTTTCTACACACCATGTATCACCATGTGAAATTCCCTTGTTTATTGTTTCCCTCTCCTCATTAGAACCTAAGTTCTCAGGCTGCAGAGTTAGATCCTCAGAACCCAGCACAGTATGTGACACATTATAGGCCCTTACTTAATATTTGCATGAATTAATGAATGAGCAAATGAATAAATTATTAGATGTGGGAGTCCTTGTTGGAGGAAACAAGTTTGATATAATATTGTCCTAGTTTCTAAAAATGAAACCTCCAAACAATGGAAAAAGCAGCTTCATTTTCTATTTATGTCAATACTACCCCAGTAACAGTTAAAATCAATGCGTCAGGAAGTATGCTTCACTTTCTGTTTGTGCTTCTGAGTCAGGAAAATAAGTAGTTTTGCCTTCCGATAGGTGAACAAAATTAGAAGAATTGATATTTGCATGTTTTCTGGGATATGAAATTCTCAAGTCCTTATTTTAAAAAGGTAATTTGAAAAAGTTGGGACAGGTTTTTCTCAACCCTTAAAATGAAACTTTCGGTTGACACTAGAGCTTTATAGCTGGCAATGACAAGGCATTTGTTTACTAAAAGTAACACTGTTTCATATTTATCTTGCCAAAAATAGTTGCTACCTACTCTATAGACAGAACTACTCAATTTTGACCAAGAAGATATCTCAGTATCATGGGAATAATATTAAATTTGAACAATACAAAGGTTGCAGAATACTCACGGGGATATGAAAAGAGTCTTCTATACATTTGATGATTAATCAGGCAATAACAAATGACTCAACTGCTACCTTTATGTCTAGGTTTATAAGCTTGACTCTCCCAACTGTGGTAACGTAAGTGTCAGATGTTCTTCAACAGTCATTTATTTACTTTATAGATTGTCTGAATTATACGCCAACTTAAAAATTTAAGATTTTAAAAAATCACCAATAGTTTTTAAAACAAAATTTAATACATAAAAATATTAAACTGAGCCCAAATGGTGAAGAACCAGCTTATATATGTGTTGACTCTTACTAAAAAAGAAAGGAGATAGATGGCCTAGCATAAGGTATCTATATATTCTGTGCTGAGGTCATTGAACAATAGGGTATTCTTGATAAGTAAACATTTGGGCTATGGATCAACAACAATAGTTAAAACCTGTTTCTGGGTAAGCAACACAATTAAGGCAATAAGTGTGTTTGGGATACCAGTTCAAATGAATTTGTTTGATGTTATAAAATGGTTACTAAAATACTGGTTGCCAAGCCTGGGTTCACAGTACAATTACCTAGGGAGCTTTCCAAGACAGCTGATTGCCAGTTTCTATCCTCAGAGATTCTAATTCAGGCAGCCTGTTGGGGCTTTGGAACCTGTAGTTAGAAAAGCTCTCTTGGTGACTCCAATGATCAGCCAGTTCAGGGAACCCTTGCAGCAGAATTGTCCAAGTGTTACTAGAAGTAGATTCACCAGGATGCCAAAGAGGCTCAATTTTCAGGGCCTCTCATTTGCATGGGTCTTTTCTAAAGCACCGTATCTAATTTTATATTTGTAATTTTGTATTCCTTT
>NC_045435.1:165220024-165370471 GCF_002776525.5 Piliocolobus tephrosceles | reverse complement strand
GAGACAGAGTCTTGCTCTGTCGCCCAGGCTGGAGTGCAGTGGCCGGATCTCAGCTCACTGCAAGCTCCGCCTCCCGGGTTTACGCCAGTCTCCTGCCTCAGCCTCCCAAGTAGCTGGGACTACAGGTGCCCACCACCTCACCTGGCTAGTTTTTTGTATTTTTTAGTAGAGATGGGGTTTCACCGTGTTAGCCAGGATGGTCTCAATCTCCTGACCTCGTGATCCGCCCGTCTCAGCCTCCCAAAGTGCTAGGATTACAGGCTCCTTGTATTCCTTTTCTTAAAGAGGGCCCCCTAATTGTAAAGAGCTCAGTCCCCACAAAACCTGAATCTGCTCCTGGCCATAAACTATACTGTAGTCAGAAAACTGTAACTCCCAAGCAAATCTGGCCCTCTGCTGGCTTTTGTACAGCCCACATGCTAAGAATAATTTTTACATTTTTAAATGGTAAAAAAAAGAGTAATACTTTATGACACATGAAAATTACTTGACATTCAAATTTCAGCATTCATAAATAAAGTTATATTGGCTCACAGCCATGCTCACTCATTTATGTATTGTCTGTAGTTGCCTTAGTGCTACAATGGCAGAACTGAGTAGTTGCAACAGAGACTGGATGGCCTGAAAAGCTTAAAATATTTACTATCTAGGTCTTAACAGAAAAAGTTTGTAGACCCTTGACCCATGCCATGAAATAATAACATCATAGACACGACAGAAAATTGATTTGAAGGGGTTACTTTATTTAATGTGAAAAGCATGATAGAGGAACTGTTTAAGATAAACAACTTATAAATACTCCCAATTGTAGAAGTGAAAGATTGATTCTATGAAAATCTACAAGTGATTAAATATAGACATGAATATCAAAGACTTTATAGAGTCATAGCATCTTATCAAAGATCATTTAGCCGAAGGTATGCTTAGTCTGTAGGTTAGAAGCAATGATTAGTGAGACAGATTGGTTTGTGGGATGACTCAGGATAGGATGGTTATCAGTAAAAACCTTCCCAGGTAGAAATTACAAGAGAAAGAATAGAGCATAGTTGCAAAAGGTTTATGGAATTAGATTAACCACTAAGCATAAAATAGTACTGCTCTGGGTTGTGAAAAAGTATAGTAAAATGTTGCTAAAGTTATATTTCAAAGTGTAGCTCCCAGAGATGGAACCAGTTAAAGCAATTCTACAAACAAAGCTAAAAAACATTTTAACAATAATGATTGGGTGTATTAGGCAAGAACTGTGACAGATCATCGAATTCTGGCAGCAAAGCACATTAAAAATATTGATTTAGCTGTCTCTCTTGACAGAAGTATGATGGAAACTTAGGCAGAGCTGTGAGGGTCACTCTGAAGGTCTGGGACCTCAGGCAGCAAGGAGGAAAGTTCATCGAAAGACAGTCAGTGTAGCACTGGGGTTGGTGGGAATGGTGACTGGTCATGTTCTGTAGCAGATTTCTCAATCAGGCAAACAGTAGAGGAACATTATATCCAAAAGACAAATTGACTAGGAAGTTGGCCAGTGAACATATTATTAGGATTGGGAGGTCAATGATGAAGGCAGAAGCTCTTAGTTCACTTCGCAGCTCTCATGATGGGATTGTACAAAAGAGAAGAAACGATCTTCCTTAACTGACTCAGGGCCAGGTACTTCGAAGATCCAAGTAGTCTGCTACTCCGGCTTCTGCTGGAATCTTGGCTGTTTGTTCTGTGTCTTTTGGAGAAATCCCCTGTGTTCCACAGAACACCTGGGAATAATATCTCAACTGTAGTTCAACTTTTCCATTTTCACAAGAGAAGGGACTTGAGAGCTGGACGGTAAGAGTCGTTGAGTCCATCTGAAGGATGGGTGATTTACCAGGCAAACATAAGAGAAACGCGAAGGAAAGCATCATTTTGAAGTATCTACTATGAACTAGGCACTCTGCATATGTTACATTATTTCACATCTCCTCCATGTAATTATTATTGATTCCACTTAACATCTTGGGAAGCAGGGAGCATAAGCTTCATGCTCACACTCATCCAACCTCTGACTGAACCACTGACTTCATGAACGTGAATGCTGAAACATGAATGCACATCTGTCTGGCTGCCTGGCCCCAAGTTCTTACTCCTTGCAACTTATCTGGCTGCTCCAGGCAGGCTCTCCAAGCAGATAAAGCAGCAAGTAGAAAAATATGGCATCATAAATATGTTTTCTACTTTTAAGGACCACAAAGACATTTCTTAAATTTATTGGAGTTATAAAAAAAACTAAATGAATATCCTTCATTAATGAATAATACTATCTCTAAGGTGGACTGTCACATTACCTATTGCAGTCTTCCTTAAAGTGTCAAATTTGGAATCTAGTAAATGTCCTGTATTAGGTCCCTTTGAGACTTTACACAATTTACCCCAATCTCACTGTAAAAAATGGTCTCTTTATATGTAAAGTTAAAGTTTTGCCAACTACAGATTGCTCAGGACAGGCAAGCAGCCCTCCTGGCCCCTAGTTTCAGCTATGACTAGTTTCTTTTTCACCACAGTCCAGTTAGAAATAAGGTTATAGTTGTAAGTCTTCCTTCCCTGAGTTTTTTTTTTTTTTTTTTTAATGCAGGCCGTTATAGTAACGAGTCACATGGTCTTCCCTTAGGTGATGGTCAGTGGTTAAAAACAGCCAGTAGATCTTCAGAGGAATTATTACAAGTTCAAAAAAAAAAAAAATTATTTAAAGAACATATGCCACCATTTTGAAGTTCCCTAGTAAATTATTTGATCAATTTACCTTCTATTTCCTCCAAAACTGTGTCCTCACATTTTTCAGAGCTTAAAATAGTCACTTTTTTTATCCCTTAATCACAAACCACTCAGAAGAGGCTATTAGAAGAAAATACCATCAAGCAATGCTGCCTTAAGGAATTCTGTTTACTCTAAATTTGGTAGATTTCTTTTGTAAACCTAGGCCTAATCTCAGATTAAACAAAATAAATGGTAGCTAAATAGATGGCCTCTTCAAAGCTGTTTGCTTTACCACAGACAAACAAGTCAAGGCCTTCCTAATTTGCAGTTCAGAAAGCTCTCTTCCCAATCTAGAAGAGGGAAAAAGAAGACCAAGCACCAATCTAAACAGACATTCCGTAATTATAGGATTTTAGGTTTGGAGTCACTTCACTTAATCTTTGCATGACCCAGAATTCAACTCTGAAGATTAAAAGAACAGCATTTTCAGTTCTATTCATGAAAATTAAGGACTTGGCTGGAGTTAATAAAGCCGAGAAAAAAGTATAAGCTGTTAGTTAAAGCAACGTAATCCTTATTGCAATACAAAGTGGAAAAAAATGTAGTTGTATATTATTTCCATTACAATAAGTAATACATTTGTTTACATATTTGGAAAAGAGGACATAATATTCCGAAGGTGAATTATTCTATGTGGGAGAGCCATATTAAGATTCCACTGTTGGAGCAACTCCAGAAGCTTATCAGATCTAAATAAAAGATTGATGATGATTCTGAGTTTAAAATTTAATGTCTAAGCTACCTGCTAAATTTTACATTACAAGAACGTTGACTGTAGTGTAAATCAATAAAATCAATTATGCTGTCTTATGGAATGGATGTTATAAGATAAAAATTATTTACATATTACTGTGCCTTTTCAGGGTGTGTTGTTTACTTCTTTCACTCACTATCATTTGTCAAAATTTTCATTTTGAAGGATTTAATGGATAATATTTAATACACAGTACATTAAAAATGCTTTTCTGCTAGAATACCTTTTTTCTGTAAATTACACAAAGACATGATCATTTCTACCTATAAACATGGATTTATAAAAACAAAATCTAATAATCTGATATATCCAAATTTAAGGAAATAATTTCCAACTTTTAATTATATTGAAACTGATCCTTTTTCTATTAAAAGGAACTTCAAGGCAGCTGTTATGTGCTATGAATAAATGATCATACAATAATCATAGTTATGAGATCTGTAAGTAAATGGTTAGCATCTGTTTATCCAACACCTTAGTTACTGTGTAAGTCTTTCCCCAAAGCCAGACTACCAATTCACAGGGGCTTTATCTTTGTCTAAGCCCATCTCTCAAGTGAATTAAAGGCTTGTGAGAGAAGGCAAATGACCTTTTATGGGTTTGGAATATACTGTGAGGTTAAGACTGCGAAATGCCACTCTGTCACCAGTGTTCCCATTAATCTCATTCCCCAGCCTCCAGCAGGGGAAAAGCCCATCTTACTAGATAATGCAAATGTAAATATTGTACACCTATGTATCTAAGTTATGTTTTCATAAAATTATAAGATAAAAGATTTTTGATCGGCCGGGCGCGGTGGCTCAAGCCTGTAATCCCAGCACTTTGGGAGGCCGAGACGGGCGGATCACGAGGTCAGGAGATGGAGACCATCCTGGCTAACACGGTGAAACCCTGTCTCTACTAAAAATACAAAAAACTAGCCGGGCGAGGTGGCGGGCGCCTATAGTCCCAGCTACTTGGGAGGCTGAGGCAGGAGACTGGCGTAAACCCGGGAGGCGGAGCTTGCAGTGAGCTGAGATCCGGCCACTGCACTCCAGCCTGGGCGACAGAGCGAGACTCCGTCTCAAAAAAAAAAAAAGATTTTTGATCATTTAAGCAGTTCAGACACTTGGTTACATTCATAATCAAGAAACGAAAGATGTCTCCGGGAAAAAAGTATCCAACGTTGTAATAAGTAATCATTTAAAACATATTGCAAAACAGATTGTGATAAGAACTTATTTGTTTTTTAACTCAGAATTAGAATTTGATAAAGACAAATTTCCAGGTCCATGAAATAACTTAATATTTTGCTTGCTTGCTTTCTTTTTTTTTTTTTTTGGGACGGAGTTTTGCTCTCTTTGCCCAGGCTGGAGTGCAATGGCACAGTCTCGGCTCACGCCAACCTCTGCCTCCGGGGTTCAAGCGATTCTCCTGCCTAGGCCTCTCGAGTAGCTGGAATTACAGGCGCCCAGCACCATGCTCGGCTAGTTTTGTATTTTTAGTAGAGATGGGGTTTCACCATATTGGACAGGCTGGTCTTGGTGATCCTGACCTCAGGTGATCCGCTGGCCTCGGCCTCCCAAAGTGCTGGGATTACAGGCGTGAGCCACCGCGCCCGGCCAATACTTTGTTTTCTTAATATGAATGGGGATATACTCGAATCATTCAGGAAAGCCTCCTGTACCTTATTCCCAAGTGTATTGGATTAATGTCATATGTAGATCAGGTTAGCTAGAAAAAAGGACATTTTAAAGGGCATTAATCATTTATATTCAAAGGTAAGATATTAAGAGCAATATCAATTATAGCTAATTTCTGAAATCAAGAATTTACTCAGAAAATCTTTTCTAGTTTTTCATCAGCTAATAATTATGATTACTTTGTTCAAAATTTTTTCTAGTTTCAAATTTAAGCTCCCCCCACTGTCCCCCGGGTCACTTACATCATTCTCTTCTTTATAAAATCTTATATTTGGAAAAACACAAAGTATATGCAATAGTCATTTAAAATTTTGTAGGATTTAAACAATTACAAAAGATATAAGCACTTGCAGGTCAAACATTGCATAGATGACAAAGAAAAAAAAAAATATATATATATATATGTATATTTTTTTTGAGATGGAGTTTCGCTCTTGTTGCCCAGGCTGGAGTGCAATGGTGCGATCTCAGCTCACTGCAACCTCCGCCTCCCAGGTTCAAGTGATTCTCCTGTCTCAGCCTCCCGAGCAGCTGGGATTATGGGCACCCGCCACTGCATCCAGCTAATTTTTATATGTTTTGGTAGAGACGGGGTTTCTCCATGTTGGTCAGGCTGGTCTCAAACTCCCGACCTCAGGTGATCCGTCCGCTTCCACCTTCAAAATGCTGGGATTACGGGTGTGAGCCACTGCACCCTGCCAGAAAAAGATATTAATGTCTCCTTCATCCCTTCCAACTCATCCTCCGCAGAAACCTGATGTTAACATTTCAGTGTACATCCTCCATCCCAAACAAATATTTACACATGCATTTATCCAAGCATAATGTATAATTGTAAAAGTTCTTTTTTATAAAGTCAGAATAAAAATCAGAATAAAAATATGTATTCACGTTATTCTATGTATTAATCAGAACTATTTTGGTTGTAAGTAATGGAAACAGAAAATAGTTTAAGTAAAAATAGTATTTAAGTATTATTGGTTTGCGTAACTGAGAAGGCTTCAAGAATAGCTGGATCTAGGGAATTAAATCAACAGTTAGCCTTGGTTTGTCTTAGCTCTGTTTTTCTCTATGTTGGTTCATTCTTGGGCAAAACTTTTCTTGTAATGGCAGGATGGGTGTTTTCAATATTGGATATATCATATACAAAATACAAAATACTATGTTTAACAATTTTAGAGAAATATCGAACAACCTTAAAATTTCTCATATAGGCAGGAAATGAGAAATTATCTTAAAATGTCAAAGAGATTTAAAGAACCAATTAAATGAAGAATTAAATAAGAATGAAAAATAAGAATGATGAAATTTAAAAAACAATAGAAGATTGCCATTTCTGACAATATGGCAACCAAGATATTTTGGACCATTCTCCCACTGAAAATAACAAAAGATGCGGCTAAATCAGAAAAAAAAACAACAATGGCTGGGCGCAGTGGCTCATGCCTGTAATCCCAACACTTTGGGAGGCCGAAGCAAGCAGATCACCTGAGGTCAGGAGTTCGAGACCAGCCTGGCCAAGATGATGAAACCCTGTCTCTACTAAAAATACAAAAATTAGTCTGGCATGGTTGTGGGCACCTGTGATCCCAGCTACTCGGGAGGCTGAGGCAGGAGAATCACTTGAACCCAGGAGGCAGAGGCTGCAGTGAGCTGAGATTGTGACACTGTACTCCAGCCTGGGTGACAGAGCGAGACTCCATCTCAAAAAAAAAGAAAAAAAGAAAAGAAAACAACAATATCAAAAATAAAAACAAAACTAGAGGCATCAAAAAGCTAACAAGATAGTAACAAATAACCAAGCCAAAATATGAGAGCAAGTAGAAACAGAGAAATAAGCATAGTGATAAAGCCAGTATTATTTATTCAAGAGAATTTCTAAATGTACTCTTACCTTGTGTGGTGATTCTGCCTCATATCCTCCTGTCTTGATGACCTTATGAACAAAGCCGCAACCCCAAATGATTGTCCCTGTGCCCTGGGGATACTCAGCAAGTAAACTAGTCTGGATAAGGGCCAGTTGGGAGCACACTTTCCTGAGCATCTCAGAATCAGATATGTTCCTTGACAGTCTAGACCACAGACAGCTGGACTCACACAAGTGTGGGTTTGTGAAGCCTTAGGTGACAATATTGAAGTAGGATTGGGTGGGGTATGGAGAGCACACAACAGTTAGAAAGGGTAAGGCAATCTGTCATTCTTCCTACCTGCCTTATCCACAACAAAGAGGGAGATGGAGCCGGCATGATGCTCACCCTCAGCTCCCGGAGAAGCCAGGCTACTAAGCTCAGGTCTGCCCTGCAGTCTTCTCTGTTACTGAACCCACCACGTGCCTATTTCCTGCTACCATCTCCTTGCCAGTGGATGCACTGAGCTCAGTTCAACTGTGCACCCACCCTGCGCAACAATCTTTAATCACTCAGTGCACTGAAAACACTTACTGCCCATACTCTTACCTCAGTTAGGGCAGTTGTCCCAACCTTTTTGGCACCAGGGACTGGTTTCATGGAAGACAATTTTTCCATGGACAGGATAAGGGTGGGGGATGGTTTTGGGATGATTCAAGCACATCATATTTATTGTGCACTTTATTCCTATTATTATTACATTGTAATATACAATGAAATAATTATACAACTCACCATAATGTAGAATCAGTGGGAGCCCTGAGCTTGTTTTCCTGCAACGAGACGGTCCCATCTGTGGGTGATGGGAGACAGTGACAGATCATCAGGCATTGATTCTCATGAGGAGCACACAACCTAGATCCTTCACATACACAGTTCACAATAGGGTTCCCACTCCTATGAGAATGTAATGCCACTGCTGATCTGAAGGAAGCAGAGCTCAGGCGGTGATGCAAGCAATGGGAAGTGACTATAAATACAGATGAAGCCTCCCCTGCTTGCCAGCCCACTGTTCACCTCCTGCTGTGTGGCCTGGGAGTTGAAGACTCCGAGTTAGGGAGCTTCTGTCTTCAAGTGACAGAAAGTTCAGCTCAAATGGACTTAGACAATAAAAGGGGACATTGTGGCTAGTAGTTCTACTGGGGGTTCTCAGTTTACACACTAAAAGTTGATTCTGACTGATTTAGGAAATGACAAATTTGTTGAAAAGATATTAGGTAGCCCAAAGGCTAGATAGGAAGAACCACTTCCAAAATTAGGTCCTAGTACCAGTCTGGTAAAGGCAGTGCTGCTGGTGGTCTTACATTCTGTCTTTAGAGGCAGGATACCAACTGCTACTCCTGAAACTGTTGCCATAAGCACTACTGCTGCCACTACAGTTGCGCCCACCAGTGAATTCTCCACTGTCTTGGTGACTTCATTTCTCCAGCTTGGGATTCACAGGTTGGTCTGATGGTCAAATAGAGAAGAAATGCCTGCGCTTTAGCTGTGAAGCTGCCTGGGGCTGTGACTGTATGGTCCTGGCTGTTTCTACACGGGAAGGCATCTCTGCCCCTCAGTGGTATGCATGTGGTGGGATATCCCCAAACCTAGGAAGGTGTTCAGATAAGGTCCTTGCTCATGTGGCATTTACAGTCTTACAGTGAGGGAGACAGACAATAAGCAAGTAAACCAATAAAAAAAGATGATAATTCCAGGTAGTGATTAGCATGATGAAGACTATAAGGACCTCCACAAATTCCAACCCTGATGTTGCCCCAGAAGCAAGAGAGGGGTGTACCGATCTGCAAGTCGATGTAAATCTAGGTAAAAACCATAAGAAACCCCTGGGCAGAGAGAAAGGGTGGCTGCGACCTGCTGTGGGTAAACCATAGGCTGAGCAGAGAAAGGCACTGTTAGGACATGGTGCAGGCAGAGTTGCAGGCTGTTTCCTCTCTCCAACCACTGTCCTTGGCAGATAATCACCTGGCCTGGCACCACCTTGAGACAAAATATCTGCTACACGGAGGTGATGGGATAATATCAGGGCAGTGCCACAGCCTGGCCAGGGTGAGGAACAGATAACAATGGCAGCATCTGGACTCTGAGCAATTCTACCCCCTGTCAGAAGGAAGTTACTTACAGAGGAGTTCTTTACGGAATTTGGGAGCTGACTATATCCAGAGCAGGGATGAATGCACACTGCAGGATACCAAGGATCAGTTAGAAGCAATGAACCAAGTGTGCATACATATATAACAGATACAGATGGGTCTTTAGAACACACTGGTGAATACAAAACATGATACCTACAACAAGGTCTATTGCACAATACTATTAGTGAAACATATAATATGCCAAATAATAACTTACATTTGACAATATTACATTTTTAAACAAGGATATACATGTAATGCCTTATAGTGAATGAATATATGAAAGGAGAGGTAATGGAAATGGGAACCAGGGATTAATGGGGAAAATATCCATGAAAGAAATGTAATAATAGTATACCATGAACTGAAGTATGTGATTGACTTGATACTTTTCACATGAGGCATAAAAATTAAAGAAAGAATGGAGGAGTAGGAGGGAATTTATTAGCTGGCATCTGGGCTGCAGGTGGAGTGATCAACATTAAATAGGGTGGTCAGAGAAGGCTTCTATAAAGAGGTGACATCTAGGCTAAAGTCTGAGCAATGTGGCCAGTCGTGTGATAGCCTGGGGCTGCGCACTCCAGGCAGAAGGAATAGCATATGCTAAGACCCTGTAACAGAAACATGACATTGTTGAGGAACAAGGAAAAAGACAGGTGTGGTTGGAGCACAGCGAGTACATCAAAGTTGAGGTTTAATTTTAAAAGATGATCTGGCAAAGTCTTTCTTCGTTGATAAGTCTATACATACAGTTTGGAGTAATCCGTTTCACAGAATCGATAATTGCTAGGGAGAAGTGAAGTCCTCTCTGGTTTTATGATGACCCGGCTTGACAGGGAAGTGAGGCGTGAGCACCAGGCAATCAGATAGTGGCAGAACCAAATTTGCTCTTACAAGTGCAGAAGGAGCTGATTCTCACCACTGCGAAGATAGAAATTTTAGCAGGTGCAGGCCTGCCATGCTGAGACCCCCATGCTGAAGGCTGGACAGCCAGTGTGAAGGACTGACTCGGCAGGGCTTTTGACACTAGCTGTCTCCACTGCGATCCTCCTTACAGCTTGTGCCCTCAACATTTCCGGGGCAACAGCTCCTAACTAGGACCACTTTCCACATCTTTGCTCTCTGGTGCTTGGACTCCGGTCTCCTTCTGTCCTCTTTCCATATCTTGCCAGAAACTTAACATTTTTTGGTTTCCTTCAAAAGAGCACTTTGTGTATCAAAAATACAAACCTTAGGTTTTCACTCTGTCCTGGGGTGTTGACCTCTTGTCTCCCTGCCAAGTGCTGAACTGCTCCTTTTGCAAAAGAAAACAAAGAACAATAATAGGCTGTTTTTCATGAACAGAAAATCCTTGAGGACAGGGACCTACTCTACCTTGACTTCCATCTAACCTTGTGCCTAGAAAAATTGTTGGGCCCAAGGTAGGTGCTCCATAAAATGGATTGAATGAGTTCACACACACACACACACACACATCCCACATTCTTAAAATGATGAAAAAATCACATCTTGCTTTCTATTGCAAAAGTTCCAACAAGAATTCATCTTTCCCAAGATAACCAGCATTAATATAGCTTTGCTCAACACCAATTATTGCTCACAAAGAATTCGTTTTCCTCACTGGAACTATTATGGGTCATAATAATAATGTTTATTGAGCACTGTGGGCCACATACTAAATTATCTCACTTAAAACCTATAATAACCCTGTGACTTATGTACTATCCCATCTTTATCTAATAAAGAGGAGAAAAACTGAAGCTTAAAGAGACTTGGTAACTTCTACGTGATGGCTACAGCTGGGCTTTCCATCCCAGGTCAACCTGACTCCAGAACTCTTAGCCGACCTTCTGAAACTCAAGCCAATTTTATATAATGACATATATTAAAGTTCATCTGAAACAACTACTACTTTTCTGAATATTACTTTTTCTTTTGTAGACTAATCATTGGCATCCATATATTTAAGCATTTCTTAAGGAGCTCTATTTTTTCATAATATTGTACATCTAAAATATAATGTGTACAAGACAGCTTGAAAATAAGCAGCAGAGAAAGAATAGAAGTGAAATCTGTTATTTGCACTGAGCCTGTGCTTGCTTTAATTCTAGTTTCTGGTTTTGAAAATACTTTTTTGTCTATTTTTTCTTCTTTTACTTTGTACTGATAGTTTAATTACTTATTTTGTGATCATAAAACAATGATCATTGTGACAATTTTACTGCAGTAAACATTCTTTGTCTGAGTCTAGGTTTCCTAGAAATTATAGGCTGAGGCAAAATTTACATTCTAAAGCTTCACTAGAGGGGTGCAAACCCAAGGGAGCAGGAGTGAACGGGGGCAGGCCAATGACACAGGAAGGCAGGAAAGCAAAGAGAAGATTATTGGGCTGGCCTTGCTTCACTAAAAAGCACTATTGGTTGCTCTGTCACCTGGAAGTTTCCAGAGAGGTCCACATGGAAACATTTCTCCGAAGAATCCTTTGGAAGAGAAGAAGAGGAAGAATTTGTCTATGGGTTATTGCCTATCATCTGCCTCTTAGTACTTAAAATTTGCTTCACTGGGGCTTGGCGCGGTGGCTGACGCCTGTAATCCCAGCACTTTGGGAGGCCAAGGTGGGCGGATCACTTGAGGCCAGGAGTTCGAGATCAGCCTGGCCAACATGGCGAAACTCCATCTCTACTAAAAATACAAAAATTAGCTGGGCGTGATGGTGGCGCCTGTAATTCCAGCTGCTTGGGATACCGAGGCACAAGAATCTGAACCTGGGAGGCAAAGGTTGCAGTGAGCCGAGATCCTGCCTCCACACTCCAGACTGGGTGACAGAGTGAGATTCTGTCTCAAAAAAAAAAAAAACCAAAAAAAAAAAAATTTTTTTTTGTTTCACTGGGCGTCAGCTTCTACCATTGTTACCTGGCCCCTTTTATGAGTCTCAGAACACAAGTCAGCGAGCAGGCACAAGCCAGGGACACTTCCTTTCTGCCCGCAGCCTGGGGTCTCCAGGCCCTATCAAGCCAGTGCGCCCCCAGTGATCCTGTTGTGTCTTGCACCTGGTGACAAGGAGGGCCCAGGGTAGGAGGGAGGAGGCGGGTGGTGTGAGGCATGAGGTAGTGTGATCCTGAGCTGTGCCATGGAAGACCTGGGACACCTGGAGCAGCGGGCAGTAGGCCGAGCTGGCTAAGCAGGAGGAACACTACAACAGCATGGTTTCTGCAGTGAGAGAGTTACAAGAGCTTCTCCACAGTAATGACCAAAACCACCTCTCTGCACTCAAAAGAAGGTGGTCTTTTTGGAGGGTCATTAGTAGCATTGAGCAGAAAACCATAGCTGAGGATCAATAACCTCAAACTGTCAGAACATTTTCATATCATGTCTCCTGGTGCATATGCAGGAGATTTTTCTTCAGTGAATATCTGTACCTACAGTCTCTGTAAGTGAACACTTCTAAATAATAGCTTTAAATGGTTGCTTGTCACTAAGTTTGGTTCTTTTCTTTTCTTATAAATACGTCCAAAACTCATCTATCGATCCATAAATTCATCCTGGGGGGACGTACCGTTGAGTATCCCTATCACAATTGCCTCCTTGTTGAACTGGTAATAGACATCTCAGCAAACTCACAGGGAAACTAACAGTAAGAATTAAATGCTTTGAGGTATGTTAAACTTGGAGAGGCTATTTAAATCCATGGTACTTTTAAACCCCAAATTTCCCATTGTTTCCAGGAGAGGGCACAAATTCATCTTATGCTTATTCTTAGTGCTTTTCACCACCTTTCTTGACTTTACCCCATGTGTACACATGCACACTCCCACGCATAAACATGTGCACCTAACTCTTTATAAAACGACTGGTTATCTATTAACCAGCTTATGCAGCCATTTCAGAACCTATGCAAAGCAACTTTGAACGACTCTTCACCCTGCTGCAAGATCCGGAGTGCCAACTGGGGCTTCATGAGGTTCCCACGTAGAGCTGGTTCCACTACTGCTAAATACATATGGCTTTAATTTACAGTCCAGTCCCTATATCATTGTTTCCAATTGCCGATGGCATTGGTAGACCAACAGTGGTAATAGGAGTAGTCTCAGGCAATAAGGAGACACATTTTCTTTTTCTTTTTCTTTTTCTTTTTTTTTTTTGAGACGGAGTCTCGCTCTGTCGCCCAGGCTGGAGTGCAGTGGCGCAATCTCCAGTGCAGTGGCTCAATCTCGGCTCACTGCAAGCTCCGCGTCCCCCGTTCCCGCCATTCTCCTGCCTCGGCCTCCTGAGTAGCTGGGACTACAGGCGCCCGCCACCGCGCCCAGCTAATTTTTTGTATTTTTAGTAGAGACGGGGTTTCACCGTGGTCTCGATCTCCTGACCTTGTGATCCACCCACCTCGGCCTCCCAAAGTGCTAGGATTACAGGCGTGAGCCACCACGCCCGGCCAGGAGACACATTTTCTATAGAGAATTTTAAAACAATAATTAAATGAACTAAAAGCTGATTTGCTTTTACTATATTCACACATTGGCGATTCTACACAATGGTCAAATGCTGTCCCCCTGCCCGCTAAATCTTTTGTTGGTCTGCAGTCTAAAAAATTTCTGTGGTTATTATTCAATTTCATAATAAATAAAATCAGGAATGTTACTGCTTATCTCTCAGGAAACATATTTTCTCCTTTAGTAATAACTCCTACGTGGGAGTTAACTCAGAGAAGACTTGACATAAATGGACTTATCTACACGCTCTTGTTTAGGAGTTAAGTTCCAGATGGTTCAGAATCATTCACATTTGTGCTTGCTTTGGGTACACTTCATGCTCCAACCAATGTGGGACTATCTGCTTCTGCATTTAAACAGTAGATTTGGAATAAATATTGGCAGTACAGCGATTGTGACAGAACTTGGGCTACCTCAATTCTCTCTCATCCGATTTTGTGCTCTCATGAAAACTCACTTGGAGTTTTTGTATATAATTAAAATTTAAAATAATAAAGCAGTGTAAACCACAAGGTGTAATTCTTTTGGCAACTGCAAGTTTATTTCACATGTGCAGTATTTCACACTTTGAATAATATCTTTAAAAATTGAAGTTGATGTCTTTTTTATTATTATTTTTCTTATGTAATTACTATTGCACAATAATGTTATTCATTTTTATGGCAGTCTAGTATGTAGGTGTATGCATTTTCTCTTTTGTTTGAAAAACATTAATGTAATTAAAAATATCAGTCCGGGCCGGGCGCGGTGGCTCAAGCCTGTAATCCCAGCACTTTGGGAGGCCGAGACGGGTGGATCACGAGGTCAGAAGATCGAGACCATCCTGGTCTACACGGTGAAACCCCGTCTCTACTAAAAAATACAAAAAACTAGCTGGGCGAGATGGCGGGCGCCTGTAGTCCCAGCTACTCGGGAGGCTGAGGCAGGAGAATGAGGTAAACCCGGGAGGCGGAGCTTGCAGTGAGCCGAGATCGCGCCACTGCACTCCAGCCTGGGCGACAGAGCGAGACTCCGTCTCAAAAAAAAAAAAAAAAAAAAAAAAAAAAAAAAAAAAAAAAAAAAAAAATCAGTCCACTACTTTCCCCTTTTTTGATACTATAAAATGTATTTCATTATTTTATTTTTCATTTTTATTGGAATGATTACATATACAAAGTTAAATAAAATAACAATCTCACCATGTTTCTTTTCAGTCCATTTTTCTTTTTATTCATTTCATTATTATTGTCAAAAATAATGCTGTAAGGAGTAGTGGGGTGTTAAAAAATGATCTGCTGGATAACACCAGTCACACAAGGCACACACTGCTTCCTTGCAGATCCTCTGGAGAGCTGCCCTGCCTGAGAACACTGCCCCCTGCTGCTCGGTGTGAATTCACCCTTGAGGCTTTTAAACAGAGAATTAACCCTCACTCCACCTTAAACTTACTCTTTTACGCAGAGAGAGATATCTAACTACAGTGTCAACTTTGCCTTGGTTCACACAGATCCCCAGGAACAGAGTGAGCAATCAACACATTTTTGTTGAGTGAAAGAAGGAATGTGATGTTACTTCGCACATATTGGAGAGTGCATGCGCATGTGTTAATATGCCTGAGTATTGTGTGCAAGTGTGGGTGTTCACAGCACAAAATCGGTTTGTCAAGAGTGAACATCATATATTTTACTTTTCTTCCACCCACCCACCCCACATCCCCCACCACTTCCCAGCCGTGCCAGAGACACTACAGTGCAGACTAACAAATTGACTTAGAAGGTCAGGACCCAAAATGCTATTCCAAAAATATTAAGAATGGCTAAGAAGTTAAAATCCAATCAAATAAAATTCCATTTTTTGATTCTTTTATAAGCACACTAGTTTTTTGTATGGGGGAGGAGAGGTTACTCATGAGTAAATAAAATTCTCAATTCATTACAAGATACTACAACTGATACTAATCTTTGTCAACTGTTAATAATTTCTTTCTCATTCTTGTAACTGATACCCAGGGATGCATCTAATATATATTATAATTCCAACACATTTTAATACCATTATATTTAAAGTAAGAAAGGAGGGGGAAATGAAATGTAGCTTTTAAAGACTCTGAGCAGCTCACCTAAGTTGACCTTTCAAAGATAAGTGATATAAAACATTAAAGAACCTAAAACTTACATAGTCCAGCCTTGGTGTGTAAATAAACAAGGCAGAGAGTATAGACTTGTCCAGAGTGTCACAGTGTGAGGGCATAGCCAGGACCAGAAGCCTGCAATCCCTACTTCCACCCCAGTCTCTCATCCAACACAGCACAGCTTCCAATACAGAAGAAAATGACTCTATTTTTGTTTGTTGTATCAAATTGTTTCAAGTGTTGAAGATACGTGCTTTAGATATCATTACACTGTCAGATAACAATATACGGAGTAATAAGAATTTGCAGATAACTTTGAGAATCACCTATTATAACACATACATTAACAAGAGAGAATGAATAAATATTTACCAAGTATCTACCATGTCCATGGCACGTGGCTATTCCCTACAGAGACTACTGAATGAGTAAATGATAGCATGAACCTACATAACACTCACCATAAGCCAGTCTGGTCTAAGTGCTTTACATTTATTAAGACATTTAATCTTCACAACAACTCTGTGAATATCTGTTATTATCACCATCCCCAGTTTACAGATAAGGAAATTGAGGCACAGAGAACTTCACCAAAGATCAGGCAGCCAGCAAACAGAACTTTACTACTTTGGTCATCCGACTCCATGGGTCATGCAAACTATGATCTACCTCTCATCTTAAGGAACAGAAACACAGGAAAAGGTTAATGGTAAGGCAGATTTAAATAACAGTTAATGATGACTATAATGGACAAAAGGCAATATCCAAGAAGCAAGTGAATAGTATAAGTCAGAGCTCTCTGTGAGTGCAAGCAACAGAAACTAAATATGAAATCACTTAAATTATCTCAAAAGCTATTTATTTGCCGGCAATAGTAGAAGGCATTATAGACTGAATTTTGTCTCCCAAAATTCATGTGTTGAAGTCCTAACTCCCAGTACCTCCAAATATAACCATATTTGACATAGGACCTTTAAAGAGCTAATTAAGGTAAATTGAGGCCATTCGGATGGATCCCAATCTAATCTAACTGGTGTCCCTATAAGAAAGTGAGATTAGGACAAATACACGCAGAGGGAAGGCCATGTGAAGATGCAGAGAGGAGGGCTACATGCAAGCAAGAAGAGAGTTCCCAGAGTGCAACCAACCCCCATGACACCTGGATCTCAGATTTCTAGTCTCCAAAATCACAAGGAATTAAATTCCCATTTTCAGCCACCCAATCTGTGATACTTTGTTAATGCAGCTCAAGCAGAGAAAAATAGAAGAATACTGGGCATTTCATAGAATTAAAGGGTTACAGGAAACAGTTGCAGCCAAGAATCTCAAGGACTAGAACAAGGACCTGAACAACCGCAGGATACACACACTATCCTTCCCACACTTCCAGCTTCAGAATTTAAAAATGTCGCATTCCCAACCCTAAGCCAATCACTTAATTCTCCTATTTTAGTGAGGCATCTCTACCATCCTTGGCTGGTCTGTGTCCCCAGATCCTCTTGTGGTTTGGTTTCCCAAGAGAGTAAACCTGGTTTCTGCCAGGACAGGAGAGAGGCTGCTAAGAGATGAGGAAGGAATCCAGAGGTCCGAGTACTTTCTCCAAAGACTTTCCATAAACCTCCCATTTTCAGCTCCACCTCTTACCTTTTCTTTCAGAAGAATCTGGTGCCTCCAATTCTGGGGACTTTCTGCTGTGCTTTACCATGAACTAACTTCCTTCTTAAGCTCCCCAACTGCTGATACTGCAGTTTCAGCCCCTGTCCATGTCCATCTCCAAAAATGAGATGACATGGACTTTTCACCTGTTCTTTCTGTCTTGTGGACTTGGGCCTTTTTGGCTTCTTTGCTGTCATTTTAGTAGCATTTTGAAAGAGATCAAAGAAAAACACAGGTTTTTAAACTGCAATGTTTAACCAGAAGTCTATTTTGGAGACTTTCAAATAATCCCCTGTGAGGTGCCACAGTGGCTTCCTTCTGGCTGGGGAAGGTGGCAGTAGCACAGAGGACAGACAATAGCACAGAGAACAGACTAGGAAAAGAAGAGTAGGCAGGCTCTGGCCTCCACCCCTACATCAACCAGAAAATCTCTGCTTTTTATGTTTTATATATTGGCCTTCTAAGATTTCATTTGAAGAAAGAGACTTTAACTAAAAATAAAGACTCTTAAAACCACTGTGCAATATCAGGCTGCCTCCTACATATTTTAAAGAGTTTAAATCATGGTGTACATACATGTATTCTGGGTTTTTTTTCATTAAATTGTGTTATAAACATGTATCCGTATTTCTGTGGCTTTTTCGTAATCAGTTTCTTAACCTAGTGCCTGGCACGTGATAGGCCCTTAGTAAATAGTGATTGATTGAGTGAATTAATTATATTTAACAGCTGCTTCTAATTTATTTGTAATTATAGAGAATAACTTGTTTCATTCATTCATTTATTCACCCAACACATATTTATTCAATACCTATTATATGCCAGGCATTGATGGATGATGCTGAGAATACAGGAATGAATAAGGCAGACCGTCCTTTCCACACAGAGCCAACAGTCTGAGGGGGGAATCTGACAGGTGAATTGACAGTCACAATACGTAAGTATAAAAGCTATGGGAAACAAAAAGCATCTACAGGAGCACATGATAGGGGTCCCTAATACAGACCTGAAAGTTGGGGAAGGCTCCCTGGAGGAAAAGACTTAAGGTGAATCCTAAAAAACTAACAAAACAGTTTCTGGTTCAGCATGTAAGAAATTTGGAAGTTGCCACTCTTTCCTAACAAGTAAAAACCTGAGCAAACTGAAAAATCAAATTAACCAGGCATGGTGGTGCACACCTGTGGTCCCAGCTACTCGGGAGGCTGAGGCATGAGAATCGCTTGAGCCTGGGAGGTGGAGGTTGTAGTGAGCCGAGATCGCACCATTGTACTCCAGCCTGGGTGACAGAGTGAGACTCTTGTTCTCAAAAAAAAAAAAACACACACCGTGAAAAATCAACAACCCTTCTTAGCTCTATAAGAGAAGTGATGGCACAGGGCAAATTGCTTCCCCCAGAATTGGGGAGACTAACAGGCAAATACAGAGAATCACAACTTCCAGAGCAGAAACCTCCATGGGAACCAGTGGAGCCAGTTCTGAGACAAGTATGAACAAGTCTGAGAGATAAAAACTCCAGGGGAACTGAATCATAGGGAGGTCCCCATACTTTTGTGAGTTTTACCTCCAGGAACATTAGCAGGTCTCACAGTGAATATTAGGGAAAAAATCCTTTCCTGCTTCCAGCAGAGGGAGGGGAAGAGGAGCCATTCTGAAATATGCTGGAGCATTATGTTCTTAACAAGGTCTATCCTCAGGAGAAACCATATAACCAGAGCCTGACCTGCTAGGGTTTCATCAGAGCATAACTGACATAAGGGAAGGGAAAAATCCAACTCAAGTCCATTCCAGCCATCCTGTCCCACCTAAGGTGAGGTGGGGGAAGGGACCTAGAGGCACGTGAAGTTCACAATCCAGAGTAACGGGCTCACTGAAAGACTGAGGAGAACACTTCCCCTCCCAGCACATCTTACCATCACATTACTAAAGGCCTATTGACAGCAGTTCCTTTTACCCAGGACACCTATTATATCCTGTTATCCAAAAAAAAAAAAAAAAAAAAAAAAACCAGGAAAACAAAAAATACAAGACATACAAAAAAGCAAAAAACCCCACAGTTTGAAGAGACAGAACAAGTATCAGAACCAGACTCAGATATGGCAGAGATGTTGAAATTATCAAACCAGAAACTTAAAACCAGTATGATTAATGTACTCAGGCTTTAATGCATAAAGAGGACAACATGCAAGAACAGATGGGCAAGGTAAGCACAGAAACGGAAATTCTAAGAAAGAACCAAAAAGAAATGCTACAGATCAAAAACATTGCAATAGAAATGAAAAATGTAGGCTGGGCATGGTGGCTCATGCCTGTAATCCCAGCACTTTGGGAGGCCAAAGCAGGCAGATCACATGAATCCAGGAGTTCAAGACCAGTTTGGACAACATGGCAAAACCTCATCTCTACAAAAAATACAAAAATTAGCAGGGCATGGTGGTATGCCTGTAGTCTGAGCTAGTTGAGAGGCTAAGGCAGGAGGATCATTTGAAGCTGGGAAGTCGAGGTTGCAGTGAGCCATGTTTGCCCCACTGCACTCTAGCCTGGTTGACAAAGCGAGACCCTGTCTCAAATAATAATAATAATCATAATAAAGAAAAGAAAAATGCCTTTGATGGGCTTATTAGTAGAATGAACCTGGCTGAGAAAAGAATCTCTGAGCATAAGGATATCTCAGTAAAAACCTCCCAAACTGATAAGCACAGAGAAAAAAAAGACTTAAAAAAAAAAAGCCCAGAATCTCTAAGAACTCTGAAACAATTACAAATGGTATAACATATGTGTAATGGGGCTATCAGAAGGAAAAGAAAGAAAGAAAGGAACAGAAGAAATATTTGATATGATAAGGACTAAGAATTTCCCAAAATTAATGTCAGACACCAAACCACAAATCCAGGCATCTTAGAGAACACTAAGCATGATAAATGCCAGAAAAACTACACCTAGGTATACCACTTTCAAAGTACAGAAAATCAATATAAGGAGAAAATTCTACAAGAAGCCAGAGAAAAAAACACCTTTCCTATAGAAAAGCAAAGATAAGAATTACATCTGACTTCTCTTCAGAAATCATGTAAGTAAGAAGAAAGTGGAATTAAATATATAAATTGTTGAGAGAAAAAGAATGCACCAACCTAGCATTCTGTACTATGCAAAATTATCCTCCAAAAATAAGGAGAAACAAACACTTTCTCAGACAAACATTGAGGAAATTTGTTGCCAAAGAAGTTCTTGAGAGGGAAAGAAAATGATATAGTCAGAAACTCAAATCTACATAAAGAAAGGAAGAACATTAAAGGAGGAATTAGTAAAGGTAAAACTTTTATTTTCTGTATTTTTAATTGATCTAACAAATAATGGTTTACTCAAAATAATAATAGCCACACTGTATTAGATTATGTATGCTTACATATGCATATATTTTTATATATATTTTCTTATATATGCTTATATATAACTGAAATGAATGACAACAATGATACAAGGGATATGAGGGAAGAATTGGGGTTATTTTGTTATAAGTTATCATACCATCTGTGCAGCAGTATAGTACTGTTTGTAAGTAGACTTGCATTATTTATAAATGGGTATAAACTCTAGGACAACCAGTAAAAGCGGTTTTTAAAAGTATAACTGATTTGCTAAGGAGAAAAAAATGAAATTATAAAATTCTCAAGCCACAAGAGTCAGAATAAGAGTGGAAAACAAACATAGGAACAAAGAACAAGGGCAACAAATGAAAAAAAACTAACATCATAGATATTAATCTAACTATATCAATAATCACTTTGAACATCAATGGCCTAATGGCACCATTTAAAAGACAGAGAGGAAGGGCATAATGGCTCATGCCTAGAATCCAAGAACTTTGGGAGGCTGAGGCAGGAGGATTGCTTGAGGCCAAGAGTTTGAGATCAGCCTAGACAACATAGTGAGATCCCATCTGTACAATTTTTTTTTTTTTTAATTAGCCAAGCATCATGGTACATGCCTGTAGTCCTAGTTATTCAGGAGACTGAAGCAGAAGGATCACTTGAGCTCAGGTGTTTGAGGATGCAGTGAGCTGTAATTGTGCCAATGCAACCCAGACTGGGCAACGGAATGAGGCCCTATCTCTTAAATAACTACATAAATTAAAAAATAAAAATAAAAACAGACATTGTCAGAATGAACCAAAAAAACAAGACCAAACTATATGTTATCTACAATAAACCCACTTTAAATAAAATACACATATAGATTAAAAGTAAATAGATGGAGAATAATGTATTATCTAATCAAAAGAAAGCAGAAGCAGCTATATTAATTTTAGACAAAGCAGACTTCTGAGCAAGGTAAGTTGTCAAGGATAAAGAGAGGCATTACAGACCAGGCACGGTGGCTCACACCTGTAATCCCAGCACTTTGGGAGGCTAAAGTGAGTGGATCACTTGAGCTCAGGAGTAAGAGACCAGCCTGGGCAACATGGTGAAACCCCATCTCTACTAAAAAATACAAAAAAATTAGCTGGGCATGGTGGTGTGCGCCCGTGGTCACAGCCACTCAGGAGGCTGAGGTGGGAGGATCACTTGAGCCTGAGGGGGCAGAGGTTGCAGTGAGCTGTGATCATGGCACTGCACTCCAGCCTGGATGACAGAGCAAGACCCTGTCTCAAAAAAAAAAAAAAAAAAAAAAAGGGAGAGAGAGAGAGACATTACATAATGATAAAGGGGTCAGTTCTCCAAGAAGATACAATAATCTTTCAGGTATATACACCTAACAACAGAGCATTAAAATCCATGAGGCAAAAACTGATAGAACTGCAAGGAATAATAGGTGAATCCACTATTATAATTGGAGACTTTAACACCCTTTTATAGGAAATGGGCAGATCCAGGAGGCAGCAAATCAGTACAGACATAATTGAACTCAACAACACTATCAATCAACTAGATATAATGAGCATTTAGAGACTACTTCATCCAGCAATAGCAGAACACACAATCTTCTCAAGCTCCCATGGAACATTCAGATGAATAGGCCACATTCTGGGCCATAAAACACACCACAACAAATTTAAAAGAATAGAAATCATAAGGCTGGGCACGGCGGCTCAAGCCTGTAATTGCAACACTTTGGGAGGCCGAGGGGGGCAGATCACTTGAGGTCAGGAGTTCGAGACAAGCCTGGCCAACATGGTGAAACGCCGTCTCTACTAAAAATACAAAAGGAGCTGGGCGTGGTGGCAGGCACTTATAGTCCCAGTTATTCGGGAGACTGAGGCAGGAGAATCACTTGAACCCAGGAGGTAGAGGTTGCAGTGAACCGAGATCGCACCACTGCACTCCAGCCCCTGGGCAACCGAGTGAGACTCTGTCTCAAAAAAAAAAAAAAAAAAAAGAATAGAAATCATACAATGTCTGTTCTCAGATCACCACAGAATTAACCTGGAAATCAGAATTAACCTGGAAAACAGAAAGATAGCTGTAAAGTCCCAAAATACTTGGGAGATTAAACAACATATTTGTAAATAACACATGAATTAAAAAAAGAATTCTTGGGCTGGGCGCAGTGGCTCATGCCTGTAATACCAGCACTTTGGGAGACCAAGGCAGGTGGATCAACTGAAGTCAGGAGTTCGAGACCAGCATGGCCAACATGGCAAAACCTCATCTCTACTAAAAATACAAAAATTAGCCAGGCTTGGTAGTGCACGCCTGTAATCCCAGCTACTCGGGAGGCTGAGGCAGGAGAACCACTTGAACCCAGGAGGGCATTGTGCCATTGCACCCCAGCCTGGATGACAAGAGTGAAAAAAAAAAAAGAAAAAGAAATCTCATGAGACATTTTAAAATATTTTGAAATAAATGAAAATGAAAATAGAACTCATCAAAATCAAAATTTGTGAGAAGTTGCAAAGGCAGTGCCTAAGAGAACTTTATTGCATTGGATACTTACATTAGAAAAGAAGAAAGACTTGAAAGCAATCATCTTAGCTTCTACCTTAGGGAACTATAAAGAGGGAATAAATAAAATCCAAAATAAGCAGAAGAAAAAGAATAATAAAAACTAGAGAAGAACAGGGCACAGTGGCTCACGCCTATAATCCCAGCACTTTGGGAGGCTGAGGCAGGCAGATCACGAGGTCAGGAGATTGAGACCATCCTGGCTAACATGGTGAAACCCCATCTTTACTAAAAATACAAAAAAATTGCCGGGCGTGGTGGCAGGTGCCTGTAGCCCCAGCTACTCAGGAGGCTGAGGCAGGAGAATGCCGTGAACCCGGGAGGCACAGCTTACAGTGAGCCGAGATTGTGCCACTGCACCTCAGCCTTGGCTACAGAGCGAGACTCCGTCTCAAAAAAAAAAAAAAAAAAATTAGAGAAGAAATCAGTGAAATTGAAAGTAGGAAATCAGTAGAGAAAATCAACAAAACTAAAGCCAGTTCTATGCAAAGATCAATAAAATTGTTAAGTCTCTAGCCAGGCTAAGAGAAAGAGAAAGAGAAAGAAGACACAAATTACTAATGTCAGAAATTAAAAGGGGGCATCACTACGGCTTCCATGGACATTAGAAGAATTTAAAAATATACTATGAACAACTCTATGTTTATAAATTTGATAACCTAGATGAGATGAACCAATTCTTTGAAAGACACAATATGCCAAAATTCACACAAGAAGAAATACACAATCTGAATAGAACTCTATCTATTAAGAAATTAAAGCAAAAATTAGTAAACTTCCAAAACCATCAGGAAAACTTCCAGAAACCATCAGGCCTAGATGGGTTTACTGGTGAATTCTATCAAACACTTAAGGAACAAATCACACTAATTCTTTTAAATTTCTTTCAGGAGACAGAGCAAAGGGAATACTTCTGAACTTATTCTATGAGGCCAACATTATCCTAATACCAAAACCAGACAAAGGTATCATAAGAAATGAAAACTATAGGACGGGCATGGTGGCTCATGCCTGTAATTCCAGCACTTTGGGAGGCCGAGGCTGGTGGATCACCTGAGGTCAGGAGTTCAAGACCAGCCTGGCCAACATGGAGAAACCCTGTCTCCACTAAAAATACAAAAGTTAGCTGGGCATGGTAGCGTGCGCCTGTAATCCCAGCTACTCGGGAGGCTTAGAGGAGAATAGCTTGAACCTGGGAGGCAGAGGTTGCAGTGAGCTGGGATCGTGCCAGTGCACTCCAGTCTGGGTGACAGAGCAAGACTCCATCTCAAAAAAAAAAAAAAAAAAGAAAAAAAGAAAACTGTAGACCAATATCTCTCATAAACGTAGTTGCAAAAAATCCTCAACAAAATATTAGCAAATTGAATCCAACAACGTATAAAAAGACTTATACACCACAACCAAGTGGAATTTATCCAGGTAGGCAAGGCTGGTTCAACATTTGAAAATCAATTAACCCATTTATACCTGAGGTTACAATTTTTTAACTTTTGCAATCAGACCTTGGAGATGACCTTGAGCAGTAAGATACAAATAACTCCCAAATGCTTAATGTTCCAATAATGGAACACTAGGCATAAATGGGATTGTAATCCATCACATCAACAGGCCAAATTTAGAAATTACAAAATCATATACATTGATGCATAAAAGCATTTAACAAAATCTAACATTCACTTATGGTAAAGGCTTTTAGCAAACTAGGACTAGAAAGGGAATTTCCTCAACTTAATAGATTGTCTACAAAAACCACACAGCTAACATCATACTTAATTGTGAGGAACTTGATATATTCCTACTAAGTTCAGGAAGCAGGCAAGAATATCCCCTCTCATGTCTGTGCTTAACATTAAACTGGAAAGTCCTAGCTAATGCAATAAGATAAGAATATGATATAAAATGTATACAGATTAGGAAGGAGGAAATAAAACTGTGACAGATAACATGATTGCCTGTGTAGAAAGTTCAAAAGAACTGACAAAGAAAACCCTCCTAGAACTAGTAAGGGATTATAGAAAGGTTTTAGGGTACAAAGTTAATATACAAAAGTTGATCACTTTCCTATGTAAACAACGAACAAGTAAAATTTGAAATTGAAAACACAATACCATTTACATTAGTGCCCCCAAATATGAAATACTTAGGTATAAATCTAACAAAATGAGAAAAACTACAAAAGAAGTAAAACAACTAAATAAATGGAGAGAGATTTCATGTTTATGAATAGAACGACTTAATATTGTCAAGATATCAGTTCTTCCCAATTTGATTTATAGATTTAACGCAATGACAATCAAAACTCCAACAAAGTATTTTGTGGATATCAACAAACTGATTCTAAAGGCAAAAGACACAAAATAGCCAACCCAGTATTAAAGGAAAAGAATAAAATTGGAGGACTGACCCTATTCAACTTTAAGACTTACTATAAAGCTACAGTAATCAAGACAATGTATGTTGGTGAAAGAACAGACAAATAGACCAGTGGAGTAGAATAGACAGCCCATAAATTGACTCACATAAGTATAGTCAACTGATCTTTGACAAAGTAGCAAAGGCAATACAATAGACAAAGATAGTCTTTTCAAGAAATGTTGCTGGAACAACTGGACATTAACATGCCAGAAAGTGAATCTAGACACAGAGCTTATACACTTCATGAAAATAAACTCAAAATGGATCACAGATCTAAATGTAAAACACAAAGCTTTAAAACTCCTAGAATAAAAAGTAAGAGAAAATTTGGATGACCTTGGGTTTGGCACTGACTTTTTAGATGTGAAACAAAAGGCAACATCTATGAGAGAAACAGCTGATAAGCTGGACTTCATTAAAATAAAATTTTCCTGCTCTCCAAAAGACAACGACAAGAGAGTAAGACAAGTGACACACTGGAAGAAAATATTTCCAAAAGACATCTCTGATAAAGGGCTGTTATCCAAAATGTACAAAAAGCTCTTAAAACTCAACAATAAGAAAATTAAAAAACCAGTTAAAAAAATGAACCAAAGACCTCCTCACCAAAGAAGTCATGTGGATGGCACGTAAGAATACAAAAAGATACTCCACATCATATGTCATCAAGGAAATGAAAATCAAAACCATGAGACACCACCACACACCTGTTAGAATAGCCAAAATCCAAACACTCACAACATCAAATGCTGGAAAGGATGTGAGGCAACAGGAACTCTCACTCATTGCTGATGGGAATAAAATTGGAAGGCAATTTGTCAGTTTCTTACAAAACTAACCATACCCTTTGATCCAGCCATAACACTCCTTGGTATTTACCCAAAGGAGTTGAAAACTTATGTCCCCACGAAAACCTGTATGTGAAGATTTATGGGAGCTTTATTCATAATTGCCAAAACTTGGAAGCTCCAAGATGACCTTCAGTAAGTGAATGGATAGGTAAACTGTGGTACTTCCAGATAACAAAACATTATTTAGCACCAATATGAGCTATCAAACCATGAAAATACACAAAGGAAACTTTTATTAAGTGATAAAAGTCTATCTGAAAAGGCTGCTCTGGCCGGGCGTGGTGGCTCATGCCTGTAATCCTAGCACTTTGGAGGCTGAGGCGGGTGGATCATCTGAGGTCAGGAGTTTGAGACTAGCCTGGCCAACATGGCGGAAACCCATCTCTACTAAAACATACAAAAGTTAGCTAGGCGCGGTGGCAGGTGCCTGTAATCCCAGCTACTCGGGAGGCTGAGGCAGAAAAATCGCTTGAACCTGGGAGGCGGAGGTTGCGGTGAGTCAAGACTGGGCCATTGCACTCCAGCCTGGGAGACAGAGTAAGATGCCATCTCAAAATAATTAAATTAAATTAAATGTGTAAATAAACAGGACATACCCGTTGTGGAAGGGAAGACAAATGCCCCATACAGAGGGAGCAGAGGGAGTAGCATGTGCATGGGCTGGGGACAGAGGAGGCTGTGTGGCACATTTGAGGACCTGGAAGAGATTCAGGCTGACTAGAGGGCAGAGTGCACATGGGTGAGAATCCAGATGTGAACTGGATAAGCATTCCAGGCAGGAGCCAGGGAATGAAAGGTCTTGTGAGCCCTTATGTTTGGCCTCCATCCTGAGGGAATAGGAAACCGCTAAGCAATCTTAGGATAAAACTTGCTTGTCATTTCAGGGCTGGATCCTGTCGAGCCTGTAAGTCATGATGGGTCTGCAACTCACCCCTATGAGTAATGGGGACTACTGAAGGTTTTAAGTAAGGAGATGATACGACCATATTTGCATTTAAAAACAACAACAGTGGCTGGGTAACAGTGTAAGAATAGATGGAGAGGAAAAGGCAAGACTTCCTGTAAGGAAGACCACTTAGGGTTAGCAGAGAATATAAGACAGTGACAATGAGGATGAAGAGAGGTAGATGATTTCAAGAAACAGACACAGGCAATAAGCCTTGGTGGCTGGGAATGAGGGAGAATAGAGGCTTGAATGATGTTTGATTTCTGGCTTATACAATGGCTGGCAATTTATTAAGATAGAGACCACAGGATGGGGGCCCACAATGAGTTCAGTTGTACACATCGGGGTTCAGATGCCTAGGGACATCCAAGCAGAGGTGGAAATATGGCTCAGAAGCCCAGGAGAGAGGACAGGGCCGCGGATGAGGATCTGGGTGTCCTCAGCACAGAAGTGGTGATATAGAGCTGAAGAGGAGCCACTAGATCCCTCAGGGAGAGATGAGGAGAAGGGAGGAGGAATGTGGTTAGATCCCCACGGCATGTTGATAGTTAAGGATGGGCAGAGGAAGACAAGCCTGGCAAGGAGTGAGAAAGAGCAGCCAGAGATGTTGGATGAAATAAGGAGAGAGGGTCAATGTGTCAACATGGTATGGGCTACAAAGTGGCTGTAAGATCGTTGGTGGGCTTGATGAGCCAGTTCCAAGTAGAATGATGGAACGGAAGCCAGGTTGCTGTGGTTGTAGAAGCATCTGAATTTCAGAAAAAACATTTAGGTAAGATTTTCAACAAGTATAGCTGAAAGGAGAAGAGAAAGGTAGAAGCAGCTGGGGGGAGCAGGCAGCAGGCAAAAGAGACATGAGATCATTTGGATGCTACCAGTGACTCCATAGCACCACGTATATAAAAACAAAGCAGGCCAGGTGATATGGTTTGTCTGTGTCCCCACCCAAATCTCATCTTGAACTGTAATCCCCATAATCCCTACGTGTCGTAGGAGGGACCTGGTGGGAGGTCATTGAATCATGGGGGCGGTTTCCCCCATGCTGGTCTTGTGATAGTGAGTGAGTTCTCATGAGAGCTGATGGTTTCATAAGCGTCTGGCATTTCCCCTGCTGGTGCTCATTTTCTCTCCTGCCACCCTATGAAGAGGTGCCTTCTTCCAAGATTGTAAGTTTCCTGAAGCCTCCCCAACTATGCATAACTGTGAGTCAATTAAACCTCTTTTCTTTATAAATTATCCAGTCTCGGGTATTTCTTCATAGCAGCATGAGAACGGACTAATACACAAGGCATGGTGACTCACACCTATAATATCAGTACTTTGGGAGGTCAAAGCAGGTGGATCATTTGAGTCCAGGAGTTTGAGACCAGCCTGGGCAACATTGTGAAACTGCATGTCTACAAAAAAATATGAAAAATTAGCCAGATGTCGTGGTGCCTGCCTGTAGTCCCAGTTAATTGGGAGGCAGAGATGGGAGAATCACTTGAGACAAGGAAGTTGAGGCTGCAGTGAGCTGTGATTCCACCACTGCCCTTCAGCCTGGGCAACTGAGTGAGACCTTGTCTCAAAAATAAAAATTAAAAACAAACACAAACACAAAAAAAAGCACAAGCAAAGCCAACAAAACTCTCCAGTCTATTGCTATTCAAGGCCCTCCAAAGTTTAAGTCTAACCAGCTTCATTTCCGCCTTTGTCTGAATGTTTGTGTTCCCCCCAAAATTCCCATGTTGAAATCCTAATCCCCAAAATGGTAATATTAGGACACAGGGTCTTTGGAAAGTAATTAGGTCATGAGGGTACAGCCCTCATGAATGGGATTAGTGCCCTTATAAAGGAAGTCCCTTTTGCCCCTTCCACCCTGTGAGGACACAGTGAGAAAGCATCTGTGAACCAGTATGTGGGTCCTCACCAGACACTGAGCCTTCCAGCACCTTGATGCTGAACTTCCCAGCCTCCAGAACTGGCAGAAATCAATTTCTGTTGTTTATAGTCTATCCAGTCTGTGGTATTTTGTTACAGCAGTCCAAATGAACTAAGACAATTTCCTTCTGTTCTCCACTCCCCTGGCCCCATGCTTCAGCCAAACAGGTTAATCACTGTTCCCCACATAAACTACAGACTTAACTATCTCCATTTCTGGGTTGATGTTATTTCCTCCACCTGAAATGGCCATTGCTAAGCCCTGGTATAACCCTCCCACCTGTACTGATCTTCTCTGGCTTTAGGAACCTCACAACTCTCCATACTAAGAACCTCTAGCACTCATTGTTTGTCTCACTCTAATGTCCCTCCTTATCTTCTGTATCTAAGATATTTGGATCTTCCTCACATGCCCTTATTTCACTTTAAATTTCTTGGGGATGTGGGTGGTAGCTTACCTAACATTTTGTAAGCTCTTCTTATGCAGTAAGGGATCAATAAATGTGAATAAATAAGTGAATGAACAAAAGTGTCAATTTAAAAAGTCAATATTTAGGGTATAATAAAATCGATTTTTTAAAAAATTCAATACACAGAGATACAAGGGAGGGCTAAGGGCTGAGGGAGGAGGCAATTGGGGATTTCTATCCTTTGATCTAGGTCAAAGGATAGAAAGTAGCAGATATGTAGGCTGAACAAGTCTGGGGATGTAATATGCAAGTGAGGACTATAGTTAATAATATTGTGTTGTATTTAAAATTTTTGCTAAAAGAGCAAATGTAGTTGATCTTGCCACACACGTAAAAATGGGTAATTATGTGAGATGATGGATGTGTTTATATTCTTGACTATAGTAACAATTTCACGATGTATATGCATAGCAAAACATCACATAGTACACCTTAAATAAATACAATAAAATTTTTAAAGTATCAATTATCATGGATCATGGGTGTGTTTCTTTATCATACACAGTTGATGCCTTAGCAAGAGATAACCCTCACTCCAATCCTGTTCTGGGCCCCTGCATTCTTATTAAATAGTAACTCCCCCATGGAATGACACACACATACTGTGTACCAAGTAGATAATTTGATTTACTCTTCAGTCCAATGAGGTGGCTACTTTCATTACCCCATTTTACAGATGAGGAAATTAAGGCTCAGAGAAGTTAAGTAATCTCCCCAAGGTCATGCAGCTAGTGAGTGGTTGAACCAAGTTTCCAAACACACATATGTGGGCCATTGAAGACTGTGATCTTATCCAGGACCCCACACTGCCATGGCTTCCATTGCTGACTTGAAGAATGAAAAAAATAATAATAATTTTAGGAAATACTCTAACAGTGCTCTTAGTAATAGTCATACAAAAGCTTGTAAAATATGCTACTTTAGGAAGCTGTCAGATGGGCAGAAAAATCAGTGGATTCTGTCATTTTTCTTTCTTTACATTCAGTAATGAGTAAACAGCATAAACAACAGGAACCTCCTAGAAATAGCGAGGTAGAATATAGTCGATGAAAACATGAAATGTTGGAATACTAGAGAGAAGCAGCTAGATAGGGGAAACATTTACCTTTCTTGGCTTTTACTTGGCAACACTTAATATTTAATAAATTCTGAATGTTCAAGTCTCTGGCATTATTCTGAGAATCTATTTCTTACAAAAATTATATTTATAAGTGATTTTCCTAGGAACATTCTTTCTTGATAACACAAAATTAGTTCTTCAAATTTATAAAAATGACTTTTTTTTTTAACTTTATTTTGTTTTTCCCAGCAGAAAAATATCAAGCATTGCAACTTATCAAGCCTGGAATGAGAACTCTGCCCTCATTCCTAGGTAATGATCCAGGACTTGGACTGTATTTTCTGTTTTCATAAACAGAACGGCCTTTTTCCATTTGTCTAATAACATTACTCATTATTTCTAGACAATGATTATTTGACAACTCACTTGTTTTTCTTTGGGATACTATTTCTAATTAAGTTAAATTAAAATATAAATCAATTTCTGTTAATGGACTGTGGTGCTCTTCATATTAGAAAAAAATTATATCTCTATGGCTTTATAAAGACATTCAGTTCCAGGAATATTCCGAACAAAGTCAGAAACATCCAGTAATAGTTCCTGCTTTGGCCAGATTCCCAGTAATGTCATTGTGCCTTTCCCCAACTAGTCTATTAGAATGCCAGCTTCTCGTCTTTAAAAGATGAGTAGTCCATCCTTGCTTGATATGAAAGATTTCTCTTCTGGCCTGACTCCCTTTCTTCTCTCTGACCACCTGCCTTCCATCAGAAAGTACTCCATGAAACTTTTTTTAAAATAAAAGTGAAGTCAAAATAGCAGTGTTTTGACGGTTTTTCTTCTCTTCACAGAATTCTGGGTCAGGACTAGGGAATCTGTTTCTGTCAAGATAATTTTATAACCCTTAGTGAATTCTCTTTGATTCACTAGCATCTGAGAGTTTCATAACTGATTTATGATTAATTCCTTTTTACTTAATGAACATTTCAAAAGTTGGTTAGAATCATTTTCTTAAATAGAGGATCTTAGAGAGGAAGCTGTCTTCAGAGGCAGGGGCATTCAATGCCACATTTTCAACCATGCAGCAGCTGTGCTTCATCCGTAGTTCCAGGCCCAGGGCAGAGGGTGGAGAACATCCTCACCTATTCCACCGAGTGAGGCCAAAGAAGGAATGAAAAAGTCACAGTGTCCTGGAGCGAGAGCAACATGGCTTATCTCAGCTGTGTTCTGCAGTATAAAAGGCCCCAGTTCTGGCATCAGGTAGACCTCCATTCAAATCCTAAAGAGCTCCCTCCCAACTCTGTGACCCTGGGGAATTCATTAACCAACATGAGCCTTTGTTTCCTCATTCATAAAGTACAAAAACTATGCTATATTCATCAGAGTCCCATCAGGAGACAGAAGCCACACCAGTTGTTCACTAGGTAACTGAAAAGATAATAAGAGAAATAGCTACCATTCCTAAAGATGGGGGAAGGGGGAACAAGCTGAAAGAGCGACATAGGACATTTGGGGCACAACAGGTTAGAGTTGACATTTCTGGGGGTTGTGGTGGGGGCTGGGGGTGGTGTGCAATGAGACTGTTCCCACAAGTGAGGGAAAAACTGCAAACTGGCTCCAGAAGCTGCTGATGTGATGCTCATTGGAATAGGAAGTAGCTACACGTCCACGGGGAAGAGCAAGTCCCCTTTCCTTCCTCCAGCCTCACAGCCTCTCTCTGGTTGTCCCTATTAACAAAGCCCGACAGGGAACAGCTGGTAAAATAGAATGGGATCTGCAGAGTCCCAGTTCACAAAGCTTAGAAGGGTGGGTTTGGAACTAAGAAACCAAAGTCTGGTAACTGGCACAAATGCCACTTACGGCACATTCACCCCATGCTGGGCACAATGCCAAGGGTGCATTTTTTGTGTGCATTCCCTTACTGAATTATCCTAACCAATTAACGAAGCATCCCCGCTTCATAGATGACGAAGTAAAGAAGCCAGGTTCATCAAGTTGATGAGAAGATGTTGTCTGAGACTTGTCTCTGTAAACACATGTGGTCTCTTCCTACACCTCTCCTCCTCCCTGGCTTCAACAAATTCAATACTATTTGCAGAGCTTGGTGGTTCTTAGGGAGAGATAAGGGGAGTGGAGAGTCAGGAAAATTTATAAAGGAGCAGAGGGGAGGAAGTAGACCCATTCTGTGGTTCACAAGTATACAGAATGTGGCCTGACAACAGGCAGATGGGAAGAGAGAACAAGAGAGCTCTGAGGAAATTCACCTCGCAGGTAGGCAAAGACTGAACCAACGGCAAGGGTGCCATTACTTCACTGGGGGAACACTGGTACTGGTCACTGAAGCCTTGGCCACTGGCAAGGCCTGAGAGTGTTACTGGGGGAGGGCATATAGAAGTGCCACAAAGCAGGGGTGGAGCTCCTGAGAGAGTTCCATGGGAGAGAAGCATCATTCTGTGTGTCTTGACCTATCGCTGTGGCCTAGGCAGGGATCTGCACTGGGGCATGATGGCGAGAGCCAGTCCCAGCTGCAGGGCTGAACAAGGAGTCCAGCTTTAGTGAAAACAGCTGGGATAAGAGATGGCATCTTCTTGAACTTCCTGGTCAGAGAGGACAGCATAGGTTCTGACAACAGTGTATTTGGGAGCAAGCAGCTGCCATGTTGCCTTAAATGGCTTCAGAGAAAGAGCCAGTCTATAGAGAGCATTGAGGTGGGAGCCACAAGGCTGTGTGAATAACACATTCCAACTGCCTTGGGTCAGTTTCCCTGGAAACAGACTCTGAGATGGAGACTCATGGGCAAGTAGTTCACGGACGGGTGTAGTCAGTAATGACACCCATAAAGAAGAGAGGGAAGCAGGGCCAGGCAGAGGGAGAGGCTGAACTGCCATGCAGATGCAACAGATGCCTCTACTGATGATTCCATCCTCAGCTGGAACTGGGGTGGCCTTTTCAGTCCTCCAAAATTGGGACGTATCCTTTATCTCCAGCATAGATCGGTCATTGGGTGTTGTCCTTGGGAAAGGGTTGTAAACTTGTTCTGTGGGAAATTCCTGGACAGATGCCAGGTAAGAGCCTTTGGCAGCTGAGGGAATGAGTGCCTTGGTCCTGAATGCAAGATCAGGGAGGCCCACCACAGGACCCACTCAACCTTCCATCAATTCAATAAACATTTACTGAATAACTGCTATAAGTTAGGCACTGAGGTCAGGTGCGGTGGTTCATGCCTATAATCCCAGCACTCTGGGAGGCTGAGATGAAAGGATGGGTTGAGGCCAGGAGTTCAAGACCACCCTCGGCAACAGGGTGAGATTCTGTCCCTGTAAAATAAAATACAATAACATATAAAAAGTCCGGCACTAAAAATACATCAGTGTTGAGCACTGGAAATATATCAGTGATTGAGACAGACAAATATCTGACAAGGTATAGTGACATTCACTAAACCTTTCTTTGCTTCAGTGACCTCATCTCTAAACTATGGCTAATAATAGCTCCTAACTCACAGTAAAGAGAGAATGAGACAATACATGTATAATCCTTAAAATTCTGCCTGCCACATAGCAAGCTCTCAGTTGGTACTAGCATTTATAACGTCCATTCTTCAGTGTTTGAAGACTGCCTGGAGGATCAGCAGGGTGGTCAGCTTCACTGCTACCACCCTTCCCAGGCATGTATTTCCATGAAGAAGAAAGGAGCCCCCGGGAATACCCACCTAGGGGAGAAAAAGTTGGGACACTGGGCCTGGTCCAAGGACAATAAAAGCTAGCACTGAAGGTCTATCATGTTCTCAGTAGTCTATCACGTTGACTCATGGCCAGCTCAGCCTCTGGAACTCATAGTGCAAGAGGGCAGCGAGAAAAAGTAGGTAACAACTCACAGGCCTGTTTTTAACTAAAATCTCTGTGGCTACGTAAATAAGCACAGCCCCTCTTGGAATACCAGCCTATACCAGGAGCTGTGGGAGAGAAGCTGTGTGATACTAATCAGGCAATCAACTCAAGCTCAAGTCCATCTGTCCAGCTTGGTGCTCCTCAAACATCTGCTCCCCTCATTCACTTCCTGTACTTGGGCTCTGAGCTGGGGTTTGAGTAGGGCACTACATCCAGGAATTGCCCTTGGCTCTACGGCTCCATATCCTTGATTTTACAATCACAAATAATGGTCTCCTAGCCCCATCTCTTGGCTTACCCGTTGGGTGGGCACACAACTCCTGGCCCCCATCTATCAAGTAGGAGGGAGTGGGTGACAGAAATGAGAGTGAGGGTACTGTCCTCAAGGCACTTGGAGAAGTGGGAAGAGACACCATTTTTTGAAGGGTTTGTTCCTTTCAACAGTATACACAGTGTCTCTGCTGCTTCTGGAACATTTAGACAGCAGCAGCAGCACCGGTACTGTGAGCATTTTGGTCTTGGCAGCCACAGAAACATCGCAGGAGACCATAGCAAAGGAAGAGAGAGGTTACAGGTGCTGAGTGTTATCCCAAAGAACTATTTTATAAGTGCACATGAAACTCCTCATTAGGAGAGCCCCTGGGAACACCCAGGACAATTTGGGAGGAAGCTGAGGGGCTGGGGTTTCCACACGGCAGGTGGGGATAAAGCCAGAAGAATTCTAGTTTGTATGCTCTTGTAAACCTGTTTGTCCCTCCCATCTGCCTCCTGCCACTACCATTCCCCCCCGCTTGGGGCCTGAGCTATTAGGAGCTGCATCTGGGTAATGGGCATCTGTTGTCACTCAGCCTCCATTCGTCCACGTGGTAACTATAGCATGATTCTCCTCAGGAGGATCAGAAGCTCTACCTGTCTCAGTTCATACAATCATGGTGCGGTTGACTCCACCCTTGACTTGATGTGTGACATGTGATACAAGCCTGGCGAATTAGAAAGAGTATCTTTTCGTTTGGTCAAGGATGGGTACACGATCCAAACAAAACCAATAAAACTCAATGTGGTTTTGCTGGGAATTCTAGGGAAAGGATAATTACTTCCTTGATAATAGATTCAAATGAGGTCTGCTGCTGCTGCAGGCATCTTGTAATCTTGTGGGGCAGTAATGTTTGCAAATTGAGCCAGAATGGAGAACAGAGGTGAGAGAGAGAGTGGCTGGATTCCAGTGATACCATTTGAGTATAGATCTGCCTTTAGATTTTTCAGTTATGAGAGCCAATGCATCTTGTATTGTTTTTCTCTGTCACTCTCAACCAAGAATATCCTGACAGATGCAATCTATGAAACAAGCAGAAAAATTCTGGGAATGTGAAGGCATGCAAGCTAATTTTCATTTCCCTTTTCTCCTTTCATTTACTCCCATTATAACTATGAGATGTAAGTAGGGGCGATGGTTTCATTGTCTCACTGAAGAGGTGCTAAAATTGTAACCTTGTTATGTTGAATGACTTGCCCAGTCTTCTAGCTAACAGATGATAGAGCTTGGAGTTGGCCACCTTCAAATTTGGGAAACAGGGAAAGCCAACAAGATCAGTGAGGCAGGAGAATAGGGTCTGGAGGCAGGGAACCTAAGGCTGATTCACCCTGACTTCCTAGAACTAAATCGAAAGGAAAACCCCAACTTTCCACATCTAAGTACCGAAAGGACCAGCGCCTACTCCCTTTGCAAAACCCCACCTTTCCTGGCAGCAGATGGAAAATTGAAAATGTTTGCAATGGAGTGCAATTTTTTTTTTTTTTTTTTTTTTTTTTTGAGATGGAGTCTCGCTCTGTCGCTCAGGCTGGAGTGCAATGGTGCGATCTCGGCTCACCACAACCTCCGCCTCCTGGGTTCAAGCGATTCTCCTGCCTCAGCCTCCCCAGTAGCTGGGATTACAGGCATGCACCACCACGCCTGGCCAATTTTTTTCGTATTTTTAGTAGAGATGGGGTTTCTCCATGTTGGTCAGGCTAGTCTCGAACTCCCAACTTCAGGTGATCCACCTGCCTTGGCCTCCCAAAGTGCTGGGATTACAGGCGTGAGCCACCATGCCTGGCCAGGAGTGTAACTTTGGAACTTCACTTCAGCCTCTGATTGGTTACTGTCCAATCAGACTGATTGCGGGTCAAGTCTTGGTTTGCACAGAAGTGCAACTTTGTAGCTTCACTTTAGCCTCTGATTGGTTGCTTTCCAGAATGATTGCGGGCTACGAATTCATTTACATGAGGTGAACACCAAGTGGCCAATGGAAAACCTCTAGGGGGTATTTGGACCCCAGAAGATTCTGTATCCGGGGCCCTTGAGCTGCTTCTCAGGTCCACTCCCACAGTGTGGAGTATACTTTCATTTGCATTCATTTGCAATAACTCTCTGCTTTCGTTGGCCTCATTGTTTCCTTGCTTTGCTGTGCATTTTGTTCAATTCTTTCTTCAAAACACCAAGAACCTGGACAACTTGCAGTCAAGACCTCTACCGGTAACATCAGTACACCAAAACATGACAGTTAAGAAGGCCTATTTACAAGGATTGTCTTAAAGATAATTTTAGAAAATTATGTGATGCTTCAAATATTTTCTGTCTACATCTATTAATCTAATTTTATTCAGGCAGCAAATCCCTACCTGTACAGATCTGCAGCAACCTCAATTCTTGCCTCCTTAGAAGAAAGAATTCGACCGAGGGGCATAAGGTGGAAGGAGAGACAGAGGCAAGTTTTAGAGCAGGAGTGAAAGTTTATTAAAACACTTTAGAGCAGGAATGAAAGGAAGAAAAGTACACTTGGAAGAGGCCAAGCGGGCGACTTGAGAGATCAAGTGCACAGTTTGACTTTTCGATTTGGGGTTTCATATGTCAGCATACTTCCGGAGTCTTGCCTTACTTCTCCCGAGTCTTCCCTTGGGGTGGGCAGCCCGCATGCTTGGGAGGGGCCACACGCAGTGTGTTTACTGGAGTTAAATGCATGCTTACTTGAGGAGCTCCCCCCTTAACAGTCTAGCATTCCTAGAGGAAGGTCATATGCCAGTTAAACTTTGCCATTTTGCCTCCTAATGCGCATGCCTGAGCCCCCTCGCTCCACTCCTGAGATCTCATCCGGAAGCTGCTGATCACCAGTTTCAGGTGTTTTCTATTAGGAGACTGCCTTCTCCTGGCACTGGCTGTGACCAATTATTATTTTAGAGAGACAGTTAACAAAACTGCCTGCCTATCACCTGGTGGTCACCTGACATTCCTGGTGTGTGTGTGTGGGGAGCCCTCTCCCGCCCTGCTCACGCCTGACCAGCTGTCTGCTGTAACACTATTGGTCATATTTACAACCCCACAAAGTTTCTCATAATAATGGAGAGAAAAAAATGCCTATAAGAAACAAATTCAAATGATCGAAAAGAATGTATTAAATGTTTAGAAACTGCTTCATCAGCTCCCATTTCATTTCCTCAGTTCTATGCCTCTGGTTCTCCAGAGCTGCCCACTGAACTCCCCACCTGGGAGCAGTTTGGCAATAGTTGCTACAAAAATCAGTGCTGGGTACAGGTAGCATTTAAACAGCTCTGAACTTTCTGCTCCTAAACATGAGTCATGCTCCTGGCCTGGATAATGTCCCATTATTAAGTGATTGTTAAGTCCCATTGTTAAGTGATGCTGAAGGACATTGAGACATACCAACTGAGAAGTAGATTAGTTCCTTCCATTATCCATTCCAAGTTCTTCGAGGCCTCACTGTGTCTACCTGCTGAGATGTGAATATCTTTTATTTAAAAAAACTTAGAGGCAGGCTCTTGCCTCATTCATTCATCATTCATGCAACAAATGCTAGTCATAAACCTACCATGTGTCAGACACTGGGCTAGACTCTGAAGACACAAAAGCCCACAAATAGCCCCTACCTTCAACAGATTTACAACCTTATAGAGAGGGACCTATACCCTTAGAAACAAGGAGTTTCAAATAATTTAGGTGCTATGATAAAAGTGTGTACAGAGTACAATGGGGGAATATAAAGGAGGAATCAGTTCCATGAGAGGCAGCGGAAAGGAAAGGCATACAGGTGGTCAGTGCTTAACGTGAGTCTTGAAAGAGATGAAGGTCTTTGCCAGTAGATGGGGATGTGCCCACATAGGGGAATTCCAGATAAAGGCAGTAACAGGAACTTGCCAACTTCAGCCTCATGTAACAGAAAACCGGACCCCACCCAATGGGTTTAAGCAAGAAATAAACTTGTTGGGGAACTGAGTGAGATAAAAAAAAAAAAACGCCCAAGAGTAGACCTGACAGGCATGGCTGGATCGAGGGCCCATGCACTGTCTTCAATACTTGATTTCTCTGTCTCTCACTCATTTCCTCTGAGGTGGCTCCAGTGCTCTCAAGATGGTGACAGCAGATTTGTCCCTACATTGTCTCAGGTCTTGACTTTAGAGGAAAGAATACTACCACATGCCACTGTTTCTGAAAATGTCCCACAGAATCCCAGTGGCTCTGGGGAGGTGGCAGTCATATGCCCCTGAGGAAATCCCTGTGGCTAGGCAAGGTGAAGCTCTGATTAACTGTGGCCTGAGTCATCGCTCCCACGTAGAGACGGGTGGAGCTATCCTCATCAGGACAACTTGCTCTAAGAGTCCAAAAGGACAATCTGGGCACTGTTCTTACAAGAAGGGAGCGTTGACAACAAACCTTCGTCTCAGCACCAGTCTTGCTGTCACCAGAAATCTGGAGCAGCTCAACACCATAGGGCTCCAAGTGACTAGCACCAAGTCAGATTCTCCAGAAGGACCGATTTCTATCATCTCACTTGTAAGCAGCCATCTTCTCTGGAGTCCACACTTTGGGAACATTTTCACTTCCTTCCCATTGAAAAGCCTCGGCCTCTGAAGGAAGCCAGCAAGTGCTGCAGTCTTGAGAGGCTCCCTGACTCTCAGGGAGCCCTGGCTTACCCACAGACCCAGACATAGTCCCTGCCTCCTTCTCTCCTCTCCTGCTCTACCACCAACTCACCGCTCTGTCCCAGTGTTTACCAAGGCCAGGCCACAGGTAGAGCCACCTCAGTTATATATGTGTGTGTGTATATATATATATGTTTGCTTGTTGTTGTTGTTGTTGTTTTTAAGTTGGGGATCCTGCTCTGTCGTCCAGGCTTGAGTGCAGTGGCACGATCTCAGCTCACTGCAACATCCGCCTCCTGGGTTCAAGCAATTCTCCTGCCTCAGCTTCCCAAGTAGCTGGGATTACAGGTGCAGCCACCACGTCTGACTAATTTTTGTATTGTCACTAGAGATGGGGTTTCACCATGTTGGCGAGGTTGGTCTCAAACTCCCAGCCTCAAGTGATCCACCAGCCTCGGCCTCCCAAAGTGCTGGCATTACAGGCGTGAGCCACCTAGCCCAGCCAGCATAATGTTTTCCATTGTATACATATACCACAGCTTGTTTATCTATTCTATTGATAAACACCTGGGCTATTTCAGCTTTTAGCTGTTATGAATAAAGCTACAATCAGTATTTGTGTACAAGTCTTTGTGTGGACATATGTTTTTATTTCTCTTGGGCAAATACCTAGGAGTGGGATCTCCAAGTCAAAAGTTTAACTTTGTAAGAAAGTAGGCAGATGCATATTTACTAGAATAACAGAATATTCATGTATGTCAATACTCTGGGCCATGGCTTCCTCATTAGTAAAATAGGAATACAGCAATATTTACCCTACTTCTTGCCACCTTTGTGATGATCAGAATGGATAATGTGCATCAACACATCATAAGGTGCTAAATTGTGGAGTGTGAAGAAAGAGCTATAGAGATTCTGAGGGAAGAGAGATAAATGAGGGCTGAAGAAAGCACAGAAGACTGACTGGAAAAGGAGCCCACCTTTGGATGCTCAATTAAATCTGCCCAACAGGTGGATGAACAGACAGATGGACAAATGGAATGGATAGATGACACATCCTCAAGGAATAAAAAATTTTTTAAGAATATAAAGAATACGGCTGGGCGCGGTGGCTCAGGTCTGTAATCCCAGCACTTTGGGAGGCCAAGGCGGGCAGATCTTGAGGTCAGGAGATCGAGACCATCCTGGCTAACACGGTGAAACCCCGTCTCTACTAAAAAATACAAAAAATTAGCTGAGCGTGATGGTGGGTGCCTGTAGTCCCAGCTACTCGGGAGGCTGAGACAGGAGAATGGCGTGAACCCGGGAGCTGGAGCTTGCAGTGAGCCGAGACAGCGCCACTGCACTCCAGCCTGGGTGACAGAGTGAAACTCCGTCTCAAAAAAAAAAAAAGAATATAAAGAATACATTAGTTCATTTATTTGTGACACATGTTTTTAAAAATCACATCAACATAAAGGAGGCCCCAAGCAACTCTGTGATATGTGTTGTCTTTTTAGGTGCTCAATTGAGGCAAGAAAAACAATGCCCCCATCAAAGAAAAAGGGTCCTCTCGTGTCTTCTTTCAAATTATGCTATTATCAAGCTCTATTTAGACTTTCCTACTACCCTTTTTATTTTCTACTAAAAACTAAAACTAAGCAAGATGAGGAATGGAAAATAAAAGCTAAGAAATGCACAAGTTTATCAAAGAGTTTTTATTTTTGTATAATATAACTCTAAGATAATGTTGAATTTTTTTTTCCTAGAATTTTCTAGTTTCCCAGGTCCCTGTTTTATTGAGGCAGCCTCATGCTTTGCTCAGGGTCAGAGAGGAGAGGCAGCGTCCCTTTTGCTGGTGGTTGGAGACCTTGCAAGCCTTCAGAAGCCTTCAGAAACCTTTTACAAACCAAGCTCTTTCTCACGGTCGACTTGAGTCTTTTTGCTTGCTGTTCCCTTCACCTGAAGGGCTCTTTTCCCTTTCTAATTCTTTTATTGTTCAGCTCTCAGTCTAAATACTACCACAGTAAGGACTCCCTGCTCACCCAGGCCTTTTTATCACACCACATTGTTTTAATTCTCTACAGAGTTTTTATCACTGAAGATATCTTTCATGTATTTGTTTGCTTCCTTATTGTCCATCTTCCCATTGGAACATATGCTCCTCAAGAGTAAGAATTTTTCTTCTTTACTTCTATACCCCCCACTACTATAGTTCCTGGTACATAAGAGGAGCTCAATAAATATTTGATGAATGAATAAATGAGATTGCCCCTTGGAGAAGGGGAAGAGAAGGGAAGTGTACCAACCCAGGATATGACTGAATTGCCTGAGTTATTATCCAAAATAAACTGAGAAGAATCTGGAAATGATTCAGTTTAGAGTCAATTGGCAAGAATAGGTTTTCTGCTATCTGGGGCTTGAGAGATGGTTTAGTTTCAGTTATAGAGGAATAAAGAAAGTTCCCTTTCTGAGACATCTTGATCTATAATTGTTAAGATTCACACATGCTGCACAATTGATAAACTGAATGAATTTTTTTTTTTTTTTTAGGACAGAGTCTTGCTCTGTCACCCAGGCTGGAGTGCAGTGGGGCGATCTCTGCTCACTGCAACCTCCATCTCCCGGGTTCACGCCATTCTCCTGCCTCAGCCTCCCAAGTAGCTGGGACTACAGGCTCCCACCACCACATCCAGCTAATTTTTTGTATTTTTAGTAGAGACAGGGTTTCACCGTGTTAGCCAGGATGGTCTCGATCTCCTGACCTCGTGATCTGCCCACCTCAGCCTCCCAAAGTGCTGGGATTACAGGCGTGAGCCACCGCGCCCAGCCATGAATGAATGTTTTTACTCATGTGAAGATTACTTGATTAAAATTAGTATTTGGTGTGATGGGTAAAATTATATTACTATGCATCAGTGTCACTAGTATATATGACATTTGATCATACTAAATATAAAAATATTTCTGACATCTTTAAAATGATCATTTTTTTACATATTGTAAAATTTTAGGAATACATCTTTAGGAAAAAGTAATTGATTTGTTTTGTTTTGTTTTTGAGATGGAGTCTCGCTCTGTTGCCAGGCTGCAGTGCAGTGGCATGATCTCGGCTCACTGCGATCTCTGCCTCCCGGATTCAAGTGATTCCCCTGCCTCAGCCTCCTGAGTAGCTGGGGCTCCTCTGAAAATATAATTAAAGCTATTTTTCTTAACTTTCAAATATATTTTTCATGTTTTATAACTCTAAGGTCTTTTTTTAATTGGATAAATAAAATATAGAATTAAGATAATATGATCTTGTTTAATTCTAAAGCATTAGATTTAATCCAGGTGAAAGCTCATTTCCAAGAGGAACAGTATGGATCCCCTGCTGATTACTATTTCTTTTTCTTTTGTCTTTTTTTTTTTTTTTTTTTTTGAGACAAAGTCTAGCTCTGTCGCCCAGGCTGGAGTGCAGTGGCACATTCTCAGCTCACTGCAAGCTCCGACTCCTGGGCTCAAGTGATTCTTGTGTCTCAGCTTCCCAAGTAGCTGGGATTACAGGCACCTGCCACCATGCCCAGATAATTTGTGTATTTTTATTAGAGACAAGGTTTCACCATGTTGGCCAGGCTGGTCTCGAACTCCTGGCCTCAAACAATCCACCTGCCTCAGCCTCCCAAAGTACTGGGACTACAGATATGAGCCACCATGCCCGCCCACCATCTTGAAATTCTAACTGATCTGTCTTTTCCTTTGGGCTTTAAACCCCAAATGTGGGAGGGGAAGGCTAATCCTGTTGTGAATGTTTAGGAGTTTTGTTGTTTTCTCACCAGACAACAAAAGAATAAACCAAGAAAGGGAAGGAAGGACCAAGGGAAAAAGGAAAGGGGGAAAGGAGTTCTCATAGCAAAGAGAGAAGTTAAAAGCATTTGCTAAGGTCAAACTCATTGTTTAACCATTTATAAGTGAGAAGCTGTTTGACTCTCCAGTATACCAGCTAATTTAGCTTAAAAGTCCAATGCTTCATCTGGACCAGCATTGTCTAGGACCTGTGGCTCTTGGGACATTTGAAATGTGACTAGTACAACTGAGGAACTAATTTTTTAAAAACCTTATTTTAATTAATGTAAGTTTAAATCGAATAGCCACTTGCAGCTAAGAAACAGTAACTTCCAACACTTAGTATAACACAGCTAATTATCTAGATGCTGTAGCTACTGTATTGGACAGCATCTAGATAATTAGCTGTGTTATACTTAAGTGTTGGAATTTACTGTTTCTTAAAACAATATTAAAGTAATCATCATTATGTTTCAAAATGAACGTAATGGAGCTAGTATTTTGGATAAGTGGAGATTTGACTTCAAGAAAAAAAAAAAAACAATTTAGGAAGATCTGATCATCTTCTTGGCTACTTATTGTGTCTAATGTTCTCATAGTTCCTTTTTGGAAGCCAAGAAAAAAGTTTATTTTGTTACGGTAGTGCTTTTTTGCAGAGATTAAAAAAAAAAAAAAAAAAAAGTCCAACTACCAGATCTTTATCTGAAATACTGCCCACCTGAACATTTACTGATTCCTTTATTTTCCTTATGCCCTGCAAAGTTCAGTTAATTGTTGGTTTTGCTATTACAAAATTTGTTTGCTGCTAATAATTTGGAAGGTAGAGAGTTATTTACCTGGTATGTTTCTGGTTAAGATATTTTGAACTACTTAAGTTTTCAGATCTGCAAGAGCTATCTTTGATGAGATGACAACTTGGAGAAGGGTTCAGTCAAGTGCAGTTGGGTAATTACTCTGGAGATAATCACATGGTTTTGTAGTTTCTCTTTTTAAATTTGTTTTGCCTGCTTGGTGCTGAGGTCTGAATGTTTATGTCTACCCAAAATTCACATGTGAAAATCCTAATCCTCAGGGTAAGAGGAGGTGGATCCTGTAGGTGATTAGGGAATGAGGGTGGAGTCCTCATGAATAGAATTAGTGTCCTTATAAAAGAAGCCCCAGGCCAGGCGCAATGACTCTTGCCTGTAATTCCAGAACTTTGGGAAGCCAAGACAGGGGGATCACTTTAGCTCAGGAGTTTGAGACCAGCGTGGGCAACATGACAAAACCCTGTCTCTACAAAAAAAAAAAAAAAAATTGCCAGGTGTAGTGGTGTGTGCCTGTAGTTCTAGCTAACTACTTGTGGGGCTGTGGTGGGAGGATTGCTTGCGCCTGAGAGGTTGAGGCTGCAGTGAGCAGTGTTCACAACACTATACTCCAGGCTGGGTGACAAAGTGAGACCTTGTCTCAAAAACATAATAATAAATAGGGGCCCCAGAGAGCTGCCTTGCCTCCACTATGTGCGGGCTCAATGAGAAAGGGCTGTCTATGAGAAACAGGCCCTCACCAAACACAGAATCTGCCAGTACCTTGATCTGGAACTTCCCAGCCTCTAGAACTATGAGAAAGAGATGTGTATTGTTTCTAAGACACTCAGTATATGGCATTTTTGTTATAGCAGCCCAAACAGACTAAGACAACTTGATCTTTATTTTCCTCTGCTACAAGTCTTTTGTTGTTAATCATATTGTAAGGGGTTTTGTTTTGCTTTAAGAGAAGGAGAAATGCAGTCCAAAGATATCCCTAGATTTGTGATACCACGAAGGACCATGACATCCAACATATACTTTCAATATAGTATTGAAATAACCACACGTAGTGACCTCCCTCATAAAACCGAGAAGCACTCAAGTATAAACTTGTGTGAGTGTCACAAAGTTCAATTCTTAATAGCTGTAGTCTTTACATGGGGGCAGGACTCCCACTCTACTTCCATCTATACCGAGAACTTGAAAATAAAGTTGACTCTGAGAATAAAACCTAAAATCCACCCATGTGACTGCCATGGGAGTGTACCACATATATCTCCTCCAAGACAGAATCTGCCAAAGGACTGTCATTAGCTGGCAGCTTCCACCTCCCACACTCTTGGGATCTGCTGCATCACACATGCCAAGCCATACTGCAGCCAGGCTGCCCAGCCAACGACTGAACAAGGCAGGGATACCAGAGCCAGGTGGATCCTCCCCAACACAGGTCTCCTCTAGCAGGCCATCTTTGCTAGAGCTCCTCATTGCCCTGGCCAGTATTTTACTCAGGCCTGCACTATGATCTGAAGCACTTCCAGCTCAAACCCCCTTCTCTCCCTAACTCCTCTCACAGGTGTCAGACCTGCATTGCAGTTCGAGGCTCCCCACCTACTCATAGTCCTTCTTCCCTTTGTCCTCCATAGACCTTTCCCATGATACCTCTCTTGCACATTGATCTCTTGCAGAATCGAATTCTCTAATGGTGTCTGCTTCTCAGAAGACCCAAACAAACACAATACAAAATGAATGAGACTAATTGAAGAAATAACCTTAAAGAGCATTCTCAACAGTAAGGGCAAGAACCAGGTCTCTTCTATCCAACACTGTTATCTACAGTGCCTAGTGCAGCACTTGGCATAGAGTAGGCTCTTGATAACTTGTGGAAGGAAGGGAGGGAGGGAGTAACAGAGGGAGGGAGGGAAAAGGAATGATTTTTGGATTAGCTGGGACTTAAAAATCTAATGAAGCCTTAGTGAATGTTAAAAAAAAAAGCCACAGCATTAGAAAGAAAATATGTAGGGAGAAAAGGGTAGTCAGTCTGGAATTTAGAGAAAGGAGCTTCAAAGAGTGAAAATTTGTGTGTGTCTCCAGCATTGTCTCACAGATGCACACACAGATGCATACACACATTTACACATGTATACATATCTAATATGCATAAATGCTAATACATGGGAAGTAATGTGTATGTGCATATTATACATATATTTATATACCTGTTATTTTGCTCAGAATACCCAGTACATATAAATAATACCTAAATATACCTCCAAGGTAAAAGGAAAATGAAACAAACAAAAAATTCTCTAGATACTGCCAATGGAAACATTACCAGTTGAGAAAACAGAGACAACTGCCAGCTCCAGGCAGAGACAGTGCTTCTGTTGCTCCAACTTCCCATTTGTACAATTAGTCCTACACAGTGGGCCAGGATACTCCTGTCATTAGCATCTGGCAAATATATCCCTGTTAAGAAGCATCAATTCCAGTGTCCCTGAGAAAAAGCTCTAGTCTCAATGAAGAGCTATAATCCTATCAAATTCAATCAAATGGGTAAGTCTCTTGCTGTTTTTAAAAATTAATAACCGTTTAATACCCACAATAAATATAATTTGATATTCAAGCATTTTGACTTCACTTAGGATTTACTTAGAATGATCCTTTCCCATATAGATCTTTTGCAATTATCTTAGCAGGAAAAAAATACATATTCAGGGTTCTACTTATTTCTTAGGAAAATAAAGCTTATGTTGGGATTATTTTTAAAGCATTTATAGGACTTAAAATGTTTTCAGAATTCTGATAAGACTCAAGGCACATACATTAAACTAGTTTTATTAATATAATGGTTTTAGGACTGTGTTCATAACCATGATTATGTGTATACATGTGTGTATATATACAAACATATAAATATACACACGTGTGTATGTATGTGCACATACGTTAATTTTGCAGTTAGTTAGTTCTCTGTTATGCTCACAACTTTAAAGAATCTGTAAATTACACAATCTCATAGTTCTAAAGACTTTGTTTGCATGTAACATTTATTTGGATAATGCCTTTTAGGTAGTTAGCTTCCTTTTTCAGAAGTACACCTTTAAGCAATCTTGTAACCCATAACCAACGTGGGAAATACAGACTCTTTTATTCCAGTTGTTTAGCGAGTAATGAATGTAAACCTTTTCCTTGAGGAACAAATAAACAGCAATTTGAATTGAGGTAGATTGTTATCTCTGCCTGTGATTAGAATGGTGTTCTCCAAATGGCAGTTTAGAAGACAGTGAGTAAACAGGAAGTTACTTGTGAATGGAGCTAAGATAGAAAAAGATCCACTATCATTCCTCTCATTCTAAGCCACTCTCTTATTAGGGTAATGTTGACACTAAAATCATTATCATTGATTTTTTTAATTGGTGGCTTTTCCAAAAGCAAAGACCCAGAAGAACTTGGAACTAAAACAAACTCTTAAAATCCCTGGATAATACTTTAATCATAGAGGAGACATTGGAAAGAAAGGGGACTGCAGTGGCACTAATATTGTCTTTGGGTGGCAAAGTTAAGGGTCATTTTCTAATTTCTCTTTTTTAAATAGTTTCCAGATTTTATATAAGGAGCAGGTATTTCCTTTATACTTGAGGAAATTTTTACTTGAAAACAAAAAGAAGAAGAGATGTTTAATGACGATGGAAGACCATAGAGCAAAACTGGAGAGAGCTTCAGTTTCATTTCTTGGCGTGGGTTAGGGTTCAGGCACTGATGCCAAGTTCTTGCCCCAAGCTTTGAGAATCAGTGAGTGAGGAGAGCACAGGGACCCCAAGATAGTCTGGGAAAAAGGGGATCTGGGCTGATATCCTGTGGTGTTTTTGGTATTTCTTGCTCCAGAGTCCTGGCCCCTTGTAAGCAGCCAGTCTTGGTGACATTCTCCTCATTTGTATTGTCCCAGCACTTCCCTAATGGCCCTATAGCATTGCGTGCGTTGCAGACAACTACCATCTTAGCTTAACTCATGATTATGAGTAACACTGAGTCCCGGTGAGAAAGTCAGATGAATGAGCTACAAAAGCATCCAGCTGGCTAAAGGGGTCAATCTGTTGGATGAGGTTCTTTAAATATGATGAGTACACCTAACAAAAAGATATCTATTACCTACAGTTGATACAAATCACTTTTATAGGCAAAGGTTCATCCCCAAAAGTCAACATAATAAAACAATTCCCAAGAAGTTTTGGTTTGATTTGGTATTGTTGTTAGTAGTACTTTTTTTTTTTTTTTTTTGAGATGGAGTCTAGCCTGTGGCCCAGGCTGGAGTGCAGTAGCGCTATCTCCGCTCACTACAAACTCTGCCTCCCGGGTTCACGCCATTCTCCTGCCTCAGCCTCCCGAGTAACTGGGACTACCAACGCCCGCCACCACGCCCAGCGAATGTACTAAAAAATACAGACGGGGTTTCACTGTGTTAGCCAGTATGGTCTCAATCTCCTGACCTCGTGATCCACCTGCCTCGGCCTCCCAAAGTGCTGGGATTACAGGCGTGAGCCACCGTGCCCCACCTGTTGTTAGTAGTAATTCTTACTCCATGGTCCTCATTACCATCGATGGACACACGTTGAGTTTTCTCTCTCTCTTTTTTTTTTTTTTAGTGTCAAGGTTATAGATATATATTTTTCTTTTCCTTTCCTTTTTTTTTTTTTTTTGAGAAGGAGTCTTGCTCTGTCGCCCAGGCTGGAGTGTAGTGGCCGGATCTCAGCTCACTGCAAGCTCCGCCTCCCAGGTTTATGCCATTCTCCTGCCTCAGCCTCCCGAGTAGCTGGGACCACAGGCGCCCGCCACCTCGCCCGGCTAGTTTTTCGTATTTTTTAGTAGAGACAGGGTTTCACCGTGTTAGCCAGGATGGTCTCCATCTCCTGACCTCATGATCCACCCGTCTCGGCCTCCCAAAGTGCTGGGATTACAGGCTTGAGCCACCGCGCCCAGCCTCCTTTTCTTTTCTTTCTTTTTTTTTTTTTTGAGACGGAGTTTCACTCTTGTTGCCCAGGCTGGAGTGCAATGGTGCGATCTTAGCTCACGGCAACCTCTGCCTCCTGGGTTGAAGTGATTCTCCTGCCTCAACCTCCTGAGTAGCTGGGATTACAGGCATGCACGGCCATGCCCGGCTAATTTTGTATTTTTAGTAGAGATGGAGTTTCTCCATGTTGGGTCAGGCTGGTCTCGAACCCCTGACCTCAGGAGACCTGCTGTCCTCGGCCTGCCAAAGTGCTGGGATTACAGGCCTGAGCCATCACGCCCAGCCAAGGTAATATTTTTTAGCACTTGTCCTTACAGTTCTTCTCACACTCAAGTTGTCTCCGTATGACATGGTAGAACCCTGGGTTCTCTCAACAGTCTTTTCCAAATTCTTGAAGGCTTATTGCCATGTGGAAGTGGGGTGACCTGTTGTTCTGAAGCAGTTACCTCAGGCTTGGTCCTGCTTTCCCAGGAAAATATTTGCTTACATGCTGCTTCCAGAAGAAAGAAAAGGAAAGAACCTCTTAGGCAGCCTCTCCAGAGTAGTAGGAAGAACTCTCTGATTGGACAATCCTTGGTCGCATGTCCCACTGGGGCTGGAGAAGCAGTGAATGGAATCAGTGCTCACAGAAGCACACGGCATAGGGAAGGGTGGCATCCCAGGGAAGGGATCCTGAGTAGATAAACAGCATAGGTCTGTTCACGCTGTCTCCATGTGTACTGAGCATTCCTGAATTCCCAGAAAGGCTCTGATGGATTTGCATGCAGTACTGATGAAAACTTTGAGTTTTCCAGTTAGCCTGGGTTCAGATCCCAGCTTTTCTTTTTCTTTTTTTGAGACAGGATCTTGCTCTGTCACTCAGGCTGAGTTGCAGTGGCAGGATTGTAATTCACTGCAGCCTCGACCTCCTGGGCTCAGGTGATCTTCCCATCTCAGCCTCCCAAGTATCTGGGACTACAGGTGCACACCACCATGCCCTGCTAATTACAAATTTTTTTTTTTTTTAGTAGAGACAGGGTGTCACTGTGTTGCCCAGGCTGGCATTGAACTCCTAGGCTCAAGTGATCCTTCCACCTCTGCCTCCCAAAGTGATGGGATTGCAGGCGTAAGCCACTGTGCCCAACTCCCAGCTTTCTTTCCCCCCAGCTTTTTATTTATATATTGTAGGTCTTAAGACCAGACATGTTGGCTCACACTTGTAATCCCAGCACTTTCAGAAGCCGAGTCAGGAGGATCAATTGAGCCCAGGAGTTCAAGACCAGCCTGGGCAACATAGTGAGACTCTGTCTCTACAAAAATCATAATAATAAAAAAAATTAGCCCAGGCTGGGCACTGTGGCTCATGCCCGTCATCCCAGCACTTTGGGAGGCCGAGGCAGGTGGATTACTTGAGGTTAGGAGTTTGAGACCAGCCTGGCCAACTTGGTGAAACCCCATCTCTACTGAAAATACAAAAATTAGCTGGGCATGGTGGCAGGTGCCTGTAATCCCAGCTACTCAGGAGGCTGAGGCAGGAGAATCATTTGAACCTGGGAGGCAGAGGTTGCAGTGAGCTGAGATTGCGCCATTGCACTCCAGCCTGGGCGACAGAGACTCCCTGTCAAGAAAAGAAAAAAAAATTAGCCTGGTGTGGTGGCACATGCCTGTAGTCCCAGCTACTCAGGAGGCTGAGGTAGGAGGATTGCTTGAGCCCAGGTGGTCCCAGCTGCAGTGAGCCATGATCACACCAGTGCACTCCAGCCTGGGCGATAGAGCAAGATCCTGTCTCAAAAGAAAAAAAAAGATTTTGGGTTATAAATCTCAGAATGTTCACCTGTAAAATGATGATGCTTGTTCCTACCCCATAAGTTTGTTAAGAGAATTATACAAAATATTGTTTGCAAAGCACTTAGCACAGTTCCAGGTGTATAATAAATGCTCAGTAAAAGTCTGAGATAATGATGATAATGACAGTTCATTATGGAGGGACTCCACTAAACAAAGTTTCATTCCACACCAACAAGAAGCAGCTGATTCCCTTGTGTTCCGCTTGGCCGGCTTTCACGTGGTTGCCTTTGACTCAAACAAAATGCCTGACCCAGTCCAAGGTGGATAGGTGAGTGGAACTAGTTTCATTCAACACATCCTATTAACTCTGCAACTTCATATATCAAGACTTCCTTGGGGCTGCTTTCTTCAGCAGAGGAGACAGCAGGGAGACAGGCTAATTGAACTTTGTAGATCCCTATCATGGACATTAATCATACTTGTGCCTGCCCATTTTGTTTTAGTAGCCTTTTAATATTTAGAGGTATTTCTACATTATGTTACCTCACCTCCTAATAGTGTTGAATTTCCAGCCTCCCTTGTGGCTGAGACACTGCAAGTCATGTCACATGGACAGTACCAATCATATAGGCTTGCATGAGAGTTTGATCAAGAGATCACTGTGAGCAAAGAGGTTCTGTGATTCTCTTATTCTGTAGGAGGCAACAGGCTGTCTGGTCTTTGGGGCAGGAGTGTGGCAAGGTTGAATTTCCGTAGGCAGAAATGTATCTGAAGTGCTCACAACAGTGGCGACTGCATTCAGTTCAAGTACCTGCATTTAGTGCTTAGTCTTGGTGGCAATAATGACAATAGAGTTCTCACTGGCCATTTCTGAGGCGAAGTTTTGGCTATTATTCCAGGAAAATGAGCTTTAAGACTGTTTCTATGATTCTCTTGATGGTAATGTGAACTTTCTGCTTTTACTGCTTGAACCAGAAGAGGGGACTCATTCTGAGTGGACTCAGTTGTTTGTAGCTAAGAAATCTGACCAGTACAATTCCTCTCTAATATCTTATTCTTGGCAGAGAGGTGTGTTGGGGTGGGGCAGGGGAAAGAGGAAGGTCTACATTTGTTCCTAATGTATGTTTACAGACATCAAAAAACACTGAACTTTTTTTTTAGACGGAATCCCGCTCTGTCACCCAGGCTGAAGTACAGTGCTGCGATCTCGGCTCACTGCAACCTCTGCCTCCCGGGTTCAGCGATTCTTGTGCCTCAGCCTCCCTCCCGAGTAGCTGGGATTACAGATGCCCGTCACCACACCCAATTAATGTTTGTATTTTTGGTAGAGACAGGGTTTCATCATGTTGGCCAGGTTGGTCTTGAACTCCTGGGCTCAAGTGACCCGCCCACCTCTGCCTCCCAAAGTGTGGGGATTACAGGCCTGAGCCACCGTAGCCAGTGTGAACTAACTTATGAAAATTCTGGAAGTTTTACAAGATGAGTACCACACTATGGAATGAATGTGCGCTGGATTTACATGACATTTTCAGATGTTTACAAGGTTGATGAGTGAATCAGAGATTAACTGACAATGATGTTGACATATTGGGCCCAGCTGGATGCTAGTATTATGTAGCAAGGAACGTTTGAGTGGGGCCTAATTTTATAAGTGGTCAGTTCATTGGTGAATATTTTCATTTTCCTATGATGTTGATGCTCTGTGCAACCTGGTAACTGCAGAGGCTGGATAATAAGGATCAGTTCACCCAGCACTCCACTTTTTGTTTTAAAGAATCTACCCACAGGGCTTTTGTTCTTTCTCTCTCTTCACTTTTCTACTGCCTGTGTGGGTAGCTCCCTGTCCATTATACTAATTGTTGTCACAAATGTCCAGAAACTGGTCTTACAGAGACGGACCTCACAAATACCTTCAAAGTGCACTTCAGTCTTGATATGGTTTGGCTGTGTGTCCCCACCCAAATCGCACCTTGAATTGTAATAATCCCCAGGTGTCAAGGGTGGGACCAGGTGGAGATAACTGAATCATGGGAGCGATTTCCCCCATGTTGTTCTCCTGATCGTGAGTGAGTGCTCATGAGAGCTAATGGTTTGATAAGGGGCTTTCTGCCTTCTCCTATCACCCCATGAGGAGGTGCCTTCTGCCATGATTATAAGTTTCCTGAGGACTCGCCAGCCATGTGGAACTGTGAGTCAATTAAACTTCTTTTCTTTATAAATTACCCAGTCTTGGGTATTTCTTCATAGCGGCGTGAGAACAAACTAATACAAGTCTCTCTCAATTTTAACACATCAACTTCTCAGGACATTTAAGGTTTATAATTTTGGTCAGAACTGTAGTTCCAAGTCAAATATGTGTTTTTAAGAGCAAATAATATGGGTCTTAGTAAATTCTAAAATCACATGGTAAAATCAATGTCTTTCTTATGAGTGTCAACAACAACAGAATGATTGGTGTTAAAATCCTAACTCTTTAGTAAGCATATGAACACAGCCATCAATCTATAAATTAAGAAATGGTTGTGTATTTTAGTTCAAATAGTTTCCTATCTATTGAGGCACATTTAATACTTTGTTTTTTATTTTAAATTTTGAAAGCTTAGCTTAGTCCTGAATGAAGTATTTTCTGGCTTACGAGGACTGCAAATCATTACCAGAAAGTGAATTGAGCAATATCTTCACTTTATAATTTAAAACTATGACTTTCAAATAAACAATCGTGTAAAAACACTTATGCTATTAGATAGCATATTCTTGAAATGCATGCAAAATAAACCATTTATTCTCCTCTTCGCTGTTTTAAAGACATTTTTATTGGGTTGAGGGTGTTTCAGGATATAAAGCAGTTTGCCAAATTCTGTCATTTTTTTTTTTAATGTCATAAAGGGTGTGGTGCCTGTAGAGAATTTTTAAATTTGTACTTTATGATGTTTTTGCCTTCACTTTTTAAAAAAATGGTAAGACAATCTAAGTCCTGTCGGTATATTCTGGTTCCTAGTATAGGCTTCAGGGTTCCCTCACTATGAAAAGTCAGAATATTTCCTGTAGTCAGTTTTACTTACTTCCTTGCCAGGAGTGTTTTCTTTTTTTTCTTTTTCTTTTTTTTGTGAGACAGAGTCTCACACTGTCACCCGGGGTTGGAGTGCAATGGCATGATCTCGGCTCACTGCAACCTCCATCTCCTGGGTCCATGCGATTCTTCTGCCTCAGTCTCCCGAGTAGCTGAGATTACAGATGCACACCACAACACCCGGCTAATTTTTTGTATTTTTAGTCGAGGCGGGGTTTCACCACGTTGGCCAGACTGGTTTCGAACTCCTGACCTCGTGATCTGCCTGCCTGGGCCTCCAAAAGTGCTGGGATTACAGGCTTGAGCCATCGCGCCCACCCGTGTTTAGATTCTTTTTTTTTTTTTTTTTGAGATGGAGTCTTGCTCTGTCACCCAGGCTGGAGTGCAGTGGCCAGATCTCAGCTCACTGCAAGCTCCGCTGCCCGGGTTTACGCCATTCTCCTGCCTCAGCCTCCCGAGTAGCTGGGACTACAGGCGCCCGCCACCTCGCCCGGCTAGTTTTTTTGTATTTTTTAGTAGAGACGAGGTTTCACCGTATTAGCCAGGATGGTCTCGATCTCCTGACCTCGTGATCCGCCCATCTCGGCCTCCCAAAGTGCTGGGATTACAGGCTTGAGCCACCGCGCCCGGCCCCGTGTTTAGATTCTTAACAGCTCATTATTAGAAATAAAGTCTTGATAAGAACTACTTTAATACTTAATCGTCTTGCTTAGACAGGTGAAAACAAGTTAAAAGGAACAACACGAGGCACCGAAGTTAAGTTGTATCTACCACGGCTGGTGATAATTGAAAATCTCAATGAATCTAGTCTGTTCTGTTATTCTTTTATTAATCCCTGGTTATTGGGAAGCTCTTAACAAAATAAATGTTTAAAATTATATTTCTGTAATTAAGTAAAAGAGAGTATTGATTCCACAAGGCTAGAATTGTTCATCCAAGAAAAACAAATTCTCCATAAATTTTAACCCGTTAATACCACGGAAAGATGTTGGAAAGGTCTAAGAACAGAGATAGGCCAGCAGAGAAACACCATTTTCAGAACATGACATGAGATGGTGAGATTTGCTGATTTGGTTCCGTCCTCATTATTTGACATTTAATGACAGTTCACACAGAAATCGCTCGTCTGAGAACCCGTTTAAATCCCCGCACAAAGACTATCTTCCTTGTCATTGGCACACCAGTAAAAGGAAAAGAACCTAGAGAGAGAGAGAATAAGCACAAAAGTTAAAATATGATAAAATCCCTCTTCTTTTCCCTTTCTTTCCTTGGATCTGGGTTTTGAAGGAGACAAAGAAGGACCCCCAGGCTTTCCAGCAGCCAGCAAGCACTATTACTTTTTATTTAAAAGCAACTGGGAGAAACATTCCCCAAAGCAAAATCCGAAGCCCTCCCTGAGAATCGTCTGTGGGCGTCCGGGCCCGGGCCGCTGGGGTGCCACTCCGCAAGGGGTTCCTCTTCTCCCCGGGGTCCCTGAGGGCTGGACGCGAGAGGACCCGTCGATCCCGGGGTGCCGGGAGGAGACGCCCGCCCTCCCCACGAGAGGGGGCGGCTCTGGCCTTGGAGCCGCCCCTCCTGCCGCCAGAGAACAAACGGGATATTCAGCAGTGGCCTGTGGCTGCCAGAGCAGCTCCTCAGGGGAAATTAAACGTCGAGTCAGACGGCACCGTAATCGCCTTTAAAAGCGCCTCCGCCCCGCTGGCCGCGCAACCCCCGGCTACCTGGGCCGCCCCACGGCGGTGCGCGAGTGAGAGGGAGCGCGCGGGCCGCCGAGCGCCGGTGTGAGCACTGCTACCAGTGTGAGCGGCGGTGTGAGCGCGGTGGGTGCGGAGGGGCGTGTGTGCCGGCGCGCGCGCCGTGGGGTGCAAACCCCGAGCGTCTCCGCTGCCATGAGGGGCGCGAACGCCTGGGCGCCACTCTGCCTGCTGCTGGCCGCCGCCACCCAGCTCTCGCGGCAGCAGTCCCCAGAGAGGTAACGCGACCCCCGCCCGGGCTCCTCTCTCCCCTCCCTTCCTCCACCTCTGCAACCTCGCCGGCTGCTTTACTCAACCCGCTTCGGCGCGCCTGGGTGACCCAGCTTGCGACCCAGCGCTCCCCGAGCGGTGCAGGCGTCCGCCACCCCCGCGTGCGCTGAGCCCCAGACCTGGGGACCCATCCCTGCTCGCGGGGCTCCCTCCTGGGTCTCCGGCCCGGCCTGCCTGATGGCCCTGCAGCTGGCTTGGCCACCACGTGGCGGGGCTTAATCTGACTTGTGTCTCCCCTCTCCTCGTGTCTATGGGGGCGGAGGGAAGCACTGGGGCCCAAATATGTGGATTTTGGTTTACCGCTGGTTTTTTTTTTTTCTTCCCGGAGAGGCTTTGCCCAGAGACGTAAAGCAGGGAACAACCCTAGAGGCGCGGCGCCTAGGGAGCCGCTCTGGAAAGTTAACTCTTCGCCAACCTCGAGACGGCCCCAGGAGCTGGGCTGTGGGACCTGCCCGGTGGCCAACGTTGGCATCGCCTCTTCAGCCTCCGTCAATATCAGCCTCCCTTTCGATGGGAAGCTCTGCCAATGGCCAGTAATTTTCAGAAAGGGGGAGGAGAACTGGGCATCTCTCCAAATATGGGAACGGCAAACTTTTTTATATTAACCAATTGCTTGCCTATCTTTCTTTAAAACCGCGTTCTTCATTCAGCCTGGCTCTTACCTTCTCCCAGTTAAATTGATGTATTTACCATTTTCCTACAAGACTTTGCCACAATGCCGAGGACTTGATTATATATATAAAATCTTATGTTATTATGATGGAGACAGATGGCAGCTGGACAGAATGCTTTATCAGGCTGTAATTTAAATATTCTAAGAGCTAGCAAGCTTTCGGATCCCATTATGGTGCAAGAATTGATTAATCAACATTAACTTTTATTTATATTAATAGGCTACACCTTTCTGAAGGTAACATCAGATTGTTAGACCATGTTTCAAATTACATTATCTTTTCTTCTTTTATGTTCCCAGACCTGTTTTCACATGTGGTGGCATTCTTACTGGAGAGTCTGGATTTATTGGCAGTGAAGGTTTTCCTGGAGTGTACCCTCCAAATAGCAAATGTACTTGGAAAATCACAGTAAGCATTTTTTAAAAAGGTATTCTCCTGGAAGTGGGTGTTGGAAACAGTGGGAGGCTGCTGCCTTTTTCCTCTGGTGGTAGGATTTCAGTAAGAGGCAAATGCCTGAAATAGTGAAATGCTGGATTTACCCCAACTATTGGGAAGATTTGTATTCATATAATAGATCTAGTCGTATCTTGCATTAGTGATTACAGAGGGCACAAGGTAATGCTTGAAGGAATAAATTCTCAAAGCAGATGTGTTTCTGAAAGCCCAATGTAACTCAGTTGAGTTTTATAGATTCATAATTAAAGCTGTTTTCAGTCAAAGGCCTGTTGTAATGACCTTTAGAGGTTTTTTGTTGCTCGTGCCTTCATAAATCCCCAGTGGGAAATAGAAGATCAAAGATAGTGCTTTGACTACTCTATGCCCATTAGGAAAGGAAAAAGAAAAAAATTTAGAAAGCCCACTTAATGTTCCTGGGTTGAAACCACCTCTAAAGGCAGTGTAAGAATAGAGAATTAATGGGGGGGGGGGTGGGAATCTAAATAGCAGCCAAGGGCCAATAGAAAGTCCATGCTGATTAGTAATAACATAGATGATGCTGAGTCAAGATAAGCTGGATTTAGAGACAGCCATTTTTTTTAAAAACTGATTTAGAGTCAACTAGAGTGAATCATCTTTGCAGTCAGCTTAGCATTGACTGTTAATCTTCTTCACGTTTTCGTTGTTGGGAAGTTGTTTAGTAATTGAATACATTGGTTCAATGAGAACTTATTTCAGTCAGGTTGTGCCACTGGAGGACTTACGTACGATTTTTTAAAAAGTAGCCCCCGCTAACTGTGTAAACTAGCAGTTACTGTGTGCAGGCATTTACCGTGCCAAGTAGTTAACAAGTATAATCACTCAGAATCCTCAAAACAAGTCTATGAGAAAGTATCTATTATCATCCCCATTTTATAGATGGGGAAGCTGAGGCCTGAAACAATTACAGAAATTGACTTAGACAGTTGGTAAGCCCAACTTTATGTAAAGTAAAACCTACTCCCACTGAGGTCATTTTGCAGGCAGATATGAGAGGTCCCCTTCCATAATATAAAACTCAGCTCTTACATGCCTTGACAGCCTCTTGTAAAATACCAACCATGTCACAAACTGGTACAGATTTCATTATGTTATAGCACATATGGCCAGGAGAGAAGTCATAGAAAATAAGTTTGAAATAACGTAAATGTGAAATAAGGCTCTGAAACAAAAATAAAAGCAGCTTGATTTTCATATCATAATTGTGTTTTAAATGTAATTAAATGGCTGTAAGTTTTAAACGACCCTAGAAAATCAATGGCTCAGAGGCATCATGTGCCCAAGAAGAAATTCATGGTTGGCCATGTGTTCTGAATATTGGGGACAGTGTTGATGTGACAGTAAACTTTGAGGCTGGGGGACACGTCCAGTGAAAGCTTTCCTTGATAAAGGGATGGTTTGCCTCAGGAGAGGCATGATTTACTGTGTAGGAGTGAGGAAGTTAAATGGACGCTCCATCTGGATGTCTTGTGAAGGGAGAGCCTGTGAGCTCAGCAGTCACTTCCCTGGATTCAAATTCCAGTTTCACTGTCATAAACTCTGTGTCCGGGATTTACCTCCTTTAAACCTCAGGATTACTGTGAAGACAAAATGAGATAGTGCAAAACGCTTCAACTCAGTGCCTGAGTGGGGAAGAAGCTTGATTTGTCGGAAGAACAAATCAAGGAGGTCGGAGTGGCTGGAATGGAATGAGCAAGGGGACAGTGGGAAGAGAAGCGAAGGTGAACAGGACTCTGTAGGCCATGGTGGGGAGTTTGAATTTTGTTTTCAGTAGGAGTCACTGGAAGATCTTAAGCAGAGGAATGAGCTTATCTGGCATCTGTGTGGAAGATGAACTGTAGGGAGTTAGGAGTAGAAGCAGACCAATGAGGAAGCTGTTGTGGTATCCGGGAGAGGGAAGATGGTGGAGTAGACAAGGTGGTAACAGAGAAGATGAAGAAATGCGGAGTCTTCTGCCTACAGTGTTTTGTCAGCAGCTCTGCCTGCAGTTAGGGTATAGTGGCACCAGCTAGGAGGATATGCACCAGGCTCTGTCTCCCTGCTTAGCCATTCCAAACAGGACTGTGCTCTACTGTGGCCTTGTCCAAGGCCATCTATTAAAGGTGTTTCCAAAGCTGGTTGGTCCAGCCCATTTTTCTGTTCCTGTGGTCAGTAAACCAAGAATAGTGTTCCCATTGGGTGATTCAGTATCACTTTTATTAAAATATCACAGAGACCAATGGACATAGGAAAGCCTCAGAGTGGTCTTTAAACTGTAGTTCCTGTAGCCGGGGGGAAATATCTTGCTTTCACTCACTGGCCTCCCATTCTGTTCGTCCAAACTGGAGATGTGTCCCAGCATGGTAGCTTTCACCACTAAATGGTTTTCATTAAACTCTATCTTATCAATGGAAGAATGGGAAATGTCTGATTTTAACTTTTGCTTTAAGAAAGGTGAATCCTAGTTGTTACCATCAAACTTCCAGTCCTTCGTATTGGACTTTCTGATATGGAAGTACAGCCCGCAGATTGGAAATTTAGATTTGTCCTTAACATTATAGTACTTTAAAATTTTTATAGCAATTTCTTAGCTGTACTGTTCCAACACACTATATTGGCTCTTTAAATGTAAATTAAGTTAAAAATTTAGTTTCTTAGTCATACTAGCCACATTCAAGTGCTCAATAACCATATGTGGATAGTGGCTGCCTTACTGGACAATACGTAATATGGGTATTTCTGTCATCACAATTTTTCTTGGGGACAGTGCTGTGCTATTAATAGAAAAATGTTATGCTTAATTTTACTCACGTAAGGATATGTTGAAGACAGAGGTGCTCTGTGCTGCTTAGTTGTACTTCTGCTTTGCAACTAGGGAAGCTTTGCAAATAGGGAAGCTGCATTGGTTCTTTGTAGCTGTTGCAGCTGTAACTGGAACTCAAGACTCTTGACTCAGCTTTATCACCAAGAGTTGATGGCCTTAACTAGTCTTAGGTTTTTTACTTTTACTGTATGTGTTCTCAAAAAATGTATGCTTAGAGACTAAATTAGAGAATTTGAGTGTTAAGAAACAGTTGAATATTTTGTAATCCATGATGGGGTTGAGAGTTTCTTAGTTTCCTGTAGGAGTTGATTCTGGGGACTATAACCTAAGAGGCATCTGCATAAAATCCCCTAATTCTCATACACGGGGATGTGGGCATGAGTGAAATGTGATTTGACAGCTAAGGTATATATAATCCTTTGGAAAGTAGTGACTGGTCTTCTAAGCAGGCTTGGAAGAACAATAGGATTGGGGTGAGGCATAAGTCACCCTAATTTATTTAAGAATAAGAATCAGTAACTCCACCTGTATTAAGCCCTGCAGCAAGAAATGAAACTCCAAAAGTTGACATCCCACCACCTGGACCCCTCTATTACAGTGATTTTTCTGCAGTTCGAGATTGTGTGCAGGAGACAACAGTAAGAAATCTCCGAGATCCATAAAGGAAGTAGGGGAGAGTGGACCATTGTGAAAAAAAAAAAAAACACAGCTGGTGTGATGTATTTCACTGCAACATAGGCAGGACACATTTAGAAGAGCCCACAAGGCATGGTGCTGGGTGCTGGAGACACATAGGTGAATTTGGAGGGGATAAGCACATGGGGAGCTACCTGCTAGGATGTGTTCCCAAGGCCCTAAGTGGGAAGTGAGAGAAAGCCCACCAGGCATCTTATATTCTGTGCTCCACAGGCACCCCTGGCATAAAGATCACCATTCCATTAATAGCTTCATTATAAATTCATTGCAAACTCAGCAAATCATCAATACTTCTGTTCCTTGATATTTTCATTCATAACTTGTTCATTTTATAATTCCCATAATAGAATTAGAGATACATATTGATGATTTGACACAAATATGCATTTTGTTTTGTTTTTTTTTTTAAAGAAAAATAGACATATGTTGGGAGGCTGAGGTGGGTGGATCACCTGAGGTAAGGAGTTCAACACCAGCCTAGACAATGTGGTGAAACCCCATCTCTCCTAAAAATACAAAAATGAGCTGGGTGCGGTGGCAGGCGCCTGTAATCCCAGCTACTCAGGAGGCTGAGGCAGGAGAATCACTTGAGCCTGGGAGGCAGAGGTTGCAGTGAGCTGAGATCCCGCCATTGCGCTCCAGCCTAGGCAATAAGAGTGAGACTCCATCTCAAAAGAAAAAAAAAAAAAAAACAGAAAAAGAAAAAGAAAGGTAGACATTAATAGCAAAAATTAGACCTTGTGAAAGCAACTCTATTTAGAGTTTGACTTTGGATGCATATGGTATGGGTGGCTGAGTGAAACCAGTGGCTGAGTGAAACCAGCTGAAGCTTTGTTTATAGTAACTGCAAACTAGAGGAAACTTAAAGCCTAGAACCTTCTGGGAATTCTCCTTAAACAGGTATATAGGAATTTTTGTTTAAAATTGGTTCCCAAACTTAAAACTAAAGATCACATCTGAATGTGTAATGCAATTGCTGTTACATTATCTAATTGAAACAGCAATTGTTATGCAGAGATCGCTGGAATTGATTCTGTTCTTAGATTTAAAACTGGGCATAATTTACAAATCTGTTTTAAAAGGTGATGATCTGGCCAGGTGCAGTGGCTTACACCTGTAATCCCAACACTTTGGAAGGCAGAGGCTGAAGGATCGTTTGAGCCCAGGAGTTCAAGGCTCCTGGAGTGAGCTGTGCTCACACCATTGTACTCCAGGCTGGGCGACAGAGTGAGACCCCTTCTCTAAAGTATAATAATAATGATAAACAAACATAAAATAAGGCAATCCATGTATGTTGTCCTGTTGTTAAAAATCATTAGGTTTTTATTATTTATAATTTAAAAGTACTGAAATTGGCCAGTTATTTAAGGTTTCAGTCATTTCATTCTCAGCAGAAATCTAACCTAAGAAAAATCAGCAAACATTCAGCAAAGATTTAGTCTTGGGGTCCACCTAGAATACAACTTTTTATCCCTTTATGAAGAAAATATGGGAGAGGCCAGGCATGGTGGCTCACACCTGTAATCCCAACACTTCAGGAGGCTGAGGAGGAGGATTGCTTGCAGCAAGGTGTTAAAGATCAGAGTTCAAGATCAGCCTGGACAACGTAAAGAGACCCTGTCTCTGCAAATTTTTTTAATTTTTTTTTTTTTTAGCCAGGAGTGGTGGTGCGCACCTGTAGTCCTGAGGTGGCTGAGATTAGAGGCTTTCTTGAGCCCAGGAGTCAGAGGATATAGTGAGCTATGATTGTGCCACTGCACTCCAGCCTGGGTGACAGAGCAAGATCCTGATGATGATGGTGATGATGATGATGTGGGAGGGTCAGAGAGTCAAAGACCTTTGACAGAAATGGGAGGAGAATGTGGCAATGGGTAGAGGCAGTCCCATTAAAGCAAAAAGTATGTGGCAAAATTTTCCTTACTTAGCTACTTCATGAAGAAAAAAGCGTGAAGTTGTCTTACATAGAAAACTCTTCAGATTCTCCAGGTAATTCAAGTATTATCATGTTTATAATTACATATATTTTTCTGTTCAGTAAGAGTGAAATACAGTCACACATCCCATAACAATGTTTCAGTCAATGACCACCACATACATGACAGTGGTGCCGTAAGATTATATTGCCGTGTTTTTTTGTACCTTTTCTGTGTTTAGATACGCAAGTATTTACCATTGTTTTACACTTGCCTGCAGTGTTCAGTACAGAAACATGCTGTACAGTGTCGTAGCCTGAGAGCAATAGGCTATACTATATAGCCTAGGTGTGTGGTGGGTTATACCATCTAGATTTGTGTAAATGCACTCTGTGATATTTGGACAACAGAGTCACCTAGTGATGCGTTTCTCAGAATGTATCTCCATCATTAAACAACACCTGACTGTGTACTTGTGATAGAAATCATGGAACTAAAAATAATAATAGTATTTATAGTTTTTAGCATACCTTCAAATGTATTGAATCATTTTATTTTATTTGCATCCGATTCTCTGGGATTGGGGTGACAGACCTTAGTATGACCATTTCATAAGTGGGGAAATTGAAGTCTAAAGAATTTGTATCTTAACTAATGTCATACTTGTAAATGGTATGAAAACGTCAGCACATAACGTTCTGACTCAGGATACCATTATACTCTCACGCACTTATTTATCAAATATTCACCAAGATTTTTTGAGCACCTCCTATGTAGTGGGCATTGCATTGGACCGTGGGCGTAGAAAGACAAGGCATAATTTCTGTCCTCAGGGAGTTTATAATCTTGGGGGGAGCAGTTAGACGAGAGAATCGGTAACGGTTATGTGTGTGAATTATTATAATGCCCACTGTAAGCAGTTTTAAGTGTTAATAATTTGGAATAAAGCTTATTTTCACTTTTAAAAATTATTGAAGATCTTAAGATTAGTTAAGGTGAAAATAATAATTGCTTCCTGCAAAGAGTATGACCTGTTTTACATGTGTGCTACTCTAAGACTGGATAAGTTGTTATTGTATCCTTTGTAAGGATCCATTTGACTTCCCAGGATTATTTTACATCTGCCTTGATATTTCCAAAGATGCCTAATAAACAATTATGTGAAGGCATTCCTGTAACATTGCCTTGAGGGCAATTTTATAACTTACATATGTTAAAGTCATCACACTTGATCCATCCTCCAGATACCTGATTAGTTTTAAATGGCATTCCTATTTAGTTGAAGGAACTAGTAGATTAAAAATGTGATTGGGGGCCGGGCGCGGTGGCTCAGGCCTGTAATCCCAGCACTTTGGCAGGCCAAGACCGGCGGATCACGAGGTCAGGAGATCGAGACCATCCTGGCTAACACAGTGAAACCCCCGTCTCTACTAAAAATACAAAAAAAAAATTAGCCGGGCGCGGTGGCAGGCGCCTGTAGTCCCAGCTACTCCGGAGGCTGAGGCAGGAGAATGGCGTGAACCCGGGAGGCGGAGCTTGCAGTGAGCCGAGATCGCGCCACTGCGCTCCAGTCTGGGCGATAGAGCGAGACTCCGTCTCAAAAAAGAAAAATGTGACTGGGATTTATGTCTTCCCAATAACTTTTGTATGGCTTCATGAGAAGAAAGAGTCAGCAGTGGTGAGCAAAGGGTTTGCGAAAATTGAGACATAGTGATAGTCTAGTAAGATCAGTACTAGGTGTTTAATTTGAGAAAACAAATAGTGAATTTAGGCAGGAACTCAACTTTTAAGTCACTTAATTATACCTAAGGGTATAGCAAGGGGTTCCAAAATTGCTGTAACTATTATTTGCCTGGTATAACCACAGCAGGACAGATAGGGGAATGGAATTTTGACTTTAAACACATATTTCCTGACTTTAAACTGCACATAGGATTTAGAATTATACAGAGACTTAAATTCCAATCTTAACTATGGACTTTTTAAAGAAAATATATATGTATACATTGGTTGCACTAGGCTCATTATTTCAGTTGCCTGAATAGTAATTTAATCCAATGCTTGAGCTAGTATTCTTTATATTTAAGAATAGTAAAAATGAGCATAACTAACAGAAAATGTTTGCATATCCAGACTATATGAATGGGATAAGAGCACTATAGCTTGCTTTTTTGGGGGGGGGGGGGGGGGGGGTTGGGGTTGTTTATTTTTATTTATTTATTATTATTATACGTTAAGTTCTAGGGTGTATGTGCATAACGTGCAAGTTTGTTAGATATGTATACTTGTGCCATGTTGGTGTGCTGCACGGGGTTGTTTATTTTTTAATCCAGAAAATATAATTTGGAAACTTTACAAATGTTTTTTTTTTTTGTTTGTTTGTTTGTTTGTTTGTTTGTTTTTTGAGACGGAGTCTCGCTTTATCGCCCAGGCTGGAGTGCAGTGGCGTGATCTTGGCTCACTGCAAGCTCCACCTCCTGCGTTCACGCCATTCTCTTGCCTCAGCCTCCCCAGCAGCTGGGACTACAGGCGCCCGCCACCATGCCTGGCTATTTTTTTTGTATTTTTTAGTAGAGACGGGGTTTCACCGTGTTAGCCAGGATGGTCTCAATCTTCTGACCTCGTGATCCTCCCGCCTTGGCCTCCCAAAGTGCTGGGATTACAGACGTGAGCTACCGTGCATGGACAAAACTTTACAATTCTTATGGCACATACGCTGTTCAATTAGATTTCAGTTGAAAAGATAGCAGAAAAATTTAAAAGTTTTCATTATTGCCTTAAATTTTTCTGGGAAGCAGGGCAAGTATAAATCCTAAATAATTAAGCAAGCACTGTAGGTGACATTTTCCCACTGGGGCCTCAGTCCAATTTTTCTAAATTTGTTTAGCTTTCTGCCTGCTTTTGAAGGCTTCTGTTGCTTGTTTTTGTTTTCTTTTTCTTTGCTCTTTCACATGGAAATGAAGTCTGTTTTTATTGATTGAAAACTTGATGTTTTATAAATAACTTGTTTGTACTGCTTGCATTTTTAGTGCTGTGTTCAAGCAGATGCCTTAGAAGAGGTTTAATGAGTAGAAAAGAAAATGAGAAAACATGAAAATGAAGTCTTCGTGTATATATTTTTTTCTGAAAGAGATTCTCATTGATAACATATTCATACCAAACAAAAATCATTCTTTCCTGAAACATCACTATAAAAATAGAACATAAAGATAACACATTTTTTAAAAGTAGTATAAATCAAGAAGGCATTTAGTATAATTAAAACACTCAGAAAGGATTTTTAAGAATATATTATTTAAAAGACAGATTAAATTACTTTTATATCCCTTGACCACCTCCAGAGTTAAATTTATGATGTGAAATTATGGGCAAATAAGAATTGTACCATAAATTTGAAAATGCCTTAAAATCTCTCAGATTTTGACAGTAAAAAAGGGAAGGGTCTCATTTATTGGTTGCTTAATACTGAAGACCAGAGAAACATTTAGAGGGCTCCTACTTCTAAGGAGTTCTTTCGGGTTTTTTTTTGAGACAAAGTCTCACTTCGTCACCCAGTTTGGAGTGCAGTGGTGTGATCTTGGCTCACTGCAGCCTCCGCTTTCTGGGTTCAAGAGATTCTCCTGCCTTAGCCTCCCAGTAGCTGGGACTAGAGGCACCCACCACCACGCTCAGCTAATTTTTGTATTTTTTAGCAGAGACAGAGTTTTGCCATGTTGACTGGTCTCAAACTCCTGACCTCAAGTCAATCCGCCCACTTTGGTCTCCCAAAGTGGGATTTGTTTTCCCACATTGCTCTGCTTAGAGTCAGGAGAGTGCTTTTGTGTGCTGTCACTTTCCCATGTTTCTTGTACAGAGAAATGTTACATGTATGGATTGCTCCACAATCCTATGAAAACTGTAATAACCACTGTCAACTTAGACAATTGCAACTTATGAGTTCACAGCTTTATCAAGGGTGGCAATAGCACTTTGGGGGACTTTTGAATTTCTTACTCTAGGAACTTGGGAGAAAATAAGTGTTTTCCTCAGATACATTATTTGGTTGATCATGAGAGTCAGTATGGCAAGTCTTTAGGAAACAAATATAAACATCCCAAAATAAATGGAACACCCACAGAGAAGTGGGGAGTTGGAATTATAACTGCCCAAAGCACAAGCCCTGCCACTAAATATCACCTCTCTTTTACCACCTCACCCCCAAGCCGCTCCTGAGTACTGCATATAATAAAATAGTGTTTTCAAAAATATGAAGAGAGGGAGAGACCATTTAATCAAAGATGGGCTGTTGCATGGACCAGACTGACAAGAAGAAAAGCACAGGGAACCCAGGGGCAATCTTACTCCTGCTAAATGCTTCTAGAAATGAATAAGGGTTTGATTGCTAGACACAGACCTTCTAAAATCCCTGGGCTACAGTTGAGCGCCTCCAAATAAATTGTAATTTGTTAATTCATTAAAATTCTAAAGTACCCACCAGAGATCAGGTGCTGGATTGGACACAGAAACTGCAATAATTGAAAAATCACATTCCTGAATGGGGCTGGGTGAGGTAAGGAGGCTCTTACTAGTTGGAGTGATGTCCCAGAAACAATGAACAGTGGCACAGGGTGACAGGGATCATGGTACAGGGTTATACGTGTGATATTGCTCAGTTACTAGAAGAATGGGTGTTGGAGAGTTATACTGACATGGGTTCAAATCCCTGTTCAGCCATTTAATTTACTAGGTATGTGATTAAGTTTCTGGAACTTTCTGAAGTTAGTATCCTGGATGTAATGGTCAAACCTGCCTTGTAAGTTTGATCTGAAGACTGAAGGAGGCAGTAGATGAAAGGCCCTTGGCACAGCGCTTGGCACAAGCAGGCACTCAATAAATGGTAGTGTTGCTTTATTTATTTATTTTTTAACCTCTCTTCCAGGTCTGTAATAAGGAATAGAAGTGTGGTGTTTGTGTAGAACTTGTCTGCAAGCCAACTTGTTTCAAGCTGGATGGTAATCCCTTTGGGGCATGGAGAGTTCCCATTGGAAATACCCATTCCTACTCACTATGCCCTTTCTTCATTTAAAATATGATCTTTCATAAGATCTGGACTTTGTCCACAGAAGCGCTTCCAAACCCTCCCTACTTCAACCAGCCACCGCTACCCCATCACCAACCAAGGGCATTCCTTAACCGTTAACTTTTCAAAGTAGAGAAAAGATTGTCAGTTAAAAATTGCAAATAATTTTCTCTGTTTACAGATGGAGATTTTATTTTACCTTTGGAGTCCCAAATCATCAGAATAGGCCTCACTAATTATACAAATTAAGTAAAGACTGTATTCACTTATTCCTAATAGAGACACAACATGATATGGTGGTTACAAGTGTATTTTCTAACAGTGTAGTTTCTGGAGCCAGACAACCTGGTTCAAATACCGGCTCCACTATTGTGCTGGTGAGTCTCCAAAGATGACCTCCCCAATCACCACACCTCCTGGTATTCATGCCTTTTTCTGGTATCCCCCAGCATTGAATCTGGGCTTGCCCTTGAAACAAATCGGATGGAGCAGAGGTGACACATTGCATGACTTCTGGGGCAAGAACATAAGAAGCTGCCATATAAGGACCACCATGCTGTGAGGATGCCCAACATAGCCGTGTAAAGAGGCTTTGTGGAGAGAAGGAGGGGCCCAGAAAGTCCGTAGTAGTTCCAGTCTTCTCAGCTGAGGTGCCAGACATGTGAATGAAGTCATTTATTTATTTTTTTTGAGACAGAGTCTCGCTCTGTCGCCCGGGCTAGAGTGCAGTGGCCGCATCTCAGCTCACTGCAAGCTCCGCTTCCCGGGTTTATGCCATTCTCCTGCCTCAGCCTCTCGAGTAGCTGGGACTACAGGCGCCCACCACCTCGCCCGGCTAGTTTTTTGTATTTTTTAGTAGAGACGGGGTTTCACCGTGTTAGCTAGGATGGTCTCGATCTCCTGACCTCGTGATCCGCCCGCCTCGGCCTCCCAAAGTGCTGGGATTACAGGCTTGAGCCACCGCGCCCGGCCGAATGAAGTCATTTTGAAGGCCTAGCCCAGTGAGCCTTCAGATGACTCAAGCCCAAGCTCCTAACTGATAGTAAATGCATGAGAGAATTCAAGCCAGAACCATCCAGCTGAGACCAGTGACCCACAGAACCATAACAAATAAGAATACATTATTGTTTTAAGCCACTGAATTTGGGGGTTGTTTGTTGTGCAGCAGGAGATTACTGTAATAGTTACGAGCTGTATGACTTTGGGCTTGCTATTTAACCTCCCTGTGCCTCAGTTTCCTCATCTATAAAATGTGGATGATAATACTCCCTACCTCATAGGATTGCTTTGGGACTGAAATTAGTTGTTATGTGTACAGCATTAAGAACAGTACCTAGCACATGGTAAATACTCAAAAAATGTTATTTCTTCATGAAATATTAAACTTATTGAACACTATGTGCCATGGCCTGTTTCATATCCTGGACACACAGTGAGAAGGTTCCTGCACTAATGGTGCTTGCATTCTAGAAGCAGGAGAGAAACCATAAGATAGATAGGATGGTGATGTTAAGAGTGACACTGATAAGGTGACATTTGAGTGGAAACCTAGATGATGCAAAAAGTTTACCAACTGATGGTTCTTGGAGAAACTGTGAGGTCACCACTCCTTTGGGTGCAGTGATTTATTATGTGGCAGCAGACAGTATCTCTGGGGCTTCTTGCCCGTCATAAGTAAAGCACAAAATGTCTCCTAGATGTTTATAAATGTAAAGGCCTTGCTCATGGATTAAGGTTAGCTCCTGTGGTGAGGGTGGTAGGTTTGGATTGCTTCTTTATGTTTGGTTTCTTTGGTTTTTGACTTTTGAGAGATGCTTTGGGGATGTGACGGGGGGAGGAGGGAGCTGAAGGGTCTGTTTTTATGAGTAATGTTGCCTTGGGTTCTGGGTGCCAGAACTCTGCACTGTGGTGCAGAGTTGGGAGGAAGCTGTTTTCATCATCTCCGTTCACAACTCTCTGCAACCTTTGTTAGGGGGGGAATCTTACGAACATCAAGAAAAAGCACCCTTGGAACAGATAGAGATTTCCTCTTCATGGGTCTGTTCAGGGTACTTCCATCAGCAGGGACATTTCGTTTATACATTCATCTGTTGATTGACACTTGGGTGTGCTTCTCCCTTTTGGCTATTTTGAGTATTTTGAACCATGCGGTGCTTTCACTTCCTATGCATATGTAGTCAGGAGTGGAACTGCTGGATCATGTGATAATTTAGGTTTTGAGGAATCGCCAAACTGTTTTCTAGAAGTGAAAGAGAAAAAACCTGGTGAACACTGTTACCAGGAAGCCAGACTGCTTTGTAGGCCAATGTAGATGTCCCCTGGAGTTGCTCCCAAACAACTGGCATTTTGAAGAGAATGCTGGCACAGTCATCAGCTGCTACAAATTTGAGCCATTGTGCTTTAGTGGTTACAACTTATGCATTGTTTAAAGATATATATATTTGTGGTTAAAAACATTTTTTTAAACAAGAGGATCATCAGGAGCCAGGCAGCTACTCCAGGATATGCCCAATATGCTTGTTTTCATTATGATACTATAATTTTAATGAACTTACTATTTCCCCATAAATCTTAGATACATGAAAATTTGTTCCTATAAATCTTAGCTATGCATATACTATTTTATTATTCCTTATCAATCTCAACTGTATGCATCTGCAAATAATAAAACTATATTTCTTAGAATAGAAATAACAGAATTATGAAGTCAGAAGGGAATTATCAGACAGTCTTCCTAACTACCTCTCTGTACTCTAGTACACACCGGATGTCCACTTCCTCTGTGTTCCCATAGCATTCGGGGACATCTTTATTATAGCACTGATCACCCTGTATTATAATCGTGTTTATTAATCTGCCTTCCCTACTAAACTATAAAGCTCTTGAGGACAAGGCCCTTGTTTTAGTGGTCTATTTTCCTGGTAGCTAACATGGTGGTTGACACATACAGTAGTAGGTAAGTGAAAGAATGAATTGATTAATCAATCAATTCATAGCTCCATCCACCTGCTTCTGGGCAGAACAGCACAGAAATGATAAATCTCTGAAGAAAAATATTAATTCGTTTCCAAAGATGTCTGAAGAAAGGAGATGTATTAGTCCATTTTCACACTGCTATAAAAAACTACCTGAGACTGGGTAATTTATAAAGAAAAGAGGTTTAATTGACTCACAATTCTACATGGCTGCGAAGGCCTCAGGAAACTTAACAATCACCATGGAAAGTGAAGGGGAAGCAGGGCATGTCTTACATCATGGCGGAGAGTAAAGGGGGAGTGCCACATTTCAAACTATCAGCTCAGCAGGACACAGTGGCTCATACCTTTAATCCCAACACTTTGGGAGGCTGAGGCAGGCGGATCATGAGGTCAGAAGATCGAGACCATCCTGGCCAACATGGTGAAACCCCATCTCTACTAAAAATATAAAAACTAGCTGGGTGTGGTGGTGTGCACCTGTAGTCCCAGCTACTTGGGAGGCTGAGGCAGGAGAATTTCTTGAACCCTGAGGCGGAGGTTGCAGTGAGCCGAGACTCTGTCTAAAATAAAATAAAATAAAATAAAATAAAATAAAATAAAATAAAGCAAAACCATCAGCTCTCACGAGAACGGCATGGGGGAACCGCCCCCATGATCCAGTCACCTCCCACCAGGCTCCTCCTGCAACATGTGAGGATTACAATTTGAAATGAGATTTGAGTGGATACCCAGAGCCAGACCGTATCAGAAGACTTCTAAGTTTTTGTACTCTGTAGAATTCTCCATTGAGAAAGATGTTCTCTTCCTGTGTCCTCCCCGGCTGTGTGTCTAGTTGCATTCCACCCCCGAAGTGTGTCATTTTCTGTCACCATATGATTGTATTGAATGACTGCCAGTCAGTGTACCAACATGGGTGACATGAACAAAGCAGCAGGCCGTTTGGACTTATTGTTGGTTTCTGAATACTCACTTTCCAGTATAGGTGAACATTCCAGATACATCATTAACTGAAGCTCCTATGTGCTTTCTCTATTTACATTCTACTAGTCAGTTGAAATATAAATATGTATTATGCTTCTTGTAGATGCAAGAGTATAATGCTACAATTTTAATGTTAACTTTGTTAATTATATGTGTAAAACTATTTTGCATTGAATTTTCCAGTCATCAAATTAGGAAATAGGTTAACAGTTAATATGAATTAAGAAAGTAAATTATATAGGTAGTTAACTTTAAAAAAAAATTTTTTTTTTTTTTTTTTGAGATGGAGTTTCGCTCTAGTTGCCCAGGCTGGAGTGTGATGGTGCAATCTTGGCTCACTGCAGCCTCTGCCTCCTGGGTTCAAGTGATTCTCCTGCCTCAGCCTCCTGAATAGCTGGGATTACAGGTGCCTGCCACCACACTCGACTAATTTTTGTATTTTTAGTAGAGATGGGGTTTCACTGTGTTGGCCAGGCTGGTCTTGAACTCCCGACCTCAGGGTGATCCCCCTGCCTCAGCCTCCCAAAGTGCTGGGATAACAGGTGTGAGCCACCATGCCTGGCCAATGTTTTCTTTTAAAGTCAACAAGTGCTTATGAAAATGTAAGTAATATAAGGTTGAATGATATAGATGAGGTTTTATCATAGTTCTAACATTTATAAAATTGAATATTGAACTAACATTTATAACATTAAATAAAATCACCTTCAGTATGTATTTAAGTTTTCAGTATTTCTTTCCATTTGGACCAAAGTCTTTTGGGGGAAAATTAAAACACTTTTTGGGGGGGAATTCTTTATATCTTCTCAGGATGAATTAATAGTAAATCTTATCCTTTTGATGATGATACTTGGCTCTGGCTAAACTGTGATTTTCACACTTACCCAAGACATGTATTCAGTGATCCTGGAGTAAATATATGAGGGAAACGGGCATTGTGGCTTTGTAATGTGGAGCCATGTAACAGGAGAGAAGATTTTTTTTCCCTTAGTGGTTATTTGGTGAGCTATATGAAGACAGAAAGTTGAACACCTGCTGTGGATGCAACAAGGAAAGATGTTGGAATGGGGATCAATGAGATTATTTTATTCGATTCATACAACAAATATTTACTTAGCTTGGACTGTTCTAGGCACATGGGATATATCAGTGAGCTAAACAGAGACTCTTGCCCTTGAGAAACTTTACATGCCTGGGATGTTCTAGGAGCAGCAAAGAGGCCTATGGGGTGAACAAGCAGAAGGTTGTAGAAGCTGAGGTTGTTGAGAAGGAAGTGGGGGTAGATCCTGAAGAGCCCAGTGGGCCATTGTGAGTGAAATGAAAAGCCTATCAATAAGGGCTCCCGTAGAAAATAGTACAGTCAAAATACAGTGATTCAAAGGGGGTTATTTACAAAGGGACTATCCAGAAAGAGTAGGTAGGCTACAAAGGATAGTACAGTAACACAGAAAGTGGCAGACAGGCTGTCACCGCTTCTAGTCCCCAAAGGAGGTGTGGAGGGTGTTGGTACTAGAAGCCAGGAGTCAGCACAAAGTGACCTCACAGAGAAAGATACAGGAAAGTAAATGCCCTGACCTGACTCTCCTCCCTGTTTTCAGTATCCTGTTGGGGCTTTGGCCAAAAGCAACTGAAAGACAGTTAGTTGTTGATGCATTCATTTAGGTCAACCACCCAAGAAGAGTAAGGTGAAGATGGGAGGAGAGTGGATCTGGAGGGGCAAGTGGACAATGTTTGGCACAGGGAGTCTGTATCAGGGTTCTCCAGAAGTAGAACCAATAGGAGATGTAGATATATAAATGTATATGTATATAAAAATGTGTATGTCTATATTAATGCAAGTACACATGTGTATTGAATATACACACACACATATACACACATATAAAGAGCTTTATTTCAAGGAATTCGTTTATGTGATTGTGGGATTAGGGAATAGTCAGTCTGAAATTTGCAGTGCAAGTCAGCAGACTGAAAACTCCCAGTGAGAGGATACTGCTGCAGTCTTGAGACAGAATTTCTTCTTCCTTAGGGAAACCTCAGTTTTGTTCTTAAGGCCTTCCAACTGATTGGATGAGGGCCACCCATATTATCGAGGATAATCTCTTAAGGTGAACTGATTGTAGATGTTAACCGCATCTACAAAACACCTTCATGGCAGTACCTAGATTATTGTTGATTGAATAACCACTTACTATATATAGTCTAGCCAAGTTGACCTAGAAAACTAAACCATCTCAGAGCCACAGCCACTCAAACCCACTGCAGCTTTTAAGCAGAGGAGTGCCATAATGTGGCTTGTGATTTAAAAGGATCACCCTGAATACTGTGCTGAGAACAGATCATGGGGTGCAAGAATGGAAGAAGGGAGAGCAGGTGGGAGCCTTTTGCTGTAATTCATATGAGAGATAATGAGGGCTTGGGCCAGCATGGGAACCATGGAGGTGGTGAGGGGATGGTCAGTTTTCTGGATATATTTTAAAATAGAGACAATAAAAATTATTAATGGACAAGATGAAGAGTATAAGAGAAAAAAGAGGAGTCAAGAATGACCTCACAGCAAACTGGAAGGATGAAGATGCAATCAGCTCTACAGGGAAGACAGAGGTGGAGCAGCTTTGGCAGGGGAGGCCAGGGGTCTGTCTTTGACATGTTAAGCTCAGCTGTACGTTAGACATCATGATGTCACAGCAGATAGCTGTTCCAAATATGATTTTATCATCAGGGAGAACAGGGAGCAGGTAACAGTTTGCTTCCTGTTCTTGGACCAGTACTTCAGGATGTAACAAAAATTGGAAACATGATAAATGGCAGCTGGTGAGTCTGTGTCTTTAAAGCATGCAGTTCAGGGAACTGGGCGGCTGTATCCAACTATGTGTAGGTGTGCTGGCTGCTGAAGATAAAGCTGCTCTTGACTTAGGTTTTGAGAAGAACAGTATATAGTAAAAAAAAAAAAAAGCCTCATTCACTGATAATGGCAATAAAGACACTTCTGTTTCAAATGGCTTGCTCTAGTGTATCACAGGAATAAATCCTATTTCTTCTGAGTCTGTTATTCTGAACCAAAATGTCACCATTTTACATTGAAAGTAAGACATCAGGATTTTTTGAGGTTGAACTGTGGTCAAAGGGCTTGGTTGTTGAGAGTTTGAAGTCTTCCTAACGCTCGATGTTTTTCTTCGCTCTTCAGAGAAATCAGTAATTTTTTATTGCACAAAACCCTACCCAGATGCTGCAGCAAAACATGAAAAATACTTTCTAGAGCTAAATGCTGTCAGAGATAGAATCAGGGACACGTTCACTGCTATTGTCCAAATTTAAACAGTCCGCTTTTTAGATCTTGAGTGTGATCTATCCATCAACCTAACACATTTTACATAATACTGGAGTTTGTAATGAAGAATCATTCCGTTACTTCTGGGTCCTAATTTGATTTGACTATCCAGAACCATCTGATGAAGCTAGCAAACACTTTGCCACTGTTGACAGCCTGTTATTTTGAGTTAGGATCTTCTAACTTATAGAGACAGAACAAAAAAGTGACTGCTTTTGCGATAATTACCTAACAGATTGACATATGTTAAAATTAGCCCTCTCATTCATGTGAAAGTAGTATTAATTTTAAGATAGGATGGTTAATTTTTATTTTTAAAAAACAGGCCTACTATTGATGGTGTTGACAAAAAGAGAAAATCTCTGTAAAATATTTGGAGAGATTTATTCTGAACCAAATAGGACCATGACCCATGCCACAGCCCCAGGAGGCCCTGAGAACATGTGCCCCAGGTGATTGGGCCACAGCTTGGTTTTATGCATTTAGGGAGACAGAAGGCATCAATCATTACATGTAAGGTGTACATTGGTTTGGTCTGGAAAGGCGGGACAACTTGAAGTGGGGGGGCTTCTAGGTCATCTGGATTCAAATATTTTTCTGATTGGCAGTTGGTTGAAAGAGTTAAATTATTATCTTTAGACCTGGAATCAATAAAAGTAAATGTCTGATTAAGATAAAGGGTTGTGGAGACCAAGGTTTTTATCATGCAGATGAAACCTCCAGATAAGAGGCTTCAGAGAGAATAGACTGTTAAGTGTTTCTTACCAGATTTCAAAAGGTGCCAGACTCTTAGTTGGTTCTCTCCTGGATCAGGGAGAAGATCTGGAAAGGGAAGGAAATTCTCTACAGAATGTAGATTTTCCCCCAACAGACAGCTTTGCAAGGCCATTTCAAAATATATGAAAGAAATATATTCTGGGGTACAATACTTGGAATTCTTTCAGGGCCTGCTATCTCTCATGTTGATATCTTACTGCTACAAAGAGTATTTTGTCAGTCTTAAGGTCTGTGTTTTAATATTAATGCTGGTCACCTGTGCCTGGATTCCAACGGGAGGAGGGTATAATGAGTCATGTCCGACTCTCCTGTTATAAAGTTTCGGTGCTGCAAAAGAAATAGCACTCGAATACAAAATTTTCTTTTAATTCTCAGCAAGGCAAGTTACTTCTGTAGAAGAGTGTGCCCTTACAGATGGAGCAATGGTAAGCACACACTTGGACAAGGGAGGGGAAGGGGTTCATATCCCTGACGCTTGTGGCCCCTGCTGCTATGTCGTTCCCCTATTGGCTAGGGTTAGACTGCACAGGCTAAACTAATTCTGATCGGCTAATTTAAAGAGAGTGATGATGTGAATGCTTTGGCAGGGAAAAAATGGTTGTGCAAGGTGGAGCATGAGTCAGGGTGGAACAGGTAGCAGGTAATCTGAATAGATTAGGGTGGAGCAGGTAATTGAAAAAGGTTGCTTTACCCGGAAGGTGAGTTTAAAAGTAGAAGGCAAGGAAGTGAACATACTGACATACTGATTCTTTGAAGAGAAATTTAGAACTTATATCTAACACCCTTTCCCATCATGGCTGAACTAGTTTTTCAGATTAGCTTTGGAATGCCCTTGGCCAAGAGGAGGGGTCCATTCTGTTGGTTGGGGGGCTTAGAATTTTATATTTGGTTTGCAATGAACTGTGTATATTACCAGTATCTATTAAGTGGTCCTTGGCGGCCAAATATTTGAGAAACACTATCCTAGACAGTGCTGTCCGTGAGAGTAGAAGCCACAGTTACCTTTGTCCTTTCCTTAGAGCCCTGCACCTGACCTGACACATAGTAGGTATTTAATAAATATTTGATTAATTTATTTTAAACATTGTATGGCCTTTATGGGAGAAACAAAAGAATTGTCATTGTTTCCTCCTGTTCCTTGCCTTCTCCTCAAGTAACTTATATTAATTTGGGAAGAGTTTATAACCATTTCTTTTCTGAGTTTTACATTCTGCTTCAGTTTTCTCAGACATCTCAGGTACTTTTCTGAGCTGAAAGCAAAATGAAGTCACCATCCTCTACAATCGGGAAGCTACCAAACTAGCCACTGATATTTATAATTTATTTATACGTGTAGGTATATGCTTTACTTCATGAGAAACTACCAGACCAGTTTCCAAAGGGGTTGACCATTTTGCACTCCTATTGGCAATGGTTAGAAGTTCTGTTTGCCCCACATTCTGATATTTGGTATCATCAGTCTTTCTAGTTTTAGCTATTCTACTGGGCAAAATTCTAGTCATATCACATTGTGATTTTAGTTGGCATTTCCCTGATGGCTAATAAGGTTGAACTCTTTTTTCATGTGCATATTGGTCTTTGTGAAGTGTACGCTAAGTCTTATGTCCATGTTTTTTATTGGATTGTCTTTTATCAGGAAGTTGTAATTCTTCATTCCGAATACAAGTTTGTCAGATATATGTATTGCAAATTTTTTTCCCATCTGTAGTTTATCTACTCATTAACAGTTTAATTAATGGGGTTACTTTTGATGAGCAGAAATTAAAACACTTTTGAAATCCAATTTAGTAGTTTTTAACTCTTGCAGTTACTACTTTCTTGCTACCCAAGATTGCAAAGAGATTCTTCTGATATGGCTCTGTTGTCTGGGGAAACACCCAGGGTCCTTTATTTCGCACCGAGAAAATTAGCGACGTGGACACACTTGTGGAGTGGATTAAGGAGCAGAAAGTTTAATGGGCAAGAAAGAAGAGAACAGCTCCCCCAACAGAGGGAGGACTAACCCCCGTGTGTGGCAGACAACAGTCAGTTATACTGGGAGGCTTGAGGAGGTGGTGTCTGATTTGCATAGGGCCCAGGGGATTGGTTTGATCAGTGCATCATTCACACAGCCCTCGAAAAGAGTGGCCCTCCCACCCTAACCTTTTATTATGTAAATATGGCTTCTACCTGGCAGGTTGCCATGATGCCTGTACTTGTGGCTTCTACCTGGCTGGCCACCATGATACCTGCACACGTGGCAACAAGGAAAAGGGAGTGGGAACTGCCCTGTTGGGTGGACCTGGTTCTTAGCCACCTGCATTTACATAGGCAGCCTGTGGCTTGCATATCAAAGCTTGCAGGTCTGGTTTTTCAGGCCATTTTCTGTTAGAAAAGAAATGTTTTCTAGAACATAAAGTATAATAAAAAAATAAATAAAATTGTGAAAAAAAAAAGAAATGTTTTGGGGGCTGCTTTTTTTTTTTTAAAAAAGTGTAAGGTAAGGCTTTTACTTTTTTTTTAAAGTAAAAGCCTTACCAAAGACTGTTTTACCCTTTCAAGCTGCCTAAAATAATTTCTTAATAACTCCTATAATATGTCTGTTTTTTCTAGAAGCTTATAATTTTAGCTTTTATATTTCTGTCTGTGATTCATCTCAAATTAATTTGTGTGTGGTGTGAGATGGGGTTATGATTCATATTTTTCAACATTTTTTGTTGAAAAGACTGTTCTTTTACCCATTATGTTAGTCAAGATTCTCCAGAGAAAGAGTCAAAAGATTTTATTTATTACTGATTGATTGATGATGGGAATTGGCTCGTGTAATTATAGAGGCTGAGAAGTCCCACCATCTGCTTTCTGCAAGCTGGTGAACCAGGAAAACTGGTGGTGTAATTCAGTCCAAGTTCAGAGACCTGAGAACCAGGAGGGCCTCTGGTGTAAGTCCTGGAGTCCCAAGGCCTGAGAACCAGGAGCTCTGATAATCCGAGGGCGGGAGAAAAGGGATGTCCCAGCTCAAGGAAGAAGAGAGAGAGAATTTGCCCTTCCTCTACCTTTTTGTTCTACTTGGGTCCTCAACAGATTGGAGGACGTGCACCCACACTGTTGAGAATGGATCTGCTTTACTCAGTCTGCTGATTCAGAAGGTAGTCTCTTCCAGGCAAACCCTCATATACACTCCCAGAAATAACGTTTTATCAGCTACCTGGACATTCCTTAGCCCAGTAAGTTGACACCTACAAATCAACCATCACACTTACTGAAGAACATTGACACCTTTGGCAAAAATTGATTGACCATTATTATGTGTGGGTCTATTTCTGAACTCTTTTCTATTCCATTGATCTGTTTGCCTATCCTGACTATTTTTCTCTTGCTAATAGGGAGTCTTTTTAGACATCGTTATTATGTTGATACTTAACAACATATTAAGTGAACTACTTTTTTAAAAAGAGAAAAATAAGCCTTAGATTGAAAGACTATATCTACATTTCCTTTCTTCCTATCCAGTCACACAAATTATTCCAAGTTCTCCATACATGGATTTTGTTGACATATTTATATAATGAGCATGTTGACTACATAATACCTGTATTTGTAGTTATTTCTAAAACTTCACCATGTGTTTTAATTTTTGCTCTTTCATATTATCCTCTAAAAAGCAGTAAGAGGCCCTCCATCCTTCACAGGATGTTGTTTATTTTTATATTCTGTAGAAATTATGGCTGATCCAGAAATTAAAGTGAGAAACCAGTGTTCCTAGCCAATGCATTCTTTAAGAGATGTTGTTGTCAACTCACTTATTTTGTATAGGGTAACTTCATTAAACAAGCTTGTAAGGGGTTCCTTGCCTCTCACTCTTGGCATAAAATGGATGTATGAAACCAGATTTTGCAGTGTGACTCAGATGTTCATCTTTATCACAAGTTAAATGTTGATGCTTTTCTATTTGTATTTTAAAAGTGCTTTAGGGTTGACAATTTTAAAAAAACAGGCAAAAGATTTGAATAGAAATTTCACCAGAGAAGATACATAAATGGCCAATAAGTACATGAAGAGATGCTTGACATCATTAGTCATTAGAGAAATGCAATTAAAACCACAATAAACTATTACTTCATACCCATTAGGATGACTTTAACAAAAAAAAACCACAGAGAATAACAAGTGTTGGTGAGGATGTTAAGAAGTTGGAACTCTCATACACTGCTGGTAGGAATGTAAAATGGTACAACCATTTTGGAAAACAGTTTCTTTTAAAGTTAAACATTTACCATATGACCCAGCAATTGTACTTTTAGGTGCAGGAGAAATGAAAATACATCCACATAAAGACTTGTACAAAGATGTTTATGGAAGCATTATTAATAATAGCCAAAAGGAGATACATTTCAAATACCCATCAACAGGGTAAATGGATAAATATATGGCATATTCATACAATGGAATATTATTCAGCCATAAAATGTATGCAGTACTAATTCATGCTACAACATGGACCTCAGAGACACTATGCTAAGTGAAAGAAGCCAGATGCAATAGACCACATACTGTTTGATTCCATTCATACGAGTGTCCAGAAAAGGCAAGTCTGTAGAGACAGGAAGTAGATTAGTGCTTGCTTGAGGCTGTGGGTGGGAATGAGCAGTGACTGCAGATGGGCATGAGAAATCTTTTTGGAGTGATGGAAATGTTCTGAAATTGGATTGTCGTGGTGGTTGCACAACTCCGTACATTTTCTAAGAATCATTGAAATGTACACTTTAAAATGAGTGGGTTCGTATGGTTTGTAAATCATACCTCTATAAAGTTGTGTGTGTGTGTGTTTTAAGGAAAAAAGTGTTTTATGATTGAAAAACTCTGACCTGAATTGGATCTGAAATACCAAGGAAACACACCAGGACCCTGCCTGAAACTTGTGGCCAAGTGGGGAATGATAAAAGCAGAACTGCTCTACATGGCATTCTAGGACTCTCAGTTTTAAGAATCAGCTTCTCCTTGAATTGAAAAACCACAGCATCAGTGCTTCTCATCAACATCAGCCATCTCTTCAGACAGTTGAGGGCTTTGAGGAAAAGGTGCTTGATGAAACTTGAGTGTTCGCATTTTATGAATAACCCTAAGCTTTGCAATTGTACCAGGCCACCATGCAGGAAGTACCAGGCATGTTTGAACGTAATTACCCCCAGCCTGCCATAACTTTCAAGCCATCTGTGCCAGTTTCACACAGTCTGGACTAGTAAGTTCTTTCTGAGATGCTCCCCAGTCTTATTTTCCTGTCTACTAGTGTCTTCTTCTTATGATTTTTTTTTCTTAAATGTGTTGTTGTCACAGAACATTTAATTTAAATGCCACACCATCTGAGCAAAATGATTCACTGTCTTTTCTTCTGCTGACTAAACTCTCCTCCGGGAATCATGAGGTTTTTCTTAAATAGCATGCTAGTTTATCCACTTTTGTTTTTAATTTCATTTACATTTTTTAAAAAGCTTTGTGTTTGGAGGAGTCTGAGTGGAAAATTATTTATTTAGCTAGCTTGAAAAGAATTTATCAGCAAAGTTAGCTAGGTTGTTGGGAGGCCTGGGCAGACGGGTGTGGAAATAATGAAGGTGCCTCCTCTGTTGATGCTCCTAACCACCATCCCAAGGATGTGCCCTCGGGTTGTTGCTTCTGGCACCTCTTAGCCCTTCCCACACCCTCTTCCTCTCTTACTCGCTATTTGAGGCTACACATTTGTGAGCCATCTGGCTAGAGTAAGACAGTCGTCTGTGGCCTCAGACGTTGTTTTCTCTTGTAAAAGTTTTTCCATGTCCCATCTATCTGATCAAATGTCCTCTTTCCTGAGAGAACTGCACCTTATGAAATGTTTTTCCCCATCGTTCTAACTGCCTTATGATGTTGCAGCATTCAGCTCAAATATCTTAACCTGACATGTTCAAAAGCAAACTTTATGACACCCTCTGTCCCTCTGCCCTACTTCTCTCTAAAGCAAAACAACATAAAGCCTTTCTCACCTTCTTACTGCCTTTGTATTGTGGATGGTACCTGCAGGGCTTGAAACCCTGAAGCTATCTTGAATGTTTTTTTTTTTTTAACCTGCCATCAGACATCCGGCCTCTGCCACATTAAGTGAACCAAGCTTTCCCATGCAAATACCCACTGTGAAATTAAAACAACAATGGTGTCTTCTTCTTTTTTTTTTTTTTTTTTTTTTGCCTGCTGGATTGATAAGTATTGATAGGCATCCAGTGTAGGAGAGGGTGTGAAAAATGGGAATTAATACAGCTCTTCTTGGGGGATAGTCTGTAATCATCTAAAATGCCCAACTCCTTGATTTAGCAAGTCCATTTCTAGGAATTTATCCTATAAAAATATTCCCTTAAGCATAAGAATATTTTTATAATTATGTTTATAATAGCATTATTTATATTAATGAAAATTTGGAAACATGCTAAATTTAGAAAAACTTGAGATTTCTTGTATAAATTATGGTACAAGTGTACATTAGAATAGTATAAAGCCATTACAGATGGTAGTATAGCTGTCTTTCAGTCTTTTGGAGGAGTATCTGGATATTCGATAGGTGCTTAACAGATCTGGCTTCCATTTAAAAAATATACTCATATATTATTTTATAATGTTACACATGATATTTTCTTCTAGATAACCTACAAATACAGCATCTATCATTCTTATTATATCCTAATAAAAATCACCTCAGTGACTTCTGGTCAAACATGATGAATTAAGCATTTATTTACATATTTAAGCATTTATTTAAGTATTTCTCTTCCACCAAAATTGCAGTAAGGGAATTGAAAAGTTTAAACTCATAGGATAAATGGAATTGGAACAGAATTAATAGTACATGAGAGATACCAGCAAGATTTTGGAAGATAAGAAAGCAGATGGTCAGTGGTGACTGAATTAACAGAAGGGAGAGAACGAACACTCCCCTGCCAGAGGGGAAGGGAGGTGTCAGTAGGAAACAAGCCGATTTGTGCCACAGAATTCTAGAAAAGCTCTGGAGCTAGAGGCATCTGGTTTCTTGGAAGGCAGGAGGGCAGATGAGGTTAGAAATTTTAGTTCTGTTTGAAGGCCTCTATAAGAGTGGTCAACCCTACAGGTTCCCTCCTCCACCTTAAGCAGCAAGAGTGCTGTCTCTCTTCCACCTCCCCACCTTCTCCCTCCAGCCTGGCAGGGATTATGCTCTGGGAACCACAGGGGTTCTGGGCTTCAGAACTGCAAGGCTAGCAGAAGAGGTGAGGCCCAGGTGTGGCACTGAAAACGGGGTAATTACAGTCTGCGTGCGTACTAGAATGGTGAGACCCCTGGCCCCACCTCTCCCTCTGTTCCCAAGAAAGCTGCAGCAAGGTCTTTACCCCTCAGGCGAGGCATTGAACAATCTTAGAGAAAAAGAACAGCCCTTGAGAAAGGACCTCTGTCCAAATACTGACATTGGGAGGCCCAAGGAAAAAGCCAGCTTGTCCCCATCACACGGGTGATAAGCCCTGCCACAGAGCTTCCAGTCAGCCTCACCTCAGTTCTGAATATGAACAGGCAGTTGAGGATTATTAGACATTTGAGGAAAGCCTCTTACATGAAAAGGCAGAGCCCAAACCGAGGGAAACAAAAACTCCAAGGAAACAGAGACAAGGCAGAGCAGAAGAAAATGTCAAAATAATGATCATTATCATCCTCAGGGAGATGCGAAAAGACACTGTGCACATAAAATCAAAGCAGGATACTAAAAACAAAGGAAACAACAAGGAAAACACTGTTGGAAATTAAAAGCTTGATAATAGAAATGTAAAAAATTATTGTTAGGGCTGGGAGATAAACTTGAAGACACTCAGCAGGTAGAACAAAATAAGAGGTAGAATACTGAAGAGAAAAGATAAGAATATTAGAGAATCCTGTCAGGGAAGTCCAAGTCTGACTAATGAGAGTTCTAGAAAGAAAGAACAGGGAATTTGGAGAGGAGGGAATTATCAAAGAAATAACACTCAGCACAAATGAGTGAAGGAAGATAAACACCAAGGTGCATCTTTGTTAAATTTACACACAAAAATCCTACAAGTCTCTGCAGGGGAGGACAATCACATAGAAGGGGGAAGAACAGCATCAGCCTATTGCCGGAAGCTAGAAGGCAGTGGAGCAAAGCCTTTAGAGTTCTGAGAAAACAATTTAAAGCTACAATTCTGTACCTTGCCAAACTGGCAGACAAGTGCCGAGTAGAGAATAAAGACATTTTCAGAGGTGTACTATCTTAAACTTGTAATCTCTGTACACCCTTTGTAAGAAACCCAAAGGAGGATGATCTCCAGAAAAATGAAGGAATATAACAAGCAAGGAGAATGACATAGAATCCCTGGGAACGGGGGTTCCTGAATTGGTGAAGAAGCGAAGTCTCAGCCCACAGCTGTGCTGCAGGCCTTGAGAGTGGCCAGTCCAGACTGGATAGAGGGTGGGCAGGAGGAAGGAGAGGTCCAGAATGGGTGTTTCCAAGAAGAGAATGGAATTGATAGAATACTGGTGCCTGGCCAGTATGGAGACAGGTTTTAGTGATAGGCACATAGAAAACTAAGCTAACCCAAAGAACAAGGCATGGGCCAGGCGTGGTGGCTCACGCCTATAATCCCAGCACTTTGGGAGGCCGAGACAGGCAGATCAGTTGAGGTCAGGAGTTTGAGACCAGCCTGACCAACATGGTGAAACCTTGTCTCTACTAAAAATACAAAATTAGCTGGGCGTGGTGGTGGGCACCTGTAATCCCAGCTACTTGGGGGACTGAGGCAGGAGAATAGATTGAGCCTGGGAGGCGGAGGTTGCAGTGAGCCGAGATTGCGCCATTGCACTCCAGCCTGGGCAACAAGGGCGAAACTCCATCTCAAACAAAACAAAACAACAACAATAAAAAGGCAATTATTAGCTTTAGGAAAAGTGAAAAAAAAATTAGCCGAGCAGTGAAAAATTTAATATTCATGTGGGCGTAGTCATGAAAATCTTGAATATGGATTTAACCAGAACTTTTGACAGAGGAATGGGGGGAATAACAGAAAGTACAGAGGTAAAGTTTAAAAGGGCTAAATCAAGAAGTAGCAGCATAAGCATATAATATATGAAGCAACAAGGAAATAAATTTCAGGCAAAATGTCTGAAAGAATTACACTGGTTGCTTCTGAGGAGTGGCTGTCAGGGGCAGGAAGAGGGCAAGGACTTATTTCCCATTGCTGTTATAAACTATGGACATACTTTTATATTGTAAGCTATGGACATACTTTTTAATATGAGAACTGGATTTGAAAACAATTTTAGTTATCTCTTGTAGCAATTTAATGCTACCATTTAAAGCCTGTCTTTTACTCATTTAAGAGAACATCCGATATTCACATATACATCTGTTCTGTTTTAAATGTGCTTGCTTCTTTATTCTGATTTCTCTTATTCTAGAAGGGAAGGGCCTTTTGTTTCATTCCTAATAAAATATTAGTATAGCTGGGTGCAGTGGCTCATGGCTATAATCCCAGCACTTTGGGAGGCCAAGACGGGTGGATCAGAGCACCCTGGCGAACATGGTGAAACCCTGTTTCCACTAAAAATATAAAAACTTAGCCGGGCGTGGTGGCGCGTGCGTGTAGTCCCAGCTACTTAAGAGGCTGAGGCAGGGGAATCGCTTGAATCCGGAGGCAGAAGTTGCAGTGAGCCGATATCACGCCACTGCACTCCACTCCAGCCTGAACGACACAGAAAGACTCCGTCTCAAAAAAAAAAACAAGAAAGAAAAGAAAAAATTAGTATAATTTTGTGTTCCTGACCAATAAAAGATTTATCAGATGAAATTCTGATAAATTCAGTTTATGGAGATATTTTCTTGAAAATATTTCAGATTTGTTTCTTAGATTATTGCATAGAAGTCAGTTCTGTCCTATAAACATTTTTGAAAAAATACATATATTTATGTGTCATTGAGAAGAAAACATGGGCCAGGTATGGTGGCTTATGCCTGTAATCCCAGCACTTTGTGAGGCTGAGGCAGGGGGGTGGGAAATCACTTGCGGTCAGGAGTTCAAGACCAGCCTGACCAATATGGTGAAACCCCGTTTCCAATAAAAATACAAAAGTTAGTTGGTCGTGATAGTGGGTGCCTGTAGGTAGTCCCAGCTACTTGGGAGGCTGAGGCAGGAGAATCACTTGAACCTGGGAGGAGGAGGTTGCAGTGAGCTGAGATCGCGCCACTGCGCTCCAGCCAGGGCAACAGAACCAGACTGTCTAAAAAAAAAAAAAAAAAAAAAAGGTGTTGTATGACAAAAAGGCTCCTAGCTATAATGGTAAAAGTCTCCCCCAGCTTTTATGTCTGTTACCTTTAAGAATATCTGCCAGACAATATGTACTAGTGGTTTAGCCTACGGATGCTTTTTCTCCAAGAATCTCCACCTGTCATGTCTGTCTTCTGGATTAATTTATGTTGACAACTTCTGGAGAATTGAAAGAATGCCCTAAAACGGCTTAAGTACTTTGTTTCAGTTTTCAAAGGTATAAAGAAATTGGCTGGGTGATGGAGTGAGACCCTGTCTCTGTCTCTCACACATAGACACACACACAATCCTTTATACATGGGTTGAGGGAATATAACAAAGCAGACTGCTTAGAACGGGCATATGAACAAACTGTTGGTGCCATCTCTCACATGTCTTAGTGAGACCCCCCAGGGAGGCACTGCCAGGTTCTGGGTCACATGAGCCCTTGGAGTTTATGTTTTATCCTAGTTTGATACACACACACACACACACACACACATGCACGCACATATATGTGTATGTGTGTGTGTATATGTTGCTGTGCCAGCAGCTGGTATTTGATGAATACTTGTTGCTTTGCAAAACAAATAAATAGCAAAGAAAATCCCAAAACTATTCACACATCTGAGACCAAAATATATGAAGATAGGAAACTTTTCTCTATCTCCATCTTCACCTTCATTGTGCTTTTGGGATGCCGGCTGCCGGGGGCATATGGGTTCAATTACTCAGACACAGATGACTAGAACATTCCTGTCTGTGCAAGGTTCACAGTCCGCTGCAGGACCAGATGCACACCGCAGACACCTGCGAGACCTGTGGATGCTGAGGAGGTACTGAAGGGGGAGAGGGAACAGTGGACTCTGTCTCTGGGAGGTGAAAGAGGGAAGATAACATCCCCCCAGGTCTAGGAATTGGGTGGGAGAGGATGAGTTCCTGGAGAAGGTGTTTTTTTTTTTTTTTTTTTTTTATTATACTTTAAGTTCTAGGGTACATGTACATAACATGCAGGTTTGTTACATATGTATACTTGTGCCATGTTGGTGTGCTGCACCCATCAACTCATCAGCACCCATCAATTCGTCATTTATATCAGGTATAACTCCCAATGCAATCCCTCCCCCCTCCCCCCTCCCCATGATAGGCCCCGAGGTGTGATGTTCCCCTTCCCGAGTCCAAGTGATGTCATTGTTCAGTTCCCACCTATGAGTGAGAACATGCAGTGTTTTGTTTTCTGTTCTTGTGATAGTTTGCTAAGAATGATGGTTTCCAGCTGCATCCATGTCCCTACAAAGGACGCAAACTCATCCTTTTTTATGGCTGCATAATAATCCATGGTGTATATGTGCCACATTTTCTTAATCCAGTCTGTCACAGATGGACATTTGGGTTGATTCCAAGACTTTGCTATTGTGAATAGTGCCGCAATAAACATACGTGTGCATGTGTCTTTATAGCAGCATGATTTATAATCCTTTGGGTATATACCCAGTAGTGGGATGGCTGGGTCATATGGTACATCTAGATCTAGATCCTTAACGAATCGCCATACTGTTTTCCATAATGGTTGAACTAGTTTACAATCCCACCAACAGTGTAAAAGTGTTCCTATTTCTCCACATCCTCTCCAGCACCTGTTGTTTCCTGACTTTTTAATGATTGCCATTCTAACTGGTGTGAGATGGTATCTCATTGTGGTTTTGATTTGCATTTCTCTGATGGCCAGTGATGATGAGCATTTTTTCATGTGTCTGTTGGCTGTATGAATGTCTTCTTTTGAGAAATGTCTGTTCATATCCTTTGCCCACTTTTTGATGGGGTTGTTTGTTTTTTTCTTGTAAATTTGTTTGAGTACTTTGTAGATTCTGGATATTAGCCCTTTGTCAGATGAGTAGATTGCAAAAATTTTCTCCCATTCTGTAGGTTGCCTGTTCACTCTGATGGTAGTTTCTTTTGCTGTGCAGAAGCTCTTTAGTTTGATTAGATCCCATTTGTCAATTTTGGCTTTTGTTGCCATTGCTTTTGGTGTTTTAGACATGAAGTCCTTGTCCATGCCTATGTCCTGAATGGTACCACCTAGGTTTTCTTCTAGGATTTTTATGGTATTAGGTCTAACATTTAAGTCTCTAATCCATCTTGAATTAATTTTCGTATAAGGAGTAAGGAAAGGATCCAGTTTCAGCTTTCTACTTATGGCTAGCCAATTTTCCCAGCACCATTTATTAAATAGGGAGTCCTTTCCCCATTTCTTGTTTCTCTCAGGTTTGTCAAAGAACAGATGGCTGTAGATGTGTGGTATTATTTCTGAGGACTCTGTTCTGTTCCATTGGTCTATATCTCTGTTTTGGTACCAGTACCATGCTGTTTTGGTTACTGTAGCCTTGTAGTATAGTTTGAAGTCAGGTAGCGTGATGCCTCCAGCTTTGTTCTTTTGACTTAGGATTGTCTTGGAAATGCGTGCTCTTTTTTGGTTCCATATGAACTTTAAAGCCGTTTTTTCCAATTCTGTGAAGAAACTCATTGGTAGCTTGATGGGGATGGCATTGAATCTATAAATAACTTTGGGCAGTATGGCCATTTTCACGATATTGATTCTTCCTATCCATGAGCATGGTATGTTCTTCCATTTGTTAGTGTCCTCTTTGATTTCACTGAGCAGTGGTTTGTAGTTCTCCTTGAAGAGGTCCTTTACATCCCTTGTAAGTTGGATTCCTAGGTATTTTATTCTCTCTGAAGCAATTGTGAATGGAAGTTCATTCATGATTTGGCTCTCTGTTTATCTGTTACTGGTGTATAAGAATGCTTGTGATTTTTGCACATTAATTTTGTATCCTGAGACTTTGCTGAAGTTGCTTATCAGCTTAAGGAGATTTTGGGCTGAGACAATGGGGTTTTCTAAATACACAATCATGTCATCTGCAAACAGGGACAATTTGACTTCTTCTTTTCCTAACTGGATACCCTTTATTTCTTTCTCTTGCCTGATTGCCCTAGCCAGAACTTCCAACACTATGTTGAATAGGAGTGGTGAGAGAGGGCATCCCTGTCTTGTGCCAGTTTTCAAAGGGAATTTTTCCAGTTTTTGCCCATTCAGTATGATATTGGCTGTGGGTTTGTCATAAATAGCTCTTATTATTTTGAGGTACGTTCCATCAATACCGAATTTATTGAGTGTTTTTAGCATGAAGGGCTGTTGAATTTTGTCAAAAGCCTTTTCTGCATCTATTGAGATAATCATGTGGTTCTTGTCTTTGGTTCTGTTTATATGCTGGATTACGTTTATTGATTTGCGAATGTTGAACCAGCCTTGCATCCCAGGGATGAAGCCCACTTGATCATGGTGGATAAGCTTTTTGATGTGCTGCTGAATCCGTTTTGCCAGTATTTTATTGAGGATTTTTGCATCGATGTTCATCAGGGATATTGGTCTAAAATTCTCTTTTTTTGTTGTGTCTCTGCCAGGCTTTGGTATCAGGATGATGTTGGCCTCATAAAATGAGTTAGGGAGGATTCCCTCTTTTTCAATTGATTGGAATAGTTTCAGAAGGAATGGTACCAGCTCCTCTTTGTACCTCTGGTAGAATTCAGCTGTGAATCCATCTGGTCCTGGACTTTTTTTGGTTGGTAGGCTATTAATTATTGCCTCAATTTCAGAGCCTGCTATTGGTCTATTCAGGGATTCAACTTCTTCCTGGTTTAGTCTTGGAAGAGTGTAAGTGTCCAGGAAATTATCCATTTCTTCTAGATTTTCTAGTTGATTTGCATAGAGGCGTTTATAGTATTCTCTGATGGTAGTTTGTATTTCTGTGGGGTCGGTGGTGATATCCCCTTTATCGTTTTTAATTGCATCTATTTGATTCTTCTCTCTTTTCTTCTTTATTAGTCTTGCTAGTGGTCTGTCAATTTTGTTGATCTTTTCAAAAAACCAACTCCTGGATTCATTGATTTTTTGGAGGGTTTTTTTGTGTCTCTATCTCCTTCAGTTCTGCTCTGATCTTAGTTATTTCTTGCCTTCTGCTAGCTTTTGAATGTGTTTGCTCTTGCTTCTCCAGTTCTTTTAATTGTGATGTTAGAGTGTCAATTTTAGATCTTTCCAGCTTTCTCTTGTGGGCATTTAGTGCTATAAATTTCCCTCTACACACTGCTTTAAATGTGTCCCAGAGATTCTGGTATGTTGTATCTTTGTTCTCATTGGTTTCAAAGAGCATCTTTATTTCTACCTTCATTTCGTTATGTACCCAGTAGTCATTCAGGAGCAGGTTGTTCAGTTTCCATGTAGTTGAGCGGTTTTGATTGAGTTTCTTAGTCCTGAGTTCTAGTTTGATTGCACTGTGGTCTGAGAGACAGTTTGTTATAATTTCTGTTTTTGTACATTTGCTGAGGAGTGCTTTACTTCCAATTATGTGGTCAATTTTGGAATAAGTGCGATGTGGTGCTGAGAAGAATGTATATTCTGTGGATTTGGGGTGGAGAGTTCTATAGATGTCTATTAGGTCCGCTTGGTGCAGAGATGAGTTCAATTCCTGGATATCCTTGTTAACTTTCTGTCTCGTTGATCTGTCTAATGTTGACAGTGGAGTGTTGAAGTCTCCCATTATTATTGTATGGGAGTCTAAGTCTCTTTGTAAGTCTCTAAGGACTTGCTTTATGAATCTGGGTGCTCCTGTATTGGGTGCATATATATTTAGGATAGTTAGCTCTTCCTGTTGAATTGATCCCTTTACCATTATGTAATGGCCTTCTTTGTCTCTTTTGATCTTTGATGGTTTAAAGTCTGTTTTATCAGAGACTAGGATTGCAACCCCTGCTTTTTTTTGTTCTCCATTTGCTTGGTAGATCTTCCTCCATCCCTTTATTTTGAGCCTATGTATGTCTCTGCATGTGAGATGGGTCTCCTGAATACAGCAGACTGATGGGTCTTGACTCTTTATCCAGTTTGCCAGTCTGTGTCTTTTAATTGGAGCATTTAGTCCATTTACATTTAAGGTTAATATTGTTATGTGTGAACTTGATCCTGCCATTATGATATTAACTGGTTATTTTGCTCGTTAGTTGATGCAGTTTCTTCCTAGCCTCGATGGTCTTTACATTTTGGCATGTTTTTGCAATGGCTGGTACCAGTTGTTCCTTTCCATGTTTAGGGCTTCCTTCAGGGTCTCTTGTAAGGCAGGCCTGGTGGTGACAAAATCTCTAAGCATTTGCTTATCTGTAAAGGATTTTATTTCTCCTTCACTGATGAAACTTAGTTTGGCTGGATATGAAATTCTGGGTTTAAAATTCTTTTCTTTAAGAATGTTGAATATTGGCCCCCACTCTCGAGAAGGTGTTTTTGGCCCCAACTTTGAAGTTGGAGCGGAAGTTAATAGTCTGAGAAGGAAAGAAATTCCAGGCAGGGAATTTACGTACGACCTCACAGAGGTGGGAAAGGAAAGGGGCTAGGTGTGTTTGAGGATGGACAGAATGATCCCAAGACAAAGGGCTGGGGGGTAGACGAGGCCAGAATGTCAGCCTGGGGGCAGCCTCGTACCCTTATGATTCTAAGGAGTTTGGACTTCCTTCTGCAGGTAATAGGAAGCCCCTCTGTTGTTCTTTCATTCTTTTATTCATTCAACAGCTATTTATTCATTCAGCCTGTGGTTGTTGGGAATTCAATGGGGCAGCTTCAAACATTAGAGGAGAGGCCTAGAGGTTCTAAGGCCAGGGTGGCCCTGTGTCCACATTTGTCCTGGACAGTTCTGAAGTATACTTGTCATCCAGGGCATCTCATATGATTTACCATTTGTCACGGATTTTTCATTGTTTTAAAATAAGTATTACCTTTTTTCCCTTTTTAATAGTCATTTTAAGGACTTTAGAAATATTACTCTTAATAGTTGCTTTAAAATAATCTAGGATGGGTTTGGTAGAGCTTCACTTAGTACTTCCACCTTTTACCGTGGTCTTGTCTAAAAGTGTTTCACACACATATGCAGTGCCCAGAGTTCTCCTTCAACACATGGCAAATGCGAAAGACAACCAGTGATAACCTGTCTCTCCTTTCCCAGCACAACTAACACCTTTCAAGGACAGCAGACGGGGCGCACACTAATCACATGAAACAGCTTGGGCTTTAGCCACTAGATACTGCTACTCCTTCCAGTCTCGGGTTGTGGAGGGCTGAGCATTTGCTGCTGCTGCTCCTTGTAGCCAGGGGAGGTGCCAGTGCTGTGATTGATGCCAGGCCTGGTAAGGTGCCCGAAGCACCAGGCTCGCACCAGCTGGTTCAGTGGGAAGCATGGGAAAGTACGGGTTCACTGCACACGTACGATAGATTGGGAAATGGGGACTCTTACTATAGAGTATATAGAATATCCTGGATGCTCTTGCCTAGAGTATTTTTGAAATTTATTGCTCGGTGTGTATCTACAACTCTTTATCTTATCATTTGGTAATGCTTTTAAAAAGTTTTTTGCTGTAAACCCTTTCAGGAGCAAATGGCTAAAAAAAAAAAAAAAAAAAAAAAAAAGCTCGTGTTTAAAGAAAAACTGAGTAGTGAATTTCCAGTTTTCTCAAGAACATGGATGAGGAATGTATAACTTACTAGAAGATTTGCCACCACTAATGTCCACAGTAGGATCTCAGGGTATCATTGGCCAAAGGAAAACTGCAAGACAAATGTATGTGAAAAGGAATACTCTTCGTTTTCAACGTTGTCTCTTTCCCAACCAAAACCTAAGGTGGCAGCTCTTGGCACGATTGCCTGTCTCCTCATCCTGCTGCATCTACCTTAGCCTTCCTGCTTCTCTGGGTTCTGCTTTGTTGTTCCTTCACGTTTTTCCCATTTGCCTTTCCACTTGGCAGACTTGAGTCTGAACACCCTCCCAGTGCCGAAGGGCAGGGCCTGGCCCAGCCGGGATCTTTCTGACTTCTTCATGCTTAGGCAGCATTTGCACAAGAAGCATAACCTGAAGTCCTGTCTCTTATTTGTTTTGTAGTCAAGTCTTCATTCAGCTCAAGAAGTACTAGTGGCTGCTGATGGCCTGTCACCCTAGCTGACCAGCCACAGATAAAGGACTCAGGGGTGATAACTCAGAGGTGATAACAGGGGCTAGTTACACTTTTGCAGCGGCCGTGGAAATTACAGCATGTGCCTCAATGATTCTGAATTTTCTCACCTTTGTGGTTGCTCCAGATCATCCACGTCTACTCAAAAGTGAGGTGCTTTGACCTGAATTCAGCCCACGGTACTCCAAGCAGTCTACAGTTAGGCAAAGCTGGTACCTCCCTTACTATTCACACAGCCTGTGTGGGCTTCCTTGATGGCCACGTCACATACTGTTGATTCCTAGGGAGCCTATAGGCACCCCAAACAACAAGGGTATCTATACAGTTACTGGCCACAGGGGTGCTGGGTAAGGACACCTGGTAAATGTCACTATCCATTTGTTAATCAGGGTAATTAACACAAAGTGCAAAAAGGCTCTAACAAACAACCTCCCAGTCTCAGTGGCCTAACCCAACAAATGGCTGTTTCTTGCTCCCTTCACAGTCCAGTGTAGTGGGAGAGTTGTTCTGGGCAGCTCTCTTTTAAGCACTGACTCCTTCTTGGGTGGCTCTGTTGTCTTCTACCACCTCCACGTTTCTTCTACTGAATCCCCTCCTTAGAGCAAAAAGAGAACTCCAGAAGGATTGCACAGGGTGTATTATGGCTAGGGCTGGAGGGAATGGGTACATCACTTCCACATTCCATTGACCAGGACCCAGACTCATGGCCCCAACTTAACTGCAAGGGAAGCTGGGAAATGTCGACACTCCATGTGTCGACCTGAGAAGAAACAAGGTTTGGGAGCATCTCCTCTGCCTCTGCCACAGTCAGGTCATGGAAAAACACAGCAAGGTGGAAGTCAGGTGACCTGAGTTCTACCATTGACTTTCTGGGTGGCCTTAGGCAAGTCATCATAACCGCTCTCAGCCATTTCTTCCTCCCCGTAAGGATCTTAATGATGCTTGCCCTGTGCTTGTTGAGTTTACATTGTTATATAAAGGTATGTGCTAGTAAGAGGAGTCATGGCCTGCACTACTTTTTTTATAAGATTATAAGGATCTCAGTCATTTATTCAGTGAATATTTTCTGAGCACCTGTGGTAGCCAAGCATTGGACAAACTGTAGAGCCACAGACAAACTGTTCTCTGTAGCTTACATTCTGATGGTGAGACAGATGATAAGTAATCTGTGAAGAAATAAGAGGGCTGTGTGATCTAAGTGACTAGGGGTGCTCAGGATAGGCTTCTCTGAAACGGTGACTCTTGAGCTGACCTTGATGATGAGGTGGAGTCAGACCCGTGAATATCGGGAAGAAGGCTGTGCCAGGCAGAGGACCAGGCTGTGCAAAGGCCCTTAGGTAGAAACCAGCTCGAAGGGCTCCTTGAACAGAAAAGTGGCATGACAGCCAAGCTGTTGCTTGAAGGAGAAAGATGAGAGATAAGGGGATATATCATGCAGTGTTTTAACCTCTCTGTGCCTCAGTTTCCTCACCTGTAAACTGTAAAGTTGGGCTAATAATAATATCAACTTCATAGGGTTGCTGTAAGGGATTAAATGAAATGATACGTATATACTGCATAGAAAAATACCTGGCACCTGATGTTCACTAAGAGTGTGAACTATAATTAAGGTGAAGATTTTATTCTAAAGTGCAGCGGGAAAGTTTTGGGTGGTTTTCAGCGGTTATCTCCACTGGTGTCTTCATGCTGGGCTCAAGGTGGATGGGAGTTTCCACGCTCCTTCTAGACATCCGGGGTAAAGTTTTTTTGGTGAAATCCCCAAAAACAAAAGAAAATGTTCAAAACATCACGTTATTTCTGCTAATCAAAATATGTTTTATTTTTTAAACGTGTATGAGATTTACCTTTAAAAAAGTAGTATTGAAATATACCTAGAATACAGATGAATAAGATCTTGTAAGCTTCTGATTTATCCCCCTCTAGAAAGACCGCCAAATATTTGTACATAACTTGTCTATAGATCTTTCTGGAATACCTTCGGAGGTACATGAGAGAGGTGACACTGAGTGGCTGTGCCTCGAGCTTTACATAGATAAACTGTGGTTTGCATTTTAGAATGCACGTTCCCAAAGGTTTGTTTGTGGAAGAGGGAAATTGTAGAAGATTAGAATGATGGCTTAAAAAAAAATCACATGTGCTGCAAACACAGTTCTTTTTGATCCAAATAGTAAATGATGTGTTTGGGGAGGAAAAGCTGCAGACACAAGGGAGCATTCCCATTCCTGCAGAAACGCACTCCTCCACACAGAAGAAGCTGGCCTCCTATTTTCATTTTGCTCGTAGTGTCCTAAAAATGCAAACCATCAGCTTAAAATGCAGTTCCTCTGTCCTCTGGCAGGAGCCCCAGCATCGAGAGCCTTGGCATGTTTGCCTGTGACAGTGAGGACATCCCAGGAGCTGTGGGGTGAGTTGAGGTCACTGTGGAAGCTCTAGGTTTTGGCCCACACAGGACTTTGCTGTTGATAGGAAAACACACAAACATCAAATTGTTTTTCTGCAGGCAGATAATGAATACCCAAGTCAATATAATCTCACAAAACAGTAGCTTCATCTAATTGCCACCAAAAAAGCACCTTGAGTTTCTGCATTAAGTGTTAGCATTTACAGGAGATTTGAAATATAAAGTTTCCAAAAAGATATTCATCTTCTTTTTGCAAAGAATGGCTTAGAAAAGAGGGTGGCCTTTTGGAGCTCCGCTCCCAGGCAAGGTAGGATACATTAGAATGAAAGAGGTAGAGCCAGCAGTAGGTATATTGTCTGTGATTTGTGCAAGGAAGCCAGTGATTCATTGACTACCTAATGGGTTATTCATTTAACAAATATTCTTAATGTTAAGCTTCAACTTGGGGCCATGTCAGATCCTGGTGATGCAACAGTGAACAAGGCAGGAAGGATCCTTGCCTTCTCGAGGTTGAGCTTTATAACATACAGTGAGTGAGTGGGCTGAGCCTTCCCGTGCTCACAGACCTGAGGGGTGCACTGCTAATTGGACAGTGCCCACCTTGGGGTTTGGGGGTGTCTAGGCATGTCTCCAGGAGGAAGTGACCTTGACACTGAGACCCTAAGCATGAGTGAGAGAAAGGCAGAAGTGGGAACATGTTCCAGGTGGAAGGAATAGCTTGTGAGGGTCCTATGTATTTTTATTTTTCCTTCTTTTCTTCCTCAGCCAGAAAATGCAAGGATGCCCAGGTTGTGGAGTTATATGTACAATATTATCCCATTTTCCTTTTTTTTTTTTTTTTTTTTTTTAAACAGGGTCTCCCTGTCCTCTAGGCTAGAGTGCAGTGGTGTGATCATGGCTCACTGCAGCTTTGATATCCCAGGCTCGAGTAATCCTCACACTTCAGCCTCCTAAGTAGCTGGGACTACAGGCATGCACCACCACATCCAGCTAAATTTTTAAATTTTTGGTAGAGACACGATGTCCCTACGTTGCCCTCACTGGTCTTGAACTCCTGGACTCAAGCGATCCTCCTGCCTTGGCCTCCCAAAGTATTAAGATTACAAGCATGTATACATAATGTATACATAAATATTTATGTGTATAGATACACATATTTATGTGTGTGTGTATATATATACTCATACATATATATATAAAAATATACACACACACACACATACACACACAAATATTTTGATCAGCATGGAAGGAAACCCACTAAATTTATAACAGTGCTTGCTTCTGAGGAAGGAGGAGGAAATGGGGCCTGGGATGAAGACAAAGGAAATCTTACTTTTATCTGAAATGTTTTATTTACTTCATTAAAGGAGACTTTAAAAATATATTAACAAAATGTTAACAAAAGTCAATTTCGTGTTTGGTATCCAGGTGTTACATTATTCTGTGTATCTTTCTGGGGTTTTTTTTTGCTATTCTTTTTTTTTTTTTTTTTTTTTTTTTTGAGACGGAGTTTGGCTCTGTCTCCCAGGCTGGAGTGCAGTGGCCGGATCTCAGCTCACTGCAAGCTCCGCTTCCCGGGTTTACACCATTCTCCTGCCTCAGCCTCCGGAGTAGCTGGGACTACAGGCGCCCACCACCTCGCCCGGCTAGTTTTTTGTATTTTTAGTAGAGACGGGGTTTCACCGTGTTAGCCAGGATGGTCTCGATCTCCTGACCTCGTGATCCGCCCGTCTCAGCCTCCCAAAGTGCTGGGATTACAGGCTTGAGCCACTGCGCCTGGCCTTTTTTTGCTATTCTTAACAAAGAAAATTCAAGGATATGAACTGTAGATTCTCCAAGTGGAAAGGCCATCTTCAGAGAATATTCTTTCTAAAGTCCTTTAGAATGACAATCAGGAGCTCTTATCAAAGCTTGCTTCAGAGGGCATCAGACAATCTTGATCACTCATATAAAAATGAAGAACAGATGTTGTGTTATACTGAAAAGGCTCACAGCAGTATGCATCTCATTTGCAATAGAATTTCTCTCTGGCCTTCAGTGCAAGATGACGGTTGTCTCTGGTTATAGGAGACTCACACGGGTACAGATTACCTCTGCATCCTTCTTTCAAAAGAAACTTTGCCGGGGTTGTTCGGGTCAGCATGTATTCAAAATTGCATTGATGTAATATCTGTGTCTCATTCTCAAATTTTCATTGCCATGGGAACAGGTACAAAACTTTTTGGAACAAATAATTTATTTTATTGAGAATGAGCATCCAAGTCCTGTAGTTAATTTCAACACCTGTCTACAGGAGAAGTCGACAGAATTGTCTAAATAGTGTCAGAGGACTAAGAACCTGCCAACGAAACATGATTATATCTCCCTGTTCCTCTCCTCGTTGAAATCGTCTAAAGCCTCCAGGACAGTCTTCCTCACTTCTTGCAAATTTTAACTCCTGGTTCACTGTCACTGTCTTCAACATTCTTCCTTGTCCTAATCCACTAGAATTTCAGTATCTATATGGGTGATCTTCTCAGGTCTTTAACCTCCTCTCCGCCAAAGAACGCATCCTCCATAATTCCTCAGCCTCCCACCTCCTTATTTTGTCCTTACTCCACCACAGTCTTGGTTGTTACTGTCCTCACCCCACTGGGTCCTGATTTCCATCCTAACCCAGTTTGGATTGCATGGCACGTCATTAGGGTCACTCTCTTGCCTATGTCTTCAACTCCCTTGTCCCTCTCTCCCGCCATATCCTCACTTGGCAAAGCTCACCACTCTCCCCTACTGTTTATATCTAACTCTCCACCTGCCCTATACCTCTGCCCATGGAGCTGAATGTGGCTGGGGAAGAAGACCATGAACAAACAAAAACTAATACCTCCACCTTGCAGAGAGGTCTTAATTTTAATTCATTTACTTGAAGTGGGCCCCCAGCAGTCCTGGTACTCCTGCTGCATTTCCTTAATCCATTTCCTCACTTTCTCTTCTGTTATCAGATTCCCAGTAGCTCCTCTCTCTTCCACACTTGCTGCTGGTGACCTTGTTTTCTATTTCACTAAGAAAAGCAATCCAGAAAAAAAATTCTATATGCTTTCACCACCTCATTTACTGACCTACCTACATCTGCCTTCCCTCCTCTCACTGGGCAAAACTGTCCATGCTCCTATTAAGGCCAACCCCACAGCTGTTCCTTCTATAGATCAGATCCCTCTTTGCCTGCTCAAGGACATCTCTTAAGCAATCCTCCCTCTCTTTTGCTTCATCAGTTTTGCCCTCTCTACAGAATCCTTCCCATCAGCATGCAAACATGCCTTAGGAAGCACCCATTGCAAAAACCCTGCCTAGACCCCGTATCCCCTTCCAGCTACCCCCATATTACTCTGTTCATCTTTACAGCAAAACTCCTTCAAAAGCTTGTCTATATTTATTGTCACCATTTCCTCTCACCCCATTTTCTCATGATCCTTCTCTTACACAGTTTTCTCCCCATGGTGCCACCAAAACAGCTTTGTCAGCATTACCAGTGACTTCTGGTTGATAAACTTCTGTGTTGCTCAATCCGCTGGTCTTTCTCAGCAGCAGTGCTTAACTCAGTTGCCCATTCATTCCTCCTTGACGTACTCTCTTCGCCTGGCTTCCAGACGCCACATACTTTGGTTGCCTTCTACTTGCTGACTCAGTCTCTATTGTAGTTTGACCTCTTCACAGAGTTGATGACATTGGAGTGTTCCAGGCCTCTATACTTAGACCTCGTCCTTTTTTTCTATCCACATTCACTCTGGGAGTGACTTCACCAAGTTTCATAGCTTTGAGTTACTTAACCCCCTATACATTTACACAAATAGTCACTGTTCATGCAAGAAAAAAACAAATTAGTTTGAGATTCTTTTCATGGCTAGGACTTTTTCAGTGATTCATAGAGAGCCTGCTTATATTTAAGATTACAGATGTGGCATATTTTGATAACTTTCTGATCATTGTACAAATAGAGGTTGTACGCAAAACAATAAAGCAAAAGACAGGAAGTTCTATAAGAGATATCTTGGTGATAATGTTTAAAATTTAAATTGTTCTTTATGCTATTAGCTTCTTAAGCTGTTGTAAGTTCTTTGGAACTCTGATATTCACACCACTAAGATAAGCTTCTAGGAATTAGAATGCAACCATGGCAAAGCCAAACGTATCCCTTTTGGGGACTACGCCATTACAGTTTCTACCATGAGGTGTGTAGATGTGTTTGACACAAAAATTAAAGAGCACTGAAAACACTTCATCTTACCCTAGGAAAATAAAATATATGGCACTGTACTTACCAACATGGGGAAGCTGCATTGATGTCAAAGCATCTATTGACCCTTGAGTCTGAAATAGTTAATTAAGATGAATATAGACCAACCACTTTTGATTGTGTGTGTTTGGATTTTTCATTTTGGTTTTTTTTATCACTGAGTTTTGTTATATGTAAGTTTTTACAGAATGGAATTCTCCACTATTAAGTGGAGATCTCATCTGATTAAAGGAGTAAAACAATTATGATCAAGACTTTATGACTGAACAACTTGAATGAAAATATTAAAAGGTAGTGTGAATTGGGAAAGAAATGGGGCTTTTGTAACCTGAGAATCCTACCAAATGCTTTTATAGCCATTTTTTTCTACCTACTCAGGGAATAAGGAAGGAACCATCATTAAGAATTTTATGGGGAAATTATGACGAATAAAATATGAGAAAATGAAAGCTTATCTTTTTCGTCATTAGTGCCTTGTGTTTCAAGGCTTCCTGACATATAAAGTCTTCACCTGGAAAACAAGTGAACACAAAACTCAGTGACATTCAGAAGAGATGATTCAGCAATTACTCAGTTCGTTTATTCAGTATAGTTAGTTCATCTGGATGTTTCAGGACCCAAAGTGAATTACCTGTAAATTAACTACACAATTGCCAAATAAATTCTTTATTTTGAACTTCATAGAAACATTCTATACACAGACATTGAGTGTGTTCTACTGTATTATTTGTAAGAAATGATATTTTAAAATGTTTCTTTGCTAAGCAATATCTCTAGGTGCCATGGTGTTTTAGAATATGCAGATATATGCTAAGGTCCAGTCAGGACTGGTATTCTTTCTACGCAATGACTCATCCATTAATAAGACTGATCTAATATTTTGCAACTTTGTTGAGGTAAGTTCTTAAGGAATAAGATTGTGAATCCTGGAGAATTGTGGAATTTGTCAAAAGAAAATAAGTACTGACATTTTTTAGGAATGCAATATGCTAGAAGACTTCCCTTGGGTTGGTTCAGATATGAGAGAGGAAAAAGCATTATCTTGGATATTATACTTTAATCTACACACTGAAGTAAGTGACTAGATGTCAAAGCCTCAGATACTGTTTTCATGACGGTTTTCTAATTGGCCCTTTTCTTGGCAGGTTCCCGAAGGAAAAGTAGTCGTTCTTAATTTCCGATTCATAGACCTTGAGAGTGACAACCTGTGCCGCTATGACTTTGTGGATGTGTACAATGGCCACGCCAATGGCCAGCGCATTGGCCGCTTCTGTGGCACTTTCCGGCCTGGAGCCCTTGTGTCCAGTAGCAACAAGATGATGGTGCAGATGATTTCTGATGCCAACACTGCTGGCAATGGCTTCATGGCCATGTTCTCCGCTGCTGAACCAAACGAAAGAGGTACTCTTTCCACATAATGGCAATAACAACAGTAATGTTGGTTCACTGTTCTTGGCACTTGATATTTATTTACTCCTTTGAAGCTTAAGAGTAGTTCTCAAAGAGCTAGTGAATGCCATCAAACCATGACAAGACCAATAAAAAAAGAAATCAGCCTTTTAAGTCCACATGCATTCTTGTAAACAATCAAATATAGAAATTCATAGAGTAAAAATGTGGAGCTTGCATACATAAGCACACGTGCAAAGATACAAACACACCCCTACACCACTCCATAGTCCCTTCTCCAGAAACAGCCATGGCCAGTGGTTCCCATACCTTTCTATGTGTGCTTACTTTTATTTCAGTGCTTATGCAATAGCTTTTAAAAAATAAAAGTGGAGGCCAGGCATGGTGACTCATGTCTGTAATCCCAACACTGGGGGACCAAGGGCAGATGGGTCTCTTGAGCTCAGGAGTTCAAGACCAGCCTGGGCAAAATGGTGAAACCTCATCTCTACAAAAAATACAAAAATTATCTGGGTGTGGTAGCACACACCTGTTGTCCCAGCTACTCGGGAGGCTGAGGTAGGAGAATCACCTGAGCCCAGGGACATCACAGCTGCAGTGAGCCATGATCGTGCCACTGTGCTGCAGCCTGGGTGGCAGAGTAAGACCCTGTCTCAACAACAAATATGTGTATATATATATATATACACACACACATATGCTTATTTATATGGAGACATACATTCATATTATTTTACAGCCTTTTCTTTTTACTTAACGCTAGGTCTTAGGATATTTGCATGTTAGTACATGTCTCCTAAGGGTGGAAATCTCTACTTTTGAAAGATCACTGCAGTGGGCAATATTTGTATGTTTTCAGCCAAAGAGCAGTCCATAATCTGCTTTTGGATTGGACTGTAGTGCCGCATTTTTCTTGAAAGGTCAGAGGACAGAATCTGGGGCTGAAAGAGTAGAATGTTGGGGAAGAAATCCAGGCAGGGAGCTACAGAATTGAGGTGCAAAATATTCATATAAAATCTACTGAAATCTTTGACAGCTAAATTCTACATGTGTGGAGGAGAGCCCAGTTGGCCTGGCACAAAAGCATCAGCTGAAAAATGAAAGAACTGAAGAGAGATTACAGCTGCTGCCTGCTGCCAGGGAAACAGATTTTAAGTTTGAGTCTAGCCAAGTTAAATGCCTGCTAAAACAAAATCATTTTTATCAGAACACAAGAATCTAGAGTGTAATGTATCATGCATAATGTCCAGTCTATAGTTATGTAATGAAACAGGAAACGTGTGTCCCTATTCAAGGACAAACGCAGTCAATAAGAACTGATCCCAAGGTAACTCAGATGTTGCAATTAGCAAACAAGTACTTTAAAGCTGCTATTACAAGTTTGTTTCAGGATTTATAAAGGGAAATATGTGCATAATAAACAAATTGAGAATCTCAGAAGAGAAACAGGGACTATTAAAAAATAAAGTAATTCTAGAGATAAAGGAAACAGGATCTGAAATTTTAAAATGTACCTGTTGTGCTCACAAGTAGATTGGAGATGGCAGAAAAAAAGAGTCAGTGAACTTAAATACAAATCACTCAATCTAAAGAAAAAGGAAAAAGATTGAAGAAAAAGAGCTCGAGAAACCAGTGAGACGATATCAAGTGGTCTAACATCTGTAATTTTTGTCCCAGAAGAAGAAAGTGATAATAAAGTAAAAAAAAATTTAAAGATATAATGACTTGACTCTGCTCAAATACAGTGGAGAACATCAATTTACAGAGTCACGAGGTGCTGGGCACGGTGGCTCATGCCTGTAATCCCAGCACTTTGGGAAGCCAAGGCAGGCAGAACACCTGAGATCAGGAGTTCAAGACCAGCCTGGCCAACATGGTGAAACCCCGTCTCTGCTAAAAAATACTAAAAAAAATAGCCAGGCATGGTCGCGTGCTCCTATAATCCCAGCTACTTGGGAGGCCGCGGCAGGAGAATCGCTTGAACCCGGGAGGCGGAGGTTGCAGGGAGCCGAGATTGTGCCACTGCACTCCAGCCCAGGCAACAGAGCAAGAATTCGTCTAAAAAATAAATAAATAAAAATAAAAAATAGAGTCAAGAGCATCAATACACTCCACAGGACAAATAAAAATGAAGCACCACCTATGCACATTATAATTAAATTACAGAAATTTAAAGACAAAGAGAAAATCTTGAAATCAATCAGATGAAACTAAATTACATACAGAAGAACAGTGATAAGAATGATGGCTTCCATTTCATCAGAAACATTGGAAGCCAGAAGGCAGTATCATAGTGTCTTTTGTTTTTTTGTTTTTTGTTTTTTTTTTTTGAGACTGAGTTTCACTCTTGTTGCCCAGGCTAGAGTGCAGTGGCGTGATCTCAGCTCACTGCAACCTCCACCTCCCAGGTTCAAGTGATTCTCGTGCTTCTGTCTCTCAAGCAGCTGGGATTACAGGTGTGCACCACCACGGCTGGCTAATTTTTCTATTTTTGGTAGAGACGGGGTTTCACCATGTTGGCCAGGCTGGTTTCGAACTCCTGACCTCAGGTGATCTGCCCACCTCGGCCTCCCAAAGTGTTGGGATTACAGGTGTGAGCCACTGCCCCTGGCCTGTCATAGTATTTTTAAAGCGCTGGAATAAAACTGTCAACCACTATTCTATAGCCGGCCTTAAAGAATGTAAGTAAAATAAAGACATTTTCAGATTAACACTACAAATCTCTGAAAGACATTTTTATACTTGCACTGGTAGAAATATTGAAGAGAATTCCTCAGGTTGAGGGAAATGACCTTGTAGGGTAAAATGAAAGTAACAGAAGAAATGAAGGTCATTGGAAATAGTAAATATAAAAGGGCGTGTATTTTTTCTTCTCTTCTCTTAATTTCTTTACATGTATCTGTTCAAGACACAAAAACCTTAGCACTGTGGTGTGGAATATATAGTGTGTGATATAATATGTTTGACAACCAAAGGATGGACACGTAAATGTAATTACACTGTTGCACATACATATACAACACATGGAGAAGTACAATATTAACTCTGAGTAAATTTTGATAAGTTAAACATTCATATTGTAACCCCTAGAGAACCCATTAAAAATGCAGGAGTTATCACTAAAAGCGAAAAGATTAAAATAGAATACTAAAATTATCCAACTAACCCAAAGAAGGCTGGAAGGAAAAATAGATGGAATAAAAGAAAGGTAAAACAAATAGAAAAAAATAGTAAATCGCACATTAAATCAAGAAGATCAATAAATATATTAAATGTAAATTATTAAATGCTCTGATTAGAAGACAGTTATTGTTAGAATGGATTGAAAAGTCAGACCCAGCTATATGTTGTCTACAAGAAAGCACTTGAAATACAAAAACCAAGTTGGTTGAAAGTAAAAGGAAAAATATGAAACTTCATTAAAATTAAAACTAATGCTTATAAAAAGACACGGTTACAAATACGAATAGGCAACCTACGGAATGGGAGAAAATATCCACAGAAATATCTGGTGAAGAACTTGTATTCAGAATATAGAAAGAACTCATACAACTCAATGATAAAAAGATAAAGATTCCAGTAAGTATAAAAATTGGCAAAACACTTGGACACTTCACAAAGGAAGATATGAATGGCCAATAAGTGCATGCAAAACTACTCAATATCTCTCATTAGTCATCAGGGAAATGCAAATTAAAATTACAGTGAGGTGCCATTACTTACCCACCGTGTTGGCTAAAAAAACTGACACCATCAAGTGGTAGCAAGAATGTAAAGCAACCAAAGTGTTCCTACTCAGAGAGGTGCAAAATGATACAGCCACTTGGAGAAAAGTTGCAGTAGTTTTTCATGAAATTAAATATTTGCATCTACTCTTGGCCCAGCAGTTGCAGTCCTGGGTATTTATATAAGAGAAATGAAGATACGTGTACAAAAAATGTGTACAAAACTGTTCATAGCAGCTTCATTCACAATAGTCCAGACTAGAAACAACCCATCAGCAGGAGAATGGGTGAACAAATTTACATGGAGCTGTAAAATTAAACTCATCTGATGCAGCTGGAAACCATCATTCTCAGCAAACTATTTCTTGCAAGAACAGAAAACCAAATACTGCATGTTCTCACTCATAGGTGGGAATTGAACAATGAGATCACTTGGACACAGGAAGGGGAACATCACACCCCGAGTCCTATTGTGGGGACGGTGGGGGAGGGGGGAAGGGAAGGAATAGCATTAGGAGATATAACTAATGTAAATAATGAGTTGATGGGTGCAGCACACCAACATGGCACATGTGTACATATGTAACAAACCTGCACGTTGTGCACATGTATCCTAGAACTTAAAGTATAATAATAATAATAATAATAATAAAAAAACTCATCTACGGGGAAGTTTTTCAGAAAAGTAGTATAGAGAACTGGCAGGATGGGCAGGGATGCACAAATTTAGTGGGAAATGGATTCTGTATCATCATAGGAGTGTGGTTTACACAGGTATATCCATTTTTCAAGTTTGTACAGCTAAGATTTGTGCATTTCAGAGTATGTGAATTTATCTCCCAAAAACCTATAAAATAATACTAATAAAAACAAGCTGGTGGTGGGGAGTGGGTAACAATATAGATAGAATAATAGAATGATAACAATTATTGTAACTGGGTAATGGATATGTAGGAGGATGTTATATTATTCTACTTACTTTGTATATACTTGAAATTTTTCATTAAATGGAGATTTAGAAATTATTCCAACCTCCATTTTTATAATACATTTTCTTAAATTTAGAAGTTTAAGAATGATTATACTCTGTGTCAAAGAAATATTCCATTAAAGTATAATTATTTTAGTTTCAGTTCAGTTTTTGTTATTTACATTCAAGTAAAATTAAATTTAGAACTTCGTATTAAAATAATTCTTACATTATTTCTGCCAACCTATAGGTACATGTGCAACCTATGAGTACAGATGCCTGAAATGTTATTTGTCACCTATTAAATGTGATTAGTTTTCGGTGGCTGAAACTAGGGATTTGGGGGTAGATTTTTACTTTCTTCCTTATGCCTTCCTGTACTGCTGAAAATTTATAAATGTATTATTTTTACAAACCAAATTTATTCTTAAAACTTATTAAAAATATATTTTATATATATAATTTACATGTTATATATATGTATATATATGTATATATATGTGTGTGTGTGTGTATATATATATATATAAAACATGTAAAGTTTTCTAGTAATGAGAGCTGTCTATATCAACTAATTCAAATTTTGTCCCTGGGTATTTACTAAATACCAGTGCCTTGAGGAACCCTCACATCTCTGTGATTATTTGAGCCTACAAGCTTTCTGAATGAGTGCAAATTCAAATGTTTTGTCTTCCTTGTCTAAGAAGAAAAAAAAAAAAAAAGAAAAGAGGCCCTGAGTCCACTTCTCGCCTCTCTTGTGTTGATATGCTATGTCAGGTAAGGGAGATCATTTATTGTGTGTGTTGGGGGGTTATATATGTAACCATATTTTTAAGAGAAAATGTAAGTGCTTCTGCCGTTGCCTTTATTTACTGTACTCTCACCAAAGATCCCACATTCCTAATCTTCACGTGGTTGTATTGCTGTAACCTACATAAACTTGTGGGCTTTTTTCCTTGTTTAATACTCGAAGGGGATCAGTATTGTGGAGGACGCCTTGACAGACCTTCCGGCTCTTTTAAAACCCCCAACTGGCCAGACCGTGATTACCCTGCAGGAGTCACTTGTGTGTGGCACATTGTAGCCCCAAAGAATCAGGTGAGATTCCCTGGAAGTGTAAAGAAAGCATGCATGTGTGAATTGCCCAGACAGTGGGAGGGGCCCACGAACTCTCAAGAGCCTCCGGTTGTGGGGTCTATTCGAGAGCTAAGGGATACAAGAAGAGGAAGGCTCCTGGACACAGGTATTTCTTCATGCGAAAACCCCAGATTGATTGATTGATTGATTGAGACAGAGTCTCGCTCTTGTTGCCCAGGCTGGAGTGCAATGGTGCGATCTCAGCTCACCGCAACCTCCGTCTCCTGGGTTCAAGCGATTCTCCCGCTTCAGCCTCATGAGTAGCTGGGATTACAGGCATGCGCCACCACGCCCGGCTAATTTTGTGTTTTTTTAGTAGAGACAGGGTTTCTCCATGTTGGTCAGGCTGGTCTTGAACTCCCGACCTCAGGTGATCCGCCTGCCTTGGCGTCCCAAAGTGCTGGGATTACAGATGTGAGCCACCGCTCCCGGCCTAGCCTTTGCATCTTTTGACTTGCAAAGTCATGGATTTAATTTCCTGCTATATAATGACAATTTTCAAAACAGTTTTAAAAATACAAATGGTAAGCAAATGCCACATAGGATTGTTTAACCCTGCAGTGGATATTATAAGCAGCAACAACTATGGGAGGATAAAAATCCCTGGGTCCATGGACATTTCAGGTTACCATTTGCTCACATCACAAACCCATCATGTCCTGGTAATAGTTATCCTAGTCACTAAATCAAAAAGTATGGATGCTTTTCCTTAGCAAAGCCAGCAAAAGCAAGCCCCATTATCTCTTCAAAGAACAAGCCGGTCTGCTTTAGGGTGTTTTTGGTTGTCATTTAAAATAAAATATGTGCAGATTCCCCACAAAAAGCTTTATTCATTGTTCTAAAATAATCCGCAGAGAGGGTCAACTTTTCTAGTATTTATTAATTTGTGGTTACATACACAATTTTTACCCTTTCTGGGAACCACTTTTACATATTAATTGCAGGAAAGAGCTTAGCATGGAAACAGATGAAATCTACTTTGTGGACCGTTAAAGATAACTTTATAAAAATTATTACTATTAGAAACACTATAGACTTTAATCCAAACACTATGAGGTAAACATTATGATATTGTTTTTAAAAAACTTTTCTAAATTGACCTTTCATATGGCTTGCACAGATACCATTTGTGATATATTTCTTTTTTTCATAGAAAATTATTTAAGCTAATATACCATGCAAGTTAGTGATTTGAACATATACACAGACAGAAACACTGATCATAATCCCAAAACTTGGTTTTATTTTTAAGAAGAAATATATGGCCATTTATTTAATAATGGAAGATTTTATAAGTCTGTTGAATGTTTTATAGTTTAAAGTAACTTTAAAAATTGTGTTTCTGAAACATTTAAACCTTTATATATTTCTTGAAATTGTATTGATCATTTTCTCTGTAACATTTGTAAATATATTTGACCAAATAATTCCAACTTAATTATACTTGCAGATTATGGTTAAGCATCTCTTTCCCATTGTTCTTCCCTTTGATCATTTATATTTTAAGTTTGATTTTTATTTTATTCATGTGATTTTTGGCTTCAGTCAGTTGCGTTCTTAATCACTGTGTTTGAAATCACTGGCAGTTTCTCAAAGGAGAGAAATAGAATGGGAAAATGAAGTCCTAAATAGTTTCTCTGCAAGGGAATGATTCTACTGAAGGAATTTTATTGGAATTTTCTTCTATTAAAGAATCACCTTACCTTCATTTGTTACCACAGTTCTTTTCTTTATCTTCTTTACTTTTTAAAATCTTCTCTGCAAAAACTTTTGTGACTTATTTATTTATTTATTTTGAGATGGAGTCTTGCTCATCACCCAGGCTGGAGTGCAGTGGCGCGATCTCGGCTCTCTGCAAGCTCCGCTTCCCGGATTCAGGCCATTCTCCTGCCTCAGCCTCCTGAGTAGCTGGGACTACAGGCACCCACCACCACGCCCGGCTAATTTTTTGTATTTTTACTGTAGATGGGGTTTCACCGTGTTAGCCAGGATGGTCTTGATCTTCTGACCTCGTGATCCACCCACCTCAGCTTCCCAAAGTGCTATGATTACAGGCGTGAGCCACCACGCCCAGCTTTTGTGACTAATTTCTAAGTAGAAAAAATTTGCCAATTTTTTTAATAACCTGGAAAGCATTTTATTAGTAAGTGGTGAGAAATCACCAGACCCAAAGAGGAAATATTTTAATACAATTTAAAGCCGCGTTAGGTATGAATAAGCATTATTCACCTATCACTGGCACTGACTTTTTAAAAGGTAGTTCAGTATGAAGATATGCGGCAATTATGTTCAAAGCCAAAATTACCTTTGTGTCCATCTGTGATGCTGTTGCTATGATCATCTTCAGCTGGAGTACTGTGTGTGAGTCTTCTTTAGTTAATAGGAATTAATGCCCTTTATCTTCCCTGAAGTAGCAAGGAGGGTTCTTGCTCACTTGCTGCCCAGCTGTCGTAGGTAGTAATAAATCCAGTGAGATTTCCTTTCATTCACATGTTGGAAATGTTCTTTTAAACATCTGCTTGTATGGGGAATGATTGATTGCCTATTTAATCAAAATTTCCTATTCACTTGAATAATTTAGGATACTATTATTGGTACTAGTGCAAAAAATTGAGAAATACTAAAATCCTAACACTGACTTTGTAGATCAGTGCTCCTATGCAACTTCTTCGAAAATAACCGCACCCTGATTAGGCTGTGTGCGGTATCACACATTTCAAACATACTTCAAGAAGACACCGCCGTCAATTCCACTTCCCTAAATAATTGGTCCTGAAAATTTGACTCCTTTACATCGGATAGAAATGTCAGTCTCCTTCCCTCAAAAGAGGAACAACTCTATCCACTCAGCTCACCCTCCTACAACATATATGCACACATACTACTACTCCCTGACATAGACTAATATAAGGAGCATCTTAGATAATACTTTTTATTTCTATTAGCTTCTATTAGGGTATATAGACTCTTTTCCCACTACAACACACATCCAATTATCCAATTACAGTCTTGTTTTTCTCTTTTTTTTCCTGCAACTTTATTGAGTATAGTTGATAAGTGAAAATTATATATATTTACTGTGTGCAACATTGTATTTTGATATATGTATACATTGTGAAATGATTACCACAATCAAAGTAATTAACATATCCACCTCAAATAGTTATTCTTTTGTTTGTGTGTGGAGGGTGGTGGTAACATTTAAGATTTACTCTTGGTTGGGCATGGTGGCCCATGCCTGTAATCCCAGCACTTTGGGAGGCCGAGGCAGGCAGATTACTTGAGGTCAGGAGTTCGAGACCAGACTGGCCAGCATGGTGAAATCCTGTCTCTACTAAAAATATAAAAATTAGCCGAGTGTGGTGGCAGGCGCCTGTAATCCCAGCTACTCAGGAGGCTGAGGCAGGATAATTGCTTGAAGCCGGGAGGCAGAGGTTGCAGTGAGCTGAGATCATACCACTGCACTCCAGCCTGGGCAATAAGAGTGAAACTCTGTCTCCAAAAAAAAAAAAAAAAAAAGTACTCTCAGCAATTTTGAAGTTTATTATACATTATTGTTGACTATAGTTACCATGCTGTACAATAGATCTCCAAAACCAATTATAGTCTTAAAGTAGGTTGCTAGCATTACATAATGTTCCCATACTTTTGTAGCTGTAAGTGAATAGAATTCTTAACTTTAATATCCTAACTAGGGTTGAGCTGAGTTTGAGATGATCTTTTGGAAAGATTACAATTAAAAGCAAAAGAATACCACAGTTTTTTTTTTTTAACTAAAGAAATATGCAACAAAAAGCACTTCAACATAATGCATACTTTTTTTTACAAAGGAAAATTGTAGTATCCTCCAAATCTGGGGAGAGGAAGAATTCCATTTGAGGTTATTCAACAATGCTATTAATATTTGACACTTCTATTGTGCTTTCTCTAAAGCTTATAGAATTAAAGTTTGAGAAATTTGATGTGGAGCGAGATAACTACTGCCGATATGATTATGTGGCTGTGTTTAATGGCGGAGAAATCAATGATGCTGAAAGAATTGGAAAGTATTGCGGTGATAGTCCACCCGCGTAAGTAGCACCTGTTTATGTCATTAATAGTTTTATGGCTCTAAACTTGTTTCTTGTTCAGTTTCCCAATCACATTTATTTTCTGGAAAATTTTATGTTGTTGTTTTGTTAAATTATTGGGTCCTCTATTAATCAGTTCTTGCACTGCTATAAAGAAATACCTGAGACTGGGTTATTTATGTATAAAAGAAGAGGTTTAATCGGCTCAGGGTTCTGCACGCTGTACAGGAAGCATGAGGCTTCTGCTTCTGGGGAGGCCTCAGGAAGCGTACAATCATGGTGGAAGGGAAAGAGGGAGCACACACATCACATGGTCTGAGTAGGAGCAAGGTCTGGGGGAGGTGCCACATGCTTTTAAATGACCAGAGAGCAGAGAGCTCACTATCGCAATGGCAGCATCAAGGGGGATCGTGTTAAGCCATGAGAAACCGCCCTCATGATCCAGTCATCTCCCAGCACACATGCCCCTCCTCAACATTGGGGATTACATTACATTTGGGCAGGGACACAGATCCAAACCACTACAAGTCTCATAACCAAGGAGTCAGCACCACCAACAAAGAATAGCCAACCCAGACCCTGAGACAACATTAACAGGAGTGTCAACAGCCAAACAGAAACAGGTAGAGCTGGTGATACCCCAGGGTAAGATGCAGAGCCAGGTACCTGGATACATCACTGCCCTGTAAGAATGAGATCAAGCATCAGAGTGGAATGGGAAAATTCTGAAAACAAGATAAAACAAAAACAACCAGGGGGCCGAATACCAGGGATCCAGACAAGGAAACCCAGAAGTTTACGACAAACCCAAATGATTTTACCTTATCAGAGATCTGTCCTGGACTGTCTGAGGCCTTATGCCTCCCCCTCACATTGCTATCCAAATTTTTGCTAAGTGGACCTTGAAGGTACCATGTATTTATTCAACAAACATTTATGGAGCCAAGAGTTCTGCCACTTAATAACTGTGTGACACTGAGCAAGTTACTGAACTCTGCTGTATTCTGGTCTGATATATAACTGTATTTTGGTGCAAGACATTTCACAACTTCACTGACAATATTAGTAAAAGCAACAGCTGAAATTACTGCAGCTTGCCTTCAAGTCACCATTATGCCAATTTAAATACCCTTTTCTACTCTGTTGCTTAAACATAATTAGATTATATGCATCACTTGATTTTACATGCATTACTATGATTTTTCATTGACATATTTGAGTTCAAGGAGGGTATTTTTCTATTGCAATTCATTTACATTTACATTGATAATATTAAGAATGTTTTAATACATACAAGATAGTAGTTATAATTTAAGCATAACCATACCCAAATTTGGTTTACAGATGAATATATTGGAGAAGGGCCTATTTCTAAGCTCCTAGATGATTATTTTCCCATTGCTGCTGTAACGAATTGCCACACATGCAGCGACTTAAAACAGCACAAATATATTCTCTTACAGTTCTGGAAGCCAGAAGTCTGAAGTCAGTTTCACTGTACTAAAGTCAAGGTGTCGGCAGGGCTGTTTCCTTCTGAAAACTCTGAGAGAGAATCTGTTTCCTTGGCTTTTTCCGCTTCTAGAGTCTGCCTGCATGCCTTGGCTTGTAGCCCTCTTCCTTCATTGGCAGAGCGTGTCACTTCAGTCACTGCTTCTGTCTCCTCTTCTTAGTCAAATCGCCCTCTTATAAGGACCCTGGTTACATTTAGGGCCTACCTAGGTAATAAAGGACACTGTCCCCTTCTGGAGAGTGTTACTCACATCTGCAAAGCCCTTTGCCATATAACGAAACATATTTACAGAGTCCAGGGATTAGGATGTGGACATTTTTGGGGACCACCACACCCTATTGAAAGCCAACACATTCATCTATATCTTCCTTCCTCCTTTTTTCCCTTGAAACTTTCCTCCATTAATTAACCCTCCTCTTTTTCTTCATGTTTATCCTCTACCTCCCTTTTTATTCCTTCCCCATAGCCTATAAACCTAAGTTCTCCCAAATTAAAAAAAAAAAAAGTTATAAATTCTGTTGACTCTGTCCTGCTCTAGCTTTTCTTCCATGTCTCTCCTCTTCGTATCCAAATACCTTTAAAAAGTAATTTCAAGTTGCATTTTCTAGCAATATGTAAGATAAGATATCCTTAAATCTTTTCATAAACACTAAGCAATGTTCCTTAAAGTTTAAGAAAAAATTTTGAAAACATTGCTGAGTTGGCAACAAATAAGAGAATTCATCAGAGGTCAAAAGTAGTAAGAAGCCCAAAGCCAGAGAGAGAAGCACATGCTGAAGGTGGCAGCTCCCCCAGGGCATGTGCCAGTTCCTGGAGGCCTAGCACTTCATTCTAACAGACCGTGCTTGCGGACAAGAGACAAAGCTCGGGGTCCAGGCAAAGGGAGTTCGGAGCAAAGACCACAGCATGTATAGAAAAGGGACCCAGAGAAGGTGACACCAATATAAGTAAGCTAACTTTCTCTCTTCCTTAAGGGAGATAAGGAAAACTGGCTGTTTTTTGCCTTGGCTTTTGGTGAAGGAAAGGATAGTCTCTGATGAGAATTTCTAACCAAAAACCAGCCAGCATTTGGGGTTAGAATTTACACTACCTGACTGTCCCCAAAAAAACAGGTCAAGAATTTAGTTTAAAGCTTCCAAGTTGATAATGCCCACAGGAGCTGACAGATGAAAACACAAATCTCTGGAAGAATGCATCTGAACTTAAGCTTCAGAATCCTTATAAAGTTTCAAGGAATGTAAACTCCCAATCAAAAAATCACAAAACTGAAAGGAAAGCCAAGATAAACAGAGTCAGTAGAAACAAACAGTATAATCAGACCCGCAGAGATTATATTTCTTAAAATTATTAGATGCAGAATGTAAAATAATTGTGCTTAAAGAAAGTCAATCAATAGCCTACAAAGTACAGGCCATTGAAAGTATGACTAAGAAACAAGAATCTTTAAGAAATGATCGAACAGATTTAACAAGGAACCAAATAGAATTCCCAGAACAGAGACGTAATAATTTAAAACAAGAAACTTAGTACTTGTGTCAAATAGCTGATAAGACAGTTACAGAAAGAATTAGGGAATTGAGAAATATGTCTTGAATGAATTCAGTCTAGAGATTCTGAAGGAAATTTGATAATATAACATACCAGCAGACCCTCACTGCATCCTCATGTACTAGACGCAGAAAGATAATGATCACAGTATAAAGGACTGACATGCAAAAGGAAGCACTCCAAAGAAAATTTGAGCATAGGGTGAAGATATTAACTTTATAATATGCTAAAGAAAATGTGGGTGTTAAATTTGGAGTGACCTCTGAGAAAAGTAACTTGCAAAACAGTGGAGGGAAACAGGAAGTGACAAAAAATTCAGTGCAAAATAAAGTAAGAAAAGAAAAAATGAGAAATATTTTCAAAAGCATGACAAAGCAGGCGTGGTGGCTCAAGCCTATAATCCCAGCACTTTGAGAGCCTGCGGTTGGAGGATCAGTTGAGCCCAGGAATTTGACACCAGCCTGGGCAACATGGTAAGATACCATCTGTACAATTTTTTTTTTTTTTAATTAACTGGGAATGGTGGCATGTACCTGTAGTCCCAGCTACTCAGGAGGCTGAGGTGGAGGATGACTTGAGCCCAAGAGATCGAGGCTGCACTGAGCTATAATCGTGCCACTGCACTCCAGCCTGGGTGACAGAGCAAGACCCTGTCTCAAAAGACAAAAAGCACAAAATAAGATGGTAGAAATGTATCTACCATCTAGATAGATATACAGGTATATCTATAAATATGTCTGTAATCAATATAAATACAAATGGACCAAATAGTAGAAAACAGTGTTATACTAAATAACAAAACAAGGTCCAGTGATATGTTGTTTACAAGACACATCCCCCAAAATAAAAACAGAGTTTGAAAATAAAAGGATATAAAAACAATTAGAAGCAAACACTAATTGAAGGAAAATTGGCATAGCTTCATTGATATCAGGAAAAAATCAATTTTAGGCAGAAAGCCTTACCAGAAATAGTTGCTATATAAATGATAAAAGATCCAGTTTATCAGGCAGGTGTAATAATTGTAAAATTGTAAACTTGTACATAAGATTATATGAAACAAAAAAATTTAAAAAATTAAGAAAGGCAGACCTACAAAGTTCATTATTATAGTTGAGATTTTTAACACATCTCTTTCAATAATCAACAGATTAACTGTTAATGAGAGAAAGATGGGAAATTAGGAGGTAGAAGATTTGAAAAACAATCAACAGGCTTGGTCTAATAGACAAATAGAGAACACTACATCCAGCAACTGGAGAAAATAGTTTTTTCAAGCAAAAATGGACACAGGAGAAAGAAAAAGCCATATTTGCCAAATGATCACTAAAGAAATTTAATCAGTAGTTAAAGGTTTTCCTGTCAAGGAAGGAAAAGTTCTGACAGATATTTGAGATACAGATGTTTCTAATACTGCACAGAATCTTCCAGAGAAAAATAGTGATTGTTCCACCTCTAATTTTATAAAGCTAGTATGAACCTGACGCCGAAAACAAGGTAAGGACAGTACAAGAAAAGAATATTAGAGACCAATCTCATTTATCAGTATGATATAAAAGAAATCTTGAAACAAAAAACTTGGCAAGCCAAATTTAGCAATGTATGAAAAAATACTCTGTGACTAGGAATTCAAGGTTAGTTTGAATTTAGAAACTTTATTAATTTAACTTTGTACCTTACCAGATTAAAGTGTGACTTGTGGACTTACAATGGAAACATCATTTTATTCACAAATATTTTTTCTTAAATAGCTTGAACTTAAAAGTTTATATATTTTAAACATATATTATTTTAAAAGCACTAAAAATGTTGCTCAGGAATAAGTATAAAAATGTGCCTTAATAGGGCAAATTATGAAACCTTACTAAAACATATTTTAAAAGACCTAAATAAATGGAGCTATATACAATGCTCATGAATAGGAAGACTCAATATCATTTAAAAATGTTAAAAATGGTTTTCCATTAAGCCTAGCAATCTAATTCTAAAATGTGCATGGGATTGCAAGGGGATAGGAAGAAGGGGGCAAAAGTAAGACAGTTCTGAAGGAGAAGAACCTGGCAGGAAGACTTGCTTTACCATGTATGGAACCTTATCAGAAAGATGTTGTAATTAAGACAGTGTGGTTTTAAAAGAGTGATGGGCAGACTGACTAATTAAACAACAAGGAGATGCCAGAAACATATCCACATATATCTGCGGATTGGGCCTGTCACAGAGAACCATCAGTCAGCAGGAAAAGGATGGCCTCATTGAAAAATGGGGCCTAGGCTATTTTTATTCATATGGTAAAATGAAATTATATTCATAGCTAATATCACACAAAAAAATCAATGACAGATGGATTAGAAACTTAAATGAGAAACTTAGATGAGAATTTCTGTTCATCAGAATATACCTGAAAGAGAGGGAGAAGAAAAGGCACAGATGGAAACATATTTATAACATACATTTGACAAAGGCCTAGGTTCCAGAATGTATTAAGAAATCCTAAAAATTAATAAGGAAAAGATGACCACCCAGTAGGAAAAAAAAAAGGGGGTAAAAGACATGAAAAGGCATTCCCAAAGGAAGAAAGCTGCGTAGTGAATACACCTTTGAAAGGTGTGTAAATTGGTATAACCACTTTTGCACCCCAAGACATATACACGAATGTTCTCAGCAATAAGGTTTGTAATGAGGGTGGGAGAGAGTAAATAGCCCAATGTTTATCAACAAGAGAATTTTTAAATTGTGTTATAGTGCACACTATATAGCAATGAAAACAGTGAATGAATCTCATAATGTTGAATGTTTTTTAAATATGTTATAAAAAGCAGTTATAATGTTGAATGAGCTTTTTTTTTTAATTAAAAAAAGGCTGAGCGTTGTGGCTCATGCCTGCAATCCCAGCACTTTGGGAGGCCGAGGCGGGTGGATCATTGAGCTCAGGAGTTCGAGACCAGCCTGGGCAACATGGTAAAACCCTGTCTCTAAAAATACAAAGCAATTAATGTCACCTGGTAGTGCATTTCTGCCTGTAATCCCTGCTACTTGGGAGGCTGAGGTGGGAGGATCCATTGAACCTGGAAGACGGAAGTTGCAGTGAGCCAAGACCATGCCACTACACTCCAGCCTGGGTGACAGAGTGAGACCTTGTCTCAAAAACACAAAACAAAAACAAAAAGAAAATAAAAATGCACACCATACCCTTTCATTTATGACGTTTAAAAACGTGCAGACCTATACAACATACTGCATAGTGATGCATATGTGTGATAAATCTATAGCTAAAAACAAGAAAGTGAGAAGCACAAAATTCAGGGTAATGGCTGCCTCCACGAGGGTGGAGGAGGGGCAGCACCGGCGGCCACTGTTGAGCGTCACTCATTTACCAGGGGTTTGACTGGAAGAGCTTGGCTGCCAGCTCACCGACTAACACTTTTATCCAGAGGAATATTTTTCACAGTTAGAATACTTCTGGGTTAGAGCAGCGCAGAAAATGAGAAAACCTGTTTGGGGAGCTTTTCCCTGTTAAAATATGAACAGGAGGAGCACTGGGGATAGGTAGACGGCACCCCATCATACTTGGTTTGATTCAGTGTAGATCAACGCCATTAAGAATTCTGTTCAGAAATATTGATTACTCCCCAGCTATGTGCTGGGCACCTGGAATACAAAGATAAATTAAAACTGCAAAGATAAGTACTGGGAGGGAACAAAACAAAGCAGATAAGTAAATTGGCTAATGAATGTCCTGGGTGGGTTTCTGAGTTCTTTGGCCCAGTCTGGACAAGTGACTAGGGAAAGCTTTTGAAAGGAGACTGCGCCTCTCAAAGATGAGTCTTGAAGGAAGAGTTGGAGTTAGAGAGAGCAGGGAGGACAGGCTCATCTCAAGCAGAGGTAACTCCATTAATAAAGATATACAGGAGAGATGTATGTTATTTCTACAGACAAAACCTTGAGTTGGGGCCTCTATAGAGATGAGGCAGGAGGGTTGAGTTGGCTTCTATGTGCTGCAGAGATGGTAACGCTCAACTGAATTTAGGCCAGGCGCGACAGGACCAGAGGCTCTAGAACCCCCGTCCTAGACAAGGTGAGCAGGGAGGCTAGTTTGGAGGCTGTTGGAATGGTTCAGGTACAGTTGAGGAGGTGGAGAAGGGTGGTAGAGATGAAGAGGAAGATGTGGATCAAGAAATATTTAGGAGGCAAAATTGGCAGGACATGGTGTTTGGTTGGCTATAGTGACTGAAGGACAGTCACTATAGGACAGGATGGCTATGGAATGATAGGACAGGATGGCTATGGAATGATAACTGAGCCAGCTAACAGTAACTGTCTCTATACGACATGAAACAGCATCTCAGTCCGTTCTTGGAATTTGCCAGTGTAGAGTGGATCTAAGTGAAATTTCCTCTTGTCTGCCTAGTGATTTATAACAATTTGCAGATGTAACATGGCCCCCAGTACATTTGTGGCACTGTGGTTCTGTCACATTTATCCTAAAGCTCAGTTGCAACAGAACAAAAATATGTCTTTGTTCCTAAAATACTCTTCCTTGAGAAAATTCAGTTTCCAATATAGCACCCCCAAAGTTAATTCATAGAAAAGGCAGTGATGATCATATAATTATAACATCGTGTCTAGAAGGCTGACCTGATTGAGTCTTTCCTTTGCTGCTTATAAGTGCTTTTTTTGTAATTTTATTTAAACAAAATTAACATGTTTTATTTGTAATTGTAGGTGAGAATTGTGTTTAGTGCATTGTTTTTATTTATTTAATGGAAGTGTTTTTCAAACGCATGATAGAATATTTTCATGAAAGGCTTGAATCTCAGAAGCAATATTTAAATAACCTGATCGCTTTTGTGGCTGGAACTGTCTTTGTCCATTTTGTGTTGCCTATAACAGAATACCTGAAACTGAGTAATTTATAAAGAAAAATAATTTCTTTATTGTAGTTATGGAGGTTGAGAAGTCCAAGGTCAAGGGACCACATTTGGGGAGAGCCTTCTTGCTGGTGGGGACCCTCTGCAAAGTCCCCATGTGGCGCAGGGCATCCCATGGCAAGGGGGGCAGAGCGTGCTCACTCAGGTCTCTCGTCTTATAAAGCCATCAGCCCCACTCCCGTGATTACCCATTAATCCATTAACCCACTTATCCATTAATCTATGAATGGATGAATCCATTCTTGAGGGCAGAGCCCTCATGACCCAGTCACCTCTTAAAGGTTCCATTTCTCAGTACTGCTCCACTGGGCATTACATTTCAACATGAGTTTTGGAGGGGACAAAGAGTCAATCCATAGTAAGCTATAACTGTAGATCACAAATCTCACTTTTTGATTCATCCCATCCCCTGGATCAGAAGGTTATATTCAGGATGGACAAGATCATGCAGTTTTTCTAACTGGTTGGGTCAGGTAGATCTACCCTCTCTGCCACCCAACCCCACTCAGCATAGCTGACAGTAGGAAAAAAAAACAAAAGAGGTGCCTTATTATTTGCTGTCCATGATGCATAAGAAGTGATTGGCTGAGAAGATGTCTCAAAAAGGTGTTCAGTCAAACCACTGGGTAATTCATTTAAATAACTTGTTAACTTTTTTCTACTTCTGAATTAGTTTTTAAACAGAATTCATCAGACAGCATTTTTTTTTTTTTACCATTGTGTAAATAACAATAGCAAACCTTAAATGAAACTATCTTGTGTAATATAGTAATCCCCTAAGATTTAAGAGAGCTTTCGAGCCTCAGTTATCATTTCCACTTAATCTTTAGTGCCAGCTAACCAGGAAGCTCCTAAAATTAGAGCTCTTAATCAGTGATGCCGTTCATGAACACCAAAACAGATTCATCACTTTCTTTTTTTTCCTTTGCAGCATTTTGCTAATGGAGATTATAATAGAAATGTTTCCATTTCAGGCATACCTAAGAACCGCCATTGAAAATGAAATGGAAGTCCTTTGCATGGCCTTCTTAGCCCAGGGTGGATAGAAAAGATAATCAGCCCACTGAGTTAATCCCTCGGCTGTGTCCTTACAGGATGTGGGAATTAGTTCACCAGATTTGTCCATTTTATGCTCTGTAGCCACCATATGGCAAACCCAGGCCAGCTTGAACACAAGAGTCTTAGTTTAAAGAAACTGCCTTTTCCCAATCAGGCAAATCATGAGGTGTTTTTTGAAAACCAGCCATGTCCCAGTGTCTGCCACAGTCTCTGTGGCAGGAGTTACCTGGTCCTGGGTTCAAGTTCTGACTCTCCCAACATACTAGCTGTAGGGCCTTGAATAAATCACTTGAACTCTCTGAACTTCAGTTGCCTATTCCATAAAAGAGAGATAAAAATAGGGTTGTTGTGAAGGTGGAATGTGACAATTCACATAAAGCACAGTGCCTAGCTGAGCAAACACTCAGTAAATGTTAGCTATTAGAATTGGTATTTTTAAGCGTTTTAACTTTTAAGTTTAAACAACTGGTAATTCTATTGTCAGAAGTTAATGGAAAACTAGAAAATTTTACATTTTCAGAGAGGCACCACTTTTAAGTATTTATATGTTTAAAAACACATTTTTCTTTTTTTAGGCCAATTGTATCTGAGAGAAATGAACTTCTTATTCAGTTTTTATCAGACTTAAGTTTAACTGCCGATGGATTTATTGGTCACTACAAATTCAGGCCAAAAAAACTGCCGGCAACTACAGCACAGCCTGTCACCACCACATTCCCTGTAACCACAGGTAAGTTTTTCTGTTTGGAAGTTTGTGGCAAAAACTTTAGGAGTATAAGAAGAATTCTTTTAAAGTAGAAAAAAAAGTAAGAGAAAGATACTTGAAATTAAAGTTAAATAGGATGAAAGCTTTGGTAAGAGAATAATATGACTGCATTAATGAAAGAAAGGTGTAGGGGGTAAGAATGCTTATAAGCTAATAGTTTTAAAATATCTGGTAAGAAAATTATGACCCTTGAACAGTGACTAGGAAGCCTATTATAAGCACAGATCATTCTAAGCCTAAGTTTCCGTTTCCAGAACTGACAAAATTGTCATTTGCTTTTTATTACATAGAATTGTGATATTTTAGGTTGAAGTTTTAGGGCCTTGCTGTTTTTCATATTCTACCAATGTTTGTTTTTGATTTTTTGTTTTTTGTTTTTTTTTTTTGCTTCTCAGCGAAATGTCATATAAAATGTTATTTATTTATTTATTTATTTTCAAATCGGAGTAAATTAAACAACAATATTCAATGAAGTACAGAGGCTGGTTGGGAAACTGGCCTGAGTGCTGAGGCATGATGTAGGGAGGCAGGGTCTCTGTAGCTAGTACCTGGCCTATCAGTTCCACCCCTGGGATTTCAGGCCTCAGATCTAAAAATCCAAATCTAGGGAGGAGGGGGAAAAGCAGGAAGGAAAGACTGAAGGTTAAGATATAAAATAGGCTGAAATAAGCCCAGCTTTATTGCCCCCATTTTCCATGTACACCCACACTGAGGCTGAGTACAGGCAGGCACCTCTGGGTCTAACGTTTCCTCTCACTCCGCAAGTGCGCCACCGTGTGGTCTGGACGTGTACCGCCTCATTGTAACTGCTGTGTTTGTACAGCTCAGCTCAGTAAGCCTTGGTGTCCATGTTCTTTCCAGTGAATTATCTGGTCACACCCATTGAGCTAGTGGTTCCCCTGCTTTTATCTCCATCCTGAACTTTCTCTGAAATCTCAAGCATGGATTTGTAATTCTCTCTTGGACACAGTGTGACTGTAGCTGTTTAAATGAAAGCATATACAAACTTGTTTTTGTCACACTATTTTCTGCCTCAAACCTACTTCTCCACTTATTTTCCCAAGCACGTCCACAGCATCAGTAGCCTCACTCAGGGTCATCTTTGATACCCTCTGTCTTTTCTCCCGACCTCATGCCCCACCCCGCTCCCATCACACCGAATAGACCATGTTGTTCTTCCATTAAATGTATAGTCTACAGCTATGCTATCCAATATGGCAGCCACTGTGAGCACTTAAAATGTGGCTATGATGTTGGGGAACTGAATTTTTAATTTAATTTTGATGAATTTAAAATTGAAAAGCCTCATGTGACTAGTGACTACCAGATTGGACCACATGGGAGCCCAAACCCCTTCCCGTGGTATGTCAGACCCTTCACACTTTGTCCCCAGCCTCTCTAGTTTCATCTTCAGGCCTTGCCAACTCTCTCCTATGCTCTAAGTATTTCTATTTTCATCCTATGTGTGGGGGAAGCTGTTGATGGGTTTAAGCAAAGTTCAGGATTCGTTTCACATTTTACAAAGATCACTGTGGCCACTGCCAGGTGAATGAATCGTAGAAGTCCAGCGGGTTATCAGAATCTCGTGCTGGTCCAGGTGAACTGTGCTACGGCACAAATTCAAAGAGAAATCAAGAGATGAGAGGGAGACAGTGACAAGCCTTGGTGATTCATTGGACTAGGGAGGTCAGGGAGGTGTCAGGAATACTTCCCAGGTCCCGGGCTTGCACAGCTGGGGTGATACTGCCACTGTTCACTGAGGTAGAGAACTGGATTTGGAGGTGGATTTATAAATTAGGCAGTGGCTTTGTTGGGTTTGAGGTGTCTGTGAGATTTTCCAGTGGATATGCTATGCATTGGGATACATGGGTCTCCAGACCAAAAGAAAGATTTTTTTTTTTTGTTTTGAGACGGAGTTTCACTCTTGTTGCCCAGGCTGGAGTGCAGTAGCACGATCTCGGCTCACCGCAACCTCCACCTCCCGGGTTCAAGTGATTCTCCTGCCTCAGCCTCCCGAGTAGCTGGGATTACAGGCATGTGCCACCAAGCCCGGCTAATTTTGTATTTTTAGTAGAGATGGGGTTTCTCCATGTTGGTCAGGCTGGTCTTGAACTCCTGACCTCAGCTGATCCACCCTCCTCGGCCTCCCAAAGTGCTGGGATTACAGGCCTGAGCCACCACGCCCGACCATCCAAAAGAAAGATTTAAGCCAGATTTAAATTTAAGAGTGACCCATCACCCACAACCCGGGCCACAACGCACCCCTCGCCAAGGTGGTCTTCCGGGATCCGTGCCGGTTTAAGAAGTGGGTGGAGCTGTTCATTGCTGCCGAGGGCATTCACATGGACCAGTTTGTGTATTGCGGCAAGAAGGCCCAACTCAACATTGGCAGTGTGCTCCCTGTGGGCACCATGCCCGAGGGTATGATCGTGTGCTGCCTGGAGGCCGTAGCAAGCTGTCCTGGGCATCTGGGAACTATGCCACCATTATCTCCCACAACGCTGAGACCAAGAAGACCCGTGTGAAGCTGCCCTCTGGCTCCAAGAAGGTTATCTTCTCAGCCAACAGAGCTGTGGTTGGTCTGGTGGCTGGAGGTTGCTGAATTGACAAACCCATCTTGCAGGCTGGCTGAGCCTACCACAAATATAAGGCAAAGGGGAACTGCTGGCCACGAGTATGGGATGTGGCCATGAACCCTATGGAGCGTCCTTTTGGAGGCGGCAACCACCAATGCATCAGCAAGCCCTCCACCGTCTGCAGAGATGACCCTGCTGGCTACAAAGTGGGTCTCATTGCTGCCCTCCTGACTGGACGTCTCTGGGGGAACCAAGACCGTGCAGGAGAAAGAGAACTAGTGCTGAGGGGCCCAATGAAGTTTGTCTTTATGCCAAAAAAAAAAAAAAAAAAAAATTAGGAGTCATCAATACATAGATAGTTGAAACAGTGATCAAGAATGAGATGACCTAGAGAGTGATTGAGGGCAGGAGGAGGAGAGGAGCTGAGATTAACCCTCTAGAAACTTCCAGCTTTTAAAAAAGAAGGTTACACTGGCAAAGGAGACTGAAAAGGAGTGGCGAGGGAGAAGGGAGGAGAACTGGGAAGATGTGTTGTGAAAGCCGAAAGCCGGGGAAGGGAATGTTTCAGAAGGGAGTGATCAGTGAGTCAAGCGTTGGTGACACTTCCAATAAGGGAGGACTACAATGTTTCCATTTGGTTTCATGACATGGAGGCTACTGGAGACGCCAGCACAATCTATGTATGTGGCATTGTGCTGGCAGAACCCAGACAGTGTGTGCTGAGGGGAGTGTGGAACACGGCAAATTGAAATAGGAAATTCAGTAGCTCATTCCCCAACTTCGGCCTTAAAGAAGAAGGAGAGGCTTTGAGAGTCTTAAAGCTGCTTATGTTGATGGGAGTAACTAGCAAAGAAGGAGAAGGCAATGGCAGACAGAAGCAATAAACTGAGAAGGAAAGTTTCCACAAAGGTGCGAGGGGCTGGCTCCAGAGGACTCACAGAAGGCACGACTCCAGGTCGGAGGAGGTGTCCCCTCTCTCGGAGGAGGAAAAGAAGAGAGATGGTATAAAGATGACTTGGAGGTTTGGTGGGGATCTCGAGGACTTTTTCTGCTATGCTTCTCTTCTTCCTGGAAAATAGGCAGGGTCACCTCTGAGAGGGAGAAGGGAGTGGCAGCACGGGAGGTTAGGAGAATGAGAAAGAATCTGAAAAACCGTTGTGGAAATCGGAGAGTAGGCTGATCTCCAGCCTGTCACTCTGCTGAAGGCCCATTTGTGTAATCAGTTGTCTGAGGGCAGGCACAGGAAAAACAGATTTCTCTGCAGATTCATACAGGGCTTAAGGACAGAGGGGAAGGACCTTAAGGCATTGTGTAGAAAATGATTGAAATAATGGACCATGGAAATAAAATAGAATTGCTAAGGAACTAAAGACAGGCCAGGGTTGATGGGTTGGGAAAAATGAGAGCAGCCAATGTGTTGAACCATCAAAGATGGAAGAAAACGTAGTCATAGAGTAATTAAATAAATAAGCTTGAAGGGGGGAACGCTGGATGCCAGCAGGTCTAAATTTGACAGACTGACAGTGAACAGCCATAGCATGAAGATATCCGAGGCCGGAACTGAGTGTCTAGGAAAGTCCCTGGCGTAGATGAGGCCACGGGACTGCGGGATCAGGCATGGGAGGCTGAACCCACAGAAACAATCTCGGGGACACAGCCAGGGAGGGCCGAGAACCGGGGACCAGCTTTGTGAGTGAAGGGCAAGGAGACAGGTGACAGTTAAAATGAGGAGGGAAGGAGAGAGCCAGTGACCCGCAGGCCAGACAGCAGGCCCCACCAAAGCGGGAGAAGGGCATGTGGGACGCCCACCCCACTTCCAGACTGGCCTTCCGAGGCTGAGAAGCAGCGGGTTCCCACCGGGCCCGGGAGAGGGCTCGCCATCAGAGACACCGCAACTTTTTGACTTGGTTAATTGAGTAAATTTAAAAGTTTACAGCTGAAGTGAGTTTCCCAACTTCTGGAACAGTGGTGTGACTCTTCCCTTGCAAACACCTTCTGAGCTCTTTCTGTGTCTCTCTCTTTTTAAAAATGCATATTTAACCTATTATATGTATTTTAACATTAAATCACATATGTTTTAATATTGCTATGTGCTTCAGATTCTTTTTGGAGTTAAGTAGGGGGTACAGGCTGGGCGCTGTGGCTTACGCCTGTAATCCCAGCACTTTAGGAGGCCAAGGCAGGCAAATCACCTGAGGTCAGGAGTTCAAGACCAGCCTGGCCAACATGGCGAACCCGAGTCTCTACTAAAAATACAAAAGTTGACCACGTGTGGTGGTACACACCTGTATTCCCAGCTACTCTGGAGGCTGAGGCAGGAGAATCGCTTGAACCCGGGAGGCAGAGCTTGCAGTGAGCTAAGATCACACCACTCCCAGAGTGAGACTCCATCTCAAAACAAACAAATAAATAATAAATTAACAGAGGAGTTGGTGGGGCCTGTTGGAAGAGCAATATTACAATTGCGGATATTCACCCAACAAGGGCAATTCTGTTATCGCAGTTCTGTTTAGTTTTTCCTAGCATATTGTCACACAGAAAGAAACAATTAGCAACTATTTTTGAAATATTTTTAAGGTGATTATGAGGATGAACTATTTTCACGTTGTTAACCCAGGGTTTCTCAGCCTTGGCACTGTTTATATTTTGGGCCAGATCCTTCTGTGTTGCCGGGACTGTCCTTTTCTCTGTGGGATGTCAGCAGCGTCTCTGGCATTTACCCACTAGATGCTAGCAGCACCCTCTAGTTGTGATAACCAGAAATGTTTCTAGATATTGCCAGATGTCTACTGGGGGCAGCATCACCCGTACTTACTTGTACTTCAGAACTGCTGTGTTTTGTCTGTTTGGTTTACTTTTAAATTTGTCTGCTTCTTAGTTCTTAAGACCCTTATAGCCAGTGCCAGGCTCAAAATAAGTATTTAGTGATTGGTTGCATCTAATTACAGATGTAACACACTTTACACATGAACAGTATTTCTAAAAACCTATACTACTCATGTTGAGGCAATTGCATATTTTAAGGACGTCCTCAGGGGAACACCCTAGGATTCCTCTTGTAAAGTGAGGGATTAAGCTACGTTCTGTGAGTTCCCATTTGTTGTTCTGGGTTTTTCTAAACAGGGCACACACTCAGAGTATGTCTATATTTTCTTATAGCGTTAGTTTTATACAAAGGAAGAAGAGAACAGGGCTACATTTGTGCTATCTTTGATCTCAGGTTTAAAATTCAGTAGAGGGTATTGAGTTGCCCTGGTGAAATTAGAGCAGTAGTTGGTAGCATGGAGAATTTCTTTTGCATGGTTTTAAATTTTGTCTTCACAGTGATGGATGGGTGGCTCAGGGAAATAAATGATAAGTTTAAATGGGTGGATTCAGAATTAAAGACCAGTTATGCTTGAATTCACTTTTCCTGAAACTTATGTCTTCTTTGAATTAAGGTTTAAAGCCCACGGTGGTCCTGTGTCAACAAAAGTGTAGACGGACGGGGACTCTGGAGGGCAACTATTGTTCAAGTGACTTTGGTAAGAAAGAAAAGCCAGTCTTTTTCTCTTTAACCAGAAACTTGAGGCTGCATGCTTCATCTCAAAGGAATTCCTATGAATTTATGGCGAAGGGTCAGTAACACCACTCGTTTATCCAAGAAAATACTTGCCTGTACATGAGAATGGTCAAATTGTTAGATTTCACAACTGAGAAAAATAGGGATTTAGAAAATATAATTTTTGTCCTATAAGTTTAATAATTTGGGTCTTGTTACATGGTACTGGGTACTGCCACACCGTGTATTCTGGCTGACTATTCCTGCAAAAAACCTATATACTTTTTTCCTTACATATTTTTCATATGCAGAGTATTTTTTCACACATCTGTACTTCAACTTAAGTAAATTAGAAACATACCCAAACTTATATTCCGAAGCTGGCCTCTCTCAGAAGAAATTCAAGTATTTCCCCTGTACTGCCTTTCCAAAGTACTGAAGCAAAAGTTGGAAATCTGGAGTCCATTTGGAAACTCTTACAAACTGGAACCTGAGGAGGTATTCTTTAATGATTTAGAAGTTTTAGAGTTGTTTCCAATGGAAAAATTGTACCATCTATGAAAGCTACTTAAGAGCGAAAGATACAAAATTTAATTATCTCAGTTATTTTTTAAGTGGCTTAAAAGGAACATTTAAGACAAATCTGATCAGGAAGACCAAGTTGCTATGGCCTAAATAGGTTTCCCCAAACCAAACTTCCCCAGAGAGGCTTTGCTTGCTTTTTCTGTGTCTTGAAGTGACTTCTGTAGTCCAGACGAGCTGTATCATGGTGAGGGTGTGAAGACACTGAAGACTCTGGGGCCCTAAACCTTACTAGAGTTCACATGCTGCAATTCAGATAACTGGCATAAGTGAAAGCAACACCACGTGTGATTGCTACCACGTCCGGTTTACTCTTCTGTAGGAGGTGCTTCAGGAAGTCTCCCTCCCTGTGTCTTGGGAGCCACTGATTCCACCTGACTATACACTGAATTTTGCAGTGAACACTCATCACACAGGATCAAAGTAAAGCATCGTAGGAATTCTGATTTTACGAACATTGCACACTGCCTGAGCGGTGAGTGTTCACTTTATTCTGAAGGAGTCAGATTAACCCTGTCCAAAACTTGATTTATTCCATTAATGTGACCACTTACATGGCAAAATGACCAAATCTATCACCAGCCACTGGTTCTCAACCAGGGCTGGTAATGGTTCCATGTTAGATTACTGCATTTTTCTGGTTGTCACAATAACTAGGAATTGCTACTGATTTTTCTAGGAAGGACAAGGCTGGTAAAAAATGTATTCAGTCCAGGTGAGGTGGCTCACACCTATAATCCCTGCACTTTGGGAGGCCGAGGCAGGCGGATCACCTGAGGTCGGGAGTTCAAGACCAGCCTGACCAGCATGGAGAAACCCTGTCTCTACTAAAAATGCAAAATTAGCTGGGTGTGGTGGCGCATGCCTGTAATCCCAGCTACTTGGGAGGCTGAGGCAGGAGAATTGATTGAACCTGGGAGGCGGAGGTTGTGGTGAGCTGAGATCACACCATTGCACTCCAGCCTGGTCAACAAGAGTGAAACTCTGTCTCAGAACAAACAAACAAACAAACAAACAAAACCATATTCAGTGCAAGTCCTACACCACGAGGAACTGTCCTCACTCAAGCCCCCAGAATGCCGGAAGCACCTCCATGAGCAAGAGCATCTTTCCTTCTGTGGCACTAAAGAGAGACTTTTCTCAGAGTGTCTGATGGAAAAAATGGGATTACGTAATGAAAATCAACTGAATTTTACTAGAGTTTTTTTAAGAAAAAAAATGTTTAAGTTAATACCTCAGTTCTATACTTCAGCTTGTTAAATGAAATAAACAAGAGTGCATAAGAAAGAGAATAGACCACAGAAGACAGAGCTTTACTGATAATTAGACAGAGGTGAGGACCCAGGGAATGAACAAAAGTTCGGGAAGAAAGGACAGCTACAGAGAAGGGTGAGGAGAACACAGAAAGGTGGCTACACACCCACACCGACTCAAAGACTCACGTCTTAGTGGCCCAAACCCCATTGCGTAATCTCTTAGCATGAGTATTCACAGGTAGAGCCTCATAAGCCAGACTATCCCCTATCTGACAATCAACCACATGTTGGATAAAACATTTTAAAGAGTTTCAGCCTTGGCAATGGACCGTAGTGTGGCAAGTATTTAGGCTTCTCTTCTAGTTATCAGTCCCCAACAACCAGGGTAACATGACAGCTCCAGCCTGCATTTTGATGACAAATGTACAGAAGCAAATGTGAAACCTCTATGAGGGCCTTTTCTTTAACATTAAAATGCTTCGTATCTGAAACTTAGAAGAATGTAAACTTGTTTTTCAGTTCTGCTTGCATTTGTCTTCACTGTCACATCATTTCAAAATGTTTTCTTCTGCAGTATTAGCCGGCACTGTCATCACAACCGTCACTCGTGGTGGGAGTTTGCACGCCACAGTCTCGATCATCAACATCTACAAAGAGGGAAATTTGGCGATTCAGCAGGCGGGCAAGAACATGAGTGCCAGGCTCACTGTGGTCTGCAAGCAGTGCCCTCTCCTCAGAAGAGGTGAGTAGGGAGAAAACTGAGTCTCTCTGAGCAAGCCATGGATTTTCCATGCCATGGTTGGTCTAGGGAAGTAAATTCAGGGCTAATATGTTGCCCACTTCTTTCAGAGCAGGAAGGCCTTTGGAGTCAGGAAGAATTGGGGTCTCATCCAAGTCCTTGTAACTTGTGGCATAAGAAGGGGTAGTGGACATGATGAACAAGTGAAAGAAGTGTTTGAAGTTGAGTCAATAAGCAACAGACACACAGAGCAGTGCAGGGTGGAGAGATTTTAGATTATTGCACTTAAGGTGCCAGTACTGTCTAGGTTTAAAGAAAATATCCAGCAGCCAACAGGAAATGCAGACCCGACGTTCAGAAGAGGGAGGTATATCTGGGCTAGACTCAAAGATCTGGGAATCATTTGCAGAGTTAGGACTATTAAGTCCATGGATGGGAATGAGTTTATTGAAAGAAATTATGAAAAACAGACAGTTACTCTAGAGCTAGAGGCACATGACTTTTTAGGAATATATATTTAACAACTTAGTAACATATGTTTCATGGTTTTTAAAAAGTTGAAATAAGTAGGTAAGAGTATTAAAAGTGAAACCCTTTTCCTTTCCCTAGAAGTACTCTGAAAAGTTCCTTCCAGCCAGACATGGTAGCTCATGCCTGTAATCCCAGCATTTTGGGAGGCCAAGGTGGGAGGATTCTTAAGCCCAGAAGTTCGAGACCAGACTGGGTGATGTAGTGAGACCCTATTTCAAAAAAAAAAAAAAAAATTTAAGTTCCTTTCAGGAAGTTTCTATCCGTATAAAGCATGGGCATATACACTTATGGAATCATACTACACACAAGTTCTGCAATTTTTCCCCTACATAAGCTCTAGACATCTTTCCATAACAGCACATAAAGACAGATCTCTTTCTTTGGAATGGTATCATGCCTGGTATTCCACCACGTGATATACCATGATTTCTCAGTTCAACCTCAGCTCATTCCTTTCCTCAGTCTTGTTACGAACATCTCCAACAAGAAACCAAACCAAACCACACACATACACACTCACAATGAGAGAGAGAGAGAGAGAGAGAGAGACAGAATATCCACTTCAAGAAAGCTTTACCATCCCAGCAATTTAGGAGGCTGAGATGGGAGGATTAGTTCAGCCCAAGAGTTAGAGACCAGCCTGGGCAACATAGTGACACCTCCTCTCTACTAAAAATCAAAAAATGTATCCGGATGTGGTGGTGTGCACCTGTGGTCCCAGCTACTCGTGAGGCTGAGGCAGGAGGAATCCGCCTTGAACCTAGTAGGTCAAGGCTGCAGTGAGTCATGATCACACCACTGCACTCCAGCCTGGGTGACAGAGCAAGACTGTCTAAAAAAAGAAAACATTTAAAAATAAAGCAACCTTTACTGTGAATTCAGATTGTTCAGAAAAGTCAGGAGGCTAGTAGCCTCATGTTGACTCTCCAGAGAGAATCACAAAAGCTCTGTAAAAGAGAAACATTTCTTTCCAGAACTGCCAGAATAGCAGATATTGCACCTCAAGATTCTATAAGGTCTCATAATGCTGCTAGCACTTCAGCCTTGAGGCAGCATTGCTTGCCCAGACTCTCACAGACCACTGTGATGACACGGTCAACCCACACAGGAAAATACAAGAGAAAAAGGACACATTTTCTCTATGACACACCAGGGGAAAGGGAAATTAAAGGAGGAATTAACACATACCTTTTTTTCTGATTTATTTCTCAGGTAATATAAATATTCAGAGTTACCCAACACTTCAGGCCCCAGTCTAGGCCTAACTTAGCCGGTCATACCAATATATAAAAACATAGTATAACCAATATAAGTACTCTTGACATTGATGTTTTGCAAGAAACTGTACAAATGCAAGTAGTATATGATCCATCTGTGCCCTCAAGAAGCTTACATAGCATACATGTTTGAGATGTTGATTAAAGTTCAAGACAACAGCAGCATAAGAGAGTGGATCATTGGTTGCCAAATGCCAGGAAAATCCAGACACATGATGGGATTGAGAAGCCACCTGAGGATGGCCCATCACGGAGCCCTGGAGGCCCCTCAAGGAAGGAGAGTCTTTCACATTAATGCGGTACAATCTTCTTATCAGGCACTTGGAACCACAACAGACCAACAGCACTGAAGAGCGGGACATGGCTGGATCTAACCACTCAGTCCGGTTTCCTGGCGTGAGCGTAGCCGAAATACCTTACTAGTTGAATTTGGCTTTTTCCTGATGAGAGTCTTAAACCAGATTTGATCATCCAGGCACAGTGGTGTGTGCCTGTAGTCCCAACTACTTTGGAGTCTGAGGCAGGAGAATTGCTTAAGCTCAGTAGTTGAAGACCAGCCTAGGGAATATGGCAAGACCCCCATCTCTAAAAAGCAAAAACAAGAAAACTCAGATTTTATCCTAGATGGAATACATGTATAATCTTATCATTCGCAGAAGAGAACATTTATCTAGAGGTAACTTACAGTCTAAGTTGTTTCATACATCATACATAGAGAAAAAGATTAATTTCTGTATTCTCTTTCTTTAGGTCTAAATTACATTATTATGGGCCAAGTAGGTGAAGATGGGCGAGGCAGAATCATGCCAAACAGCTTTATCATGATGTTCAAGACCAAGAATCAGAAGCTTCTGAATGCCTTAAAAGACAAGCAGTGTTAACAGTGAACTGTGTCCGTTTAAGCTGTATTCTGCCATTGCCTTTGAAAGATCTATTTTCTCTCAGTAGAAAAAAAAAAAATACTTATAAAATTACATATTCTGAAAGAGCATTCCGAAAGATGGGACTGATTGACTCTTCACATGATGGAGGTATGAGGCCTCTGAGATAGCTGAGGGAAGTTCTTTGCCTGCTGTCAGAGGAGCAGCTATCTGATGGGAAACCTGACTTAGTGTGGTGATAGGAAGCCAAAAGTGTCAAGCGTTGACAGCTTGGAAGCAGTTTATTATACATCTCTGTAAAAGGATATTTTAGAATTGAGTTGTGTGAAGATGTCAAAAAGAGATTTTAGAAGTGCAATATTTATAGTGATATTTGTTTCACCTTCAAGCCTTTGCCCTGAGGTGTTACAATCTTGTCTTGCGTTTTCTAAATCAATGCTTAATAAAATATTTTTAAAGGATTACAGAACAGCCACTAAACTTCTTTTTATAGATAGAGGGACATTGTAGAAAGAATATTCCCTTTTAGCAATAAGAATAGTGTTATTTATGCATAAGATTCCCTTTGTATCAATTTACGCTTTGCTAAAAGAGCATTCCAAGAATTTCAGGGACTAAATGGATTCAGTAATGTCAGTAGACTAGCATTCTTCTATCTGCAGAAACAGAGAATGTTAGTGCTAGAATAACATCTCTCAGGGATCTAGTTCACACTCTTTCATTTTGTAATTGAAACGGAAGCTCAGGTATGTTTAATGACTTGCCAGAGCACATGTCTCCTAAGAGACAAAACGATCAAACTAAAGAGTCCTAATTCCAAACCCTTTGCCCTGTCACTAGAATAGCCTTCCCTACCCCCAGAAGAAAGCCCTCTTATCCTGATTTGAAGAGTGAAGTACTAAATACTAATACTTAGGCTGGTAAATACTATCCTGTGTAACTGGTCATTTTACGGAACTTGAAATTAGAAGCAAGCTTGACACACCTGGCCTGTTCATCCCCAGTTAACTGAATCAGGCTGTATCAGCTAAGAGCCTTTGAGAAATCTATTTTCACTCATTAGTGGAAGAACAGCAAAAGGACCATCATTCACACAGAGCTGCTTAAGGCACAACTGTATGAGTGCAGCAACCAGCCCTGTTACCACCAGCCAGGGACTGTGGGCGAGCGGACAACCATCCCTATCCAAAGAAGGCTGAAAGAACATTAGGGATGAACAAAGATGTGGGTCACAAACTCTTCCACAGTAGAAGCAAAGTTTTGGTAATAAGGGAAAATACTCTTTTAGATGAAAACAATAATTCCCAGTCCTAGGATGACCAGACATTTAAAGGGTGGCAAAATAGAAGTTCAAAAGGAATATTCCCTCTGTTACAGCAGCTGGGTGAGCATAAGGAAGCTACAAAATTGGGCTGGCAGGCAGGTCAGAAACTGCTCCTGTACTTTCCCACTGAGGAGCCATCAGCACCAGGGAACTCTGCAGCTGAGGAAGTACATGAACTAGAAGACCCTGATGACTGGGTGACTGGCTTCCTCGGCCAGTGGCAGCTTTTAGAAAGTTCTCTTAGCCAGCTGAACTTCACAGACCAGCTGCGCCCAGCCAGGATGTGACCGTGGACTCCTTATTGATTCCAGCCTTCTCAGAGCAAGTTGCTTCCCTTCAAGAATACATGTCCTGGGACTTAGGAGGGAATCCTAAAGATTTCAGTATTTCTTCCTTTCTAATAGAATCTCCCATTGGTGAATTATAAGCAGCATGCTGGCGGGTATCAACCTTCTTCTGCATGACCAGCGGGAAGACTTCTTTAGGTGAGTGGGGGCTTGCGTCATAGTGGGGTAAAAACTGAGAAGAGTAATCTAAACTACTCATACTATTGACATCTCTGACACAATATTTTACAACTGTTTAGGGGATTCACGGTTAACAGTGTGTGGCACTGGTTTGTCTTTTACTTCAATTATTCAAAACAGAGATAATCAACATGAATCATGAAGCTGCTCTTTCTGGAATAACATCCACTTTGTAACTTCTTTCCTTTTTATAAAATCATTTTTCTATAGTTTGAATGTATCCTCCAAAGTTTACGGGTTGGAAAGTAAATCCTCAATGCAACAGTGTTGAGAGATGGGCTCTTTTATGAGGCAGAGCCCTCACAAATGGATTAATGACATTATCACGAGAGTGGGTTAGTTATCGTGAGAATGGGTCCTTGGTAAAAGGATGAATTTGGCCCCCTGCATTCCCCATTCCATCCGTCTCTTTCTCTTTTGGGCATGCACATGTGTTGATGTGTTCATGTGCTCTCTTGCCTTTCCGTCTTCTGCCATGGGATGGTGCTGCGAGAAGGCTGTCAGCAGATGTGGGCCCTTGACTCTGGACTTCCCAGCCTCCAGAACTGTAAGAAATAAATATCTGTTCTTTATAAATTACCCAGTCTCAGATATTCTGTTATAGCAGCACAGAACGGACTAAGACACCTTTATTTTGACTGAGGTTTAGTTTCCTTAGTTATAATTTGAGGGAGTTAGACTACATAACTTTTGGGATCCCATACTATTTTCTCTTTTAGGAATTGCTTATTTTTCAAGAAAGTTGATGAGGTTTGTGTTTTTAATAAGTATTTATACTTGGGGAGTCAAATACACATGAAGAATGAATAGGTGACCGTACTAACATATCACAAAACATTTCAAAATTCTAAATAAATCTCACTGTTTCAGAGCATCTTGCTAGCTTGATTTTCATCCTTTGAATTCCTGTAAACGAACATTTAAGAATTTTGCCAAGTTCCGAAGTCTTAAATTCCATTATTTATTTACTTGCAAGTTAACCTTAATTGGAAGACATTTACCTTCTTTGCTTTCATATGTTAATAGACCACTGCTACCAGGCTCCCATTTACTTCTGGACTATTTAAATAGTATCAACTAACAACAAAAAAAATCTCCCTTAAAGAAAAGCCCTATAATTAAACAGCCACTAATCAGAAAGTTCTAACGTGAGTTAGGTAATATTAATCAGAGACACCTTTTGCTTGAGTTCATGGATTTAAGCAAACAAATTTATATATTTTTATATAAATGGAAACAAAAAAATCTGCAATTAAATTCAATTAGCAAGCAAACGTTTTTTAAAAAGGTTTGACCTAAGTATTTTAAAGACCTCATATTGAGAGAGAGAAAGATAAAAATATTAACTTAGGACTTTGATAACTTAAGTATTTCCATCAATTTATGTAGGGTAATATAATAAAATAATAATATAAATAGAGCATAAATAATATAAATAGAGCATCAACATTTAAAACCAGCAGAGGAAAAAAAGGTTACAGAAAGTGAAACCAGGAAAAATACAACAAAGTAAGGTAAAAATACAAACATATCAATAATTTCAATAAATACCTAAACTAAATACTGAAAGTTATACGTCAAAATGGTCAGACTGGCTTAGAAAAAGAAATACAACTATGTGCTGTTTGAAAGAGACATCTAAAACATGAGGACCCAGAAAAGTTGAAAGGGATAGAAAAAGATAAATATGGTATGCCAGGCAAACATTAACCAAAACAAAATGGTATGGTTTTATTAATACTAGAAAAAAAATACTTAAAGGCATTACTCAAGATGAAGAGAGTTACCAGGAGATATAACAATTCTAAATTTGCACACAGCTAATAAAATCCTTCAAAATATATAACTAAATCTGATATAGTATAAATAGAAATGGACAAGTTCACCATCATAACAGGAGGTTTTAACATGTTTCTCTTAGTAATTGACAGATTTAAAAGAGAAAACATGAAAAATATAGAAGTGTTGAACCACACAATTAGCTAGATTTACCTAACACACATACATAGAACAGAACCAAGGGTGCATTATTTTTGAGCTCATATGGAACAATTTCAGAACTTGCCATGTACCATGGAGCAAAGTCCAACAAATTCCAAACAAGTAGTATCAGATAGCCTTCTCTAACAACAGTAAACAACTAGAAATTAATAACAAAAAGTAAACAACAAAAAACATAAGAAAAAAATTGGAAATTAAGAAATGTACTTTCAACTCACGTTTAAAGGAAACCATAATGGAAAACAAAATATTAAAAACTGAACAATAGAAAAACTGCATTTTAAAATGTATGAAATGCAGCTTAACCAATACTTTAAAATTTATAATCTTACGTGTTTACATTATAAAAGAAAGGGTGGAAATTTGTGAATGATACAAATTGGGAACTTAGTAAAAGGAAAACAGCATAAACTTTTAAAAGGTAGGAGAAAATAGCATAGAGCAGAAATTGAATAAAATTGTCATCTTAAATAATAGAAAAAAGGAAAGCCAAATGTTCTTTAAAATGACTAATGTAATTGACAAAACTCTGATCAGATTAAGCAAGAAAAGAAGTAAAAACAGATAAATAAACCAATTTTGTATTGAAAGAGGACTTTACTGCACATTTTTCAGAATCTTGAAAGGTAATAAGATACTATGAATCACTTTATGCTCATAGATTTGAAAACTTAGGTAAAGTGGACAAATTCCGAGGGGGAAGGTGAAGCTGGGTATTGAGAACTTAACACAGACTCAAGTAGAAACAGAATACCTAAATAGTCCTATAATCATTAAAGAAATTTAACCTGTAGTTTAAAATATTTCCTCAAATAAAACTTGGGGCCTAGTTTTACCTGGAAGGCCTACCAAACATTTAAGTGATAAATACTATCCATCTAACATAAACTATTCCAGAATAAAGAAGGAACACTTTATGTTCCAACATAAAGAAGGAACACTCAGCAGTTCTTTTTATGAGATTAATATAATCTTAATACCAAAATTTAGAGACAGTAGGAACCAGGAAAATCTCCAGTCCACTTGCTTCCACCTATGAACATAGGTGCGAATATTGTAAACAAAACATTGTCAAACAAAATTCAGCAAACAAAACAGATCATGATCAAGTCGGGTTTATCCCAGGTATGCATGGTTGATTTAACATTAGAAAACCAATGAACGTAATGGGTGCAGCACAGCAACATGGCACATGTATACATATGTAACAAATCTGCATGTTGTGCACGTGTACCCTAGAACTTAAAGTATAATAATAATTAAAAAAAAAGAAAAAATCAGTGAACATACTTTACAGAATAAATAGATCTACAATACTAACTAGGGAGACTGAGGTGCAACGAAACCTTCAGGCTCTTAAAAGCACCATGGATCTTTCTTGGTACCAATGTCTTCAGAAGGATATAGCACAGGGATGAGAGTTTAACAGGACAGTGTCAGAATTTCTTTTTCTGTGAGAATCATTGTAGCATTCTGGCAGAAGTTTACACAGCCAAACATTAGCTGTTTTCTTTTGCCTCCCTAGATGATGTCTCAGAATCAAGGAGAAAAAAAAGATTCAGTCAGGTGAACACAAGTGGGTGTAGACACACCAGCTGAAAGGTCACATCTCCACAGACGCCAGTATCTCTTACAACTGCATAGCACAGCTTCCTGACTTCTCATAGATGACGTGCCTAGTTGTAAGAGTTACGCACTCAGGAAAGCGCAGCCAATGTCCCTCCATCAGGTATTCGCAGTTCAAGGATTGTTCCCCCCAATCCAGATGCAGTTTACCTATCGGCTCATTTTTACCATAAGCAAGTATGCCTAGCAACATAGCTGACCTACTGTATTATCAGATTACTAGGTAACCTAAACTATAGTTAAACAAAGGTCAAATTCTTAACGGAATGGGGAAAGGTACTGTTAAGCCCTATTCACAATAGATGGAGAACATTCATTTGATTTCAATAATGCAGAAAAAGCATTTAATCTAGTTCAACATTTATTCCTGACAAAAAATTAACCCTGAGAAAACTATGAATAGAAAGAAATGTCCTTAAGTTGACAAGAAAATCTGCAGCAAAGCTCATACTTAATGGTGAAATATTGAAAGCATTTCTGTTAAGATCAGTGGTAAGACATGAATGCCTGAAATTGTCATATCTATTAGAAATTGTACTGAGGGATCTAGACAGTGTGGTAAGGCAAGACAATGAAATATGTGATATAAGGATTGGAAAGGGAGAAACAAGACTATTATAGTAGAGAGATGTAGAGAGATGTTATGCTTATCCAGATAGAAAAACCCAAGGTAACCTGCAGGTGATTCAAATAGAAAATTTCCCATGCTTATTATCTCTTAGGTGTGTAAATAAACCCTAGCCTAAGGACAAAATATTGATTTTTTTTTTTACCTTTTATAATTAAGAGTCTTGAATTCAGGGCCCTTTGCACAAAAAGCCTCTTTTTCTCCCCCCGCCCCCCGCCTTGGAGACGAAATTTCCCTCTTTTGCCCAGGGTGGAGTGAAGTGGCACAATCTTGGCTCACTGCAACCTCCACCCCCTGGGTTCAAGCAATTCTTCTGCCTCAGCCCCCCGAGTAGCTGGGATTACAGGTGCCCACTACCACGCCCAGCTAATTTTTGTATTTTTTTTTAGTAGAGATGAGGTTTCACCATGTTGGCCAGGCTGGTCTTGAACTCCTTACCTCAGGTGATCCTCCGCCTTGGCCTCCCAAAGTGCTGGGATTATAGGTGTGAGCCACCACGCTGGGCCACGAATAGCCTCTTTTTGACAGAGGCGCTCTGGATGTACAAGTGTGGGATTGCCCATGGATGCACGGAATCGGGTGTTCTGGGTGAGTAGCTCTGGAATATACATAAAAATTTGTTCTGAGGTATTCTAAAGTTATTATTAAAAATCCTGGTTTTGATTTTTTTGTCATTTGCTTCTCCCTTTTAAAAACCAAGTCAACAATTGAGTTTAAAAGGCTAAAATTTGATTAGATATAATTGAAACATCTTTGCCTGAAGGATGTTCTTGTAGCATTCTAATACTAAGATTGGGTTAGATTTCAACAATGAGATGAAGCTTTTAAGTATAGAAACCTATTAAAATTTACAAGCTGAAAGCAAGACTTCATACATCTGATTAATTCATCTCATAAAAAAACTGATATTAATAGTAACATAATGCAGGTAAGAGCCTCCTGAGTGAAAAGGGAAAAGACTTGGATTCTCATTCACAGTGTGGCAACGGAATAACTTTAGTTTCCTTATCTGTAACATGAAGTTGAATTGGATCCTTTCTGAGATCCCTTATGGTCTTAAATGGTTTCTGGATCCTTGAATATTCAATTTTTTTTTTTTTTTTTTTTTTTGAGATGGAGTTTCACTCTGCTGACCAGGCTGAAGTGTAATGGCGTGATCTCGGCTCACTGCATCCTCTGCCTCCCAGGTTCAAACTATTCTCCTCCTCAGCCTCCTGAGTAGCTAGGATTACAACCGCACACCACCACGCCCAGTTTCACTATGTTGGCCAGGCTGATCTCGAACTCCTGACCTCAGGTGATCCACCCCCACCCATCTCATCCTCCTAAAGTGCTGAGATTACAGGTGTGAGCCACCACGCCTGGCTGAATATTCAAATTGATAAGGAAAGAAAATGGCACAGAAATGAAATTCACCAGTCTGTGTGCTCTAAACACTCTGGTTCCTTCTGGTCTGGTTGTTACTTTCGGAGGCTAACTCCCCCTTTCCTACGATGTTCACTACCTACCTGTCCATCCTCTTCCTCCAACTCTTGTTCATCTTGCTGTCTCTGCTTGACACTTGTCATAAAAGTTTTTAACGAATTAGTCATTTAGAAAAGTAGGGACTTAAGCTCTGTTTGCTGACCAAGATGAACCTACAATGAGAAGCTAATTCAAAAATGGAAAGCTTTTGGATATGTATTGACTGATAGGAAAAATAAATTGAATTCAGTATCTCGAGTCAGTCAGTATATAAACTTGGACAAATTACTCAAAATGTTAGTTTTCCTGTGTATTAAATTAGAAGGTTGAAGTAGGGAATCTGGGTTTTCTTTTAACCCAGTTTGAGAAAATAGGATCTGGAACCTACAACTGTTAAGATATTTAATAAACTAGATGTCATTCCTATAATATTTACACTAATGGATAATGGCTAAATTTTCATTGAATAACTTTGTGCCATTCAACATTAATACCATACTTAGAGTGAGGATACAGAAGAGAATGAGAGAACTGTTCCTTCCTGTGCCTGGTCTTGTTTTACAGCTTTTCAAAAGAAAGAGGCTGGGTGTAGTAGCACACTCCTGTGGCCCCAGCTACTTTGGGAGGCTGAGGTAGGAGGTTCTCTTTAGCCCAGAAGTTGGAGGCTGTAGTGTGCTCTGATGGCCCCTGTGAATAGCCACTGTACTTCCAGCCTGGCAAATATCGTGAGATTCTGTCACTGGGGTCAGCGAGGGTGGGTGGGAGAAGAAGACATCTGCATTCAAGCAAACACAGAAAATATTGTGATTGCTTTTTCTGTTGAAATAAAAATGGAGGAAATGAATTTTAAAATGAGAAGCTGAATTACCTCACAGAATTAATTCAATTTCTGAATGAGTTACTGAGGCAGCTTGTGTATTTTCCTCCTTAAAATTCTTAAAACAGCACTCAATCATTTTATCTTTCTTCTTCTTCTTCTTCTTTTTTTTTTTTTTTTCTTGAGACGGAGTTTCACTCTTCTTGCCCAGGCTGGAGTGCAATGGCGCAATCTCGGCTCACTGCAACCTCTGCCTCCCGGATGCAAATGATTCTCCTGCCTCAGCCTCCTGAGTAGCTGGGATTACAGGCATGCGCCACCACGCCCAGCTAATTTTGTATTTTTAGTAGAGACAGGGTTTCTCCATGTTGGTCACGCTGGTCTCAAACTTCCGACCTCAGGTGATCCACCTGCTTTGGCCTCCCAAAGTGCTGGGATTACAGGCGTGAGCCACGACGCCCAGCCCATTTTATCTTTCAGTAAGAATAAATTTACCTAAAATCGAAGGATGGATTAAATAACCTTTCTAATGGGGAGAGAGAGAGGGAGAGATAATTTTCCAGATTGCTGGTAGCAGGATGAAAAAAAAGGAACTTACCTATCTCACATATTGGAATGGCTGGGATAATCATTTTTTTTTTTTTAAATACATTTACCTCCTACACAAACCTGCTGTTTTGCCTCTTTTATTATTATAATTTAATTTATATCAGAAATAATGTCTCTTAAAGATTTTTGTTTTTGTTTTTTTGAGACGGAGTCTTGCTGTCTCCCAGGCTGGACTGCAGTGGCACGATCTCCGCTCACTGCAAGCTCTGCCTCCCAGGTTCACACCATTCTCCTGCCTCAGCCTCCCGAATAGCTGGGACTACAGGTGCCCGCCACCACACTCGGCTAATTTTTGTATCTTTAGTAGAGACGGGGTTTCACTGTGTTAGCTGGAATGGTCTTGATCTCCTGACCTTTTGATCCACTCGCCTCAGCCTCCCAAAGTGCTGGGACTACAGAAGATGGTTATTTTTAAAGCATCAACTAGCATATAAAATTTTTCCTAATTTATGTGTTGCATATCTGAAGTATTTATTTCAGTCTGTGGGTAGGGAGAGCAGAATAGGAAAACACAATATGAAATTGTCAAATGAAGAGAAGCACTGTAATGGGAAATTCTTCTAAGTATATCCTTCAGAAACACAGCTTATGAATGGGGCTGTGATGCCAGAAAACTAATAAATTAACTTACAAGTGAGAAATTCAGAGCAGTGATTATCCCTGATACTATTACTAGTTTCTTAGTGTAATCTGAATAACTAGACCCAGTTGGTTTACTCCCAGGACCTATACCCTCAATTTATTTTTTTATACATGTATTTTCTGAGGAAAACAAAAATTTTGAAGTCTAAGGAATCAAAGTTTTCTTTATCAGGTAGAAAAAAGATAATAAGTATTTATTAATAAGATTAAGAGCACTTCCACTTTTATCATTTTAAGAAAGACTGTCAATGATTAGCAGTTGGTTTGCATCCCTCAAACAATTAATAATAACAACCTCTGGTTACTTTAAGGAAAGATGATAAGCTTTGAAATCTGAACACATAACTAAATGATAAGCAACCTCATCTTCATTGGGATTTCATGTGAGTAGAATCTCATTCTATTTTTTTAGTTATTAATATACAATGCTATTAGATTTCAATGCTAAAAACTATAAAACATTGCTAAGGGAAATTAAGGAAGACTTGAATAAATGAGAAGCTACATCATGTTGATAGTTTAGACAATACTGTTAAGATGTCAATTCTTCCCAAAGTGGTCTCTAGTTTCAAAGCAATTCCAATAAAAATCCCAAGGTTTTTTTTTTTTTTTTTTTTTTTAGAAATTGATAGTTTCCAAAATTTAAATGAACAATCATAGAACCCAAATAGCAAAAATACATTTGAAAAAGTAATACGAAGTTATTCACCTTGGCATTTATTACTGTACCCCATTGTGCTGTGTGAGTGATGGGCTACCAACTTGCATATGCAAGCACCGCTTTCTTTGGCAGTGGTAACGAATTGGAAGATTCCACTGCTATTTTCTTATTTATTTTAGTATGTTGTAGCATTATATTTTAGATTTTTTGTCTGGTTTGTTAAGGCATAATTTCTATACATTAAAATTTACTCTTTTTAAGCATACAGTTTGATGAGCTATGCAGTCAGTCGTCTCCTAGACCACTAGATCCTGGTACTCAATGATCTGATTTCAGTTCCTATAGTTTTGTCTTTTCTAGAATGTCATCTAAATGGAACCATGCAGTATTGTAGCCTTTTGTGACTGGCTTCTTTCACTTACTTTAAAAATTCATCCATGCTATTGCATACATCAGCAGTTTGTTCCTGCGGTGGCTTTATAATGTATCAACTTGGCTAGGCCTAACTATATTTCCCAAAATTCCCTTCCTTGTATTTTTCCAGTTACAGGAGACATTTTAGCGTGAGACTGGAGAGCAGAAGTGAAGCAGCAGCCATTTTGTTCTTGATGCGGGCACTTCTGCAGCTCACACGTGCTGTAACTTATCTGCTGGTTCACTTTGCTAATATGGGGCAGCAGCAAGGCCTACAGCTGACCCACCTTTCCTTGGATCCTCCTTCAGCTTCTCTGATTCCTGGGCCAAGTGAGTGTTTAGCAACATACTTGCAAAAGCCAGTGGCAAAGGGCAACACTCCTCCAACAGGGTACCACATCATAAAGTTGGAGATGTGAGGAGTCACACGGGACTTGGTCTGTCTTCATGGGTTCCAGCTTGTCCCTGATCTCTCCCACTTGACATCCATCTTTTCTTCCCACCTGCCTACCCTGTGGACTTCCAGCTTTGCTCCAGCATTAGATAAAAAAAAACAGAGACTTACAGAGACTGCTTACCAACTCCAGCAATTGTGTAACGTCAGATCCCTGTAAACAAATCACTATACACACACATACATGTGTGTCTGCAAATATCCTAGTAGCTCTGTTTCTCTCATTGTGACTGATACAATTCCTTTTTACTGCTGCATAAATTGTCATTGTATGGATGTACAATTTGCTGATCCAGTCACTAGTTAATGGACATTTGGTGGTTTTCAGTTTGACAGCATGAATACAGCTTCTAGAAATGTTCACATACAGGTCTTTGTTTTGGCAGATTATTTCAAAACATGGCACAGTAGTCCCCCCCCTTATCCCCAGGGGATATGTTCCAAGACCCCAGTGGATGCCTGAAACCACAGATACTTCTGAGCCCAACTGCTGTTAACTGGAACACGCTTCTGTTCATACCATCTACCCACAGATTTAATGCCTTTTCCATCTTAACTAAGTACTTCCCACACTGTGGCTGTAACTTTTGCAGTTTCAGGTGTAACAGCAAAATTAGCATAGATTTTTTTTCTTTTTCACAATTTCCCAGGCAAAAGATTCGTTCTTACTGTAGATGTTACCATATGTACATTTTTTCTCTTTCCTGAAGTTCCTTAAGTCAAGAGCTTTCACCTTTTCACTTAAAGGAAGCAGGCTACAGTTTCTCGTTGGCGTATTCAGATTGCCTGCATCACAACTCTTGCACTTTGGGGCCATTATAAAGTAAAATTAGGGTTACACATAAAGCAAGGGTTACACAAGCAGTGGGATGCCATGACAGTCGATCTGATAACAGAGAATGATGCTAAGTGATAAAGTGGTGGAGAGTATATACTGTGTGAATATGCTGAACAAAGGGATGATTCATGCCCAGGCAGGATGGCATGAGATTTCATCATATGACTCAGAACAGTGAACAACTTAGAACTTACGAATTGTCTGAACATGGAGGCTCACACTTGTAATCCCAGCAATTTGGGAGGCTGAGGCAGGAGGATTGCTTGAGCCCAAGAGTTCGAGGCTGCAGTGAGCTATCATCATGCCACTGCACAGAGAGTATGGGCAAAGAGAGACCCTGTCTCTAAGAAATAAACAAACAAACAAAACCTCAAGACATTTCTGGAATTTTTCATTCAATATTTTTGGACTATGATTGACTGTGGGTAACTGAAATCATGGAAAGTGAAACTGCAGATAAAGGGGGACTACTGTATATCTCAACTTTTAAAAATTGGTAATACAATGGACACACTCTATCCATTTATCATCTAATGTCAAATTTTATTCACCTTTTTTCTTACAAGATGCTGTCATTCAAAATGTACCTCATAGGCAACTCAACTCATGCATACAGTAGGCACTCTATAAATGTTTTAATAATTAGGTATTTTTTAGAATGACTAAAAATCCAGATGTAAACTCCCAATTGGGAAGTGCATAATCCCATTGTAGACAAAATATATAACTTTACAGGAAACATTTTTATAAGAATTTGCCCCAAAGAGGGAACACTTAAAATTTGGAAATTAAACAATAAAAATGCAAAAGCAAGATGAAACACAATACTAACCTATTTAGACAATGATCCCTGGATCGGTGGTGCTTACAGACCAAGAGTTACCTGCACCCTGTGGTGTAAGACCATCTGACATTCAGTTAAGAAGAGAATTATATACCTAATACCCTCTTAACTGGAAATGCTGCGAGAATATATAATAGCCTATGAAAACATTTTAGCTACATTCCTTTATGTGAGCACACAAAAAATTTAAATATATATTTTATTCTCTAATTTTAAAAAACCAATGATTTTCATCTTAAGCAGCAAGAATGATCCACAAATAAGTATGAAGTCACTTTTATAGAAGCTATGTTAAATTCTGGAAAGTACCTTGGGAGATAAGCTCAAGAACCTTAGTCCAAATATAAAACAAACCATTCCATTAAACAGACTTCCTATGTTTTACAAAAACAAAACAGGTTGTGACTACATGTGATAAAGTGTCTCCTATCTTAAAACTATAAACATTCACTCCAACTTAAAAAAAAATAGGACTATTATGATACGAAAAAATTAAAACCAACCAAATGTTGACAAGTAGCTACGCAAACTTATAAACATAAATGAATGCTCTAGCTAAAAAATAAAACACCTACTGACTATATTTTTCAAAAACTATATAATTCTATAAAAATTAAATATGTGGACTAACTACATCAATACATGGAAACGTATATATAAAATTTTAAGTGAAAAAAACGTTAAAAATATAAAGTGATTATAACCATGTAAAGGTAAATATATTACAAAAACTGAAGTGAATTTAAATTGAAAGACATAAATAGATTCAAATATTAGGGTTTTTTCTTTGTTGCTTAAGATTATAACAAAATGCAAAAGGAAAAAAAAGACTATTATTTTAGATAAAATTATACTCCTAAACTTAATACTGAACTATACGTGAACTCCTAAAACAGATATTTAAAACGTAACTTCTATATTTCAAGTGTATCCTATGAAGGAGATCAGCCCACATTTGCTGATCTTCATTTTATAACTGCCCCTCTAAAACATAAAAAGAAAACATTTTAAAGCACTGAGAAAACCAAGCAGCATGCTAACAAAATCTATCTACTTAATCTGTTTTGCTTCTGCAAAAAGCCACTAACAGAAGGTTTTAAAAAACTAATTCAATATACATACTTTACATAACATATATTTATGCTATAAATATTTTAAAGAATGGCTTTTACATAATTATTTCAATATATATCTCATTAATTTCATTGCAAGTTATGCAATATAGTCTTTTGGATCTGTTATTGAAAATTATTCTCTTCATGATTTAGAAAATGGTTAATTTCTTGGATAAAACATAGCATATTTAGAAGTCCGAAAGCCAAGTAAATCTCTTATTTCATTTCGGAATTTTGACAGATCTTGACGCAGTTCATTTAGATTTTCCACAGTTGCCTGATCTGTACTTTGCATCTTCTGTCTCATGGAAGTCAAGTAACGATGCACTAGGCAGCACATCACTTTTTGATAGTTTTCATCTCTCTTCTGTTTTAAATTTCTCCATTCCTTCAAAACAACAATATGATACTAAGGATATGCAGAAATAATACTTAAATGAGGTGGAGTTCAAAAATATATTCACAGACACAAACACATCTTTAAATGCTTTATTAGACTACAGTTTTGCTACTACATGGTATAATATTCAACACTTGTTTAAAACAAATATAGCCTGCATATTAGTTTAATGCATTTAATTTTATGCTTATCTTGATTGAAAAAAATTAGTCTTAGGAATCCTTAGTTTATAGCAGGGATTGGCAAACTACAACCCACAGGCCAAATATGGTCCATATCCTGACTTGACAGCCTGTGAGCTAAGAATAGATTTTACAGATGAACATTTATCATCAATTGATAATAACATTAATTTTAAACTCTAGTTAAGTGAAAATTTATCCCCTCCCAAAAGGAATTCCATTCTTTTCACTAGTAGACCTGTATTTAAAAAAATTATTACTGTTATTGTTATATTTTGAATTTTATCCATAAAAGTTTTGTGAAAATTTGTTTTCTCTCTTATTGTATCACTGCTTACACAATATCTCTGATTTTGTCTCAGCCTGAAAAGTGTAAACTATTTACTATCTGGACCTTTACAGAAAAAATGTCCCAACCCCTGGTTTACAGTAACATATATTGAATTATTGATGTATTGAATGGCTTTCAAGAAGAACCAGAAAAATATGAGCTGATTCTAGTAGTCATTCTTTAGCTACACTGACAGAATAGGTATTTCGAATATCTCTCATGTTTTAAAACTATGAGATGAAATTTTATATATTGGAGGAATCTGAAAAGTAAAAAAAAATCTCAGTACTGTCTCTCATTCTTAATAATTATATGTATGTGTATACACACACACACACACACACACACACACACACATTTGTTTTGAGGTGGAGTCTCACTCTGTCACCCAGGCTGGAGTGCGGTAGCGTGATCCTGGCTCAATGCAACTCCACCTCCTGGGTTCAAGCGATCCTACTGTCTCAGCCTCCTGAGTAGCTGGGACAACAGGCATGCACCACCACACCCAGCTAATTTTTGTGTTTTTAGTAGAGATGGGGTTTCACCATGTTGGCCAGGCTGGTCTCAAACTCCTGACCTCAAGTGATGTGCTTGCCTCAGCCTCCCAAAGTGCTGGGATTACAAGCGTGAGCTACCGCGCCCAGCCCTCTCATTCTCAATAGTATTTATTGAATCCTTACTTTATGTTGGATGCAATGCCATACATTAGGGAATATAGCAGTGAAAAAAGTCAGACAGTCACAGCCCTTAGGGAACTTGCATACTTATGCTTTAAGAAATATCTGAGATTAGGAATTGTTAAAACTTTTATGTTGCCATTCAAGCTTCTAATTTCTTACCTTTAAACTGTTTTGCCGTTTGACCTTGCCTTTTGATGTATGAGAGCAAATCCACTTACTGAGGCTACTAATCATATAGCAGATAGTCTTTGGTGAAGGAATGATGTTGAAAGGTGGAGGTAATGTACATTTATCATCAAAGTAGCTAAGCCATAACTTCGCTCGAGCAAACTTCCATTCTTTGTCTTCATGATTCTATATAAAAGGCAAATTAAAAAGCAAAGTAGAATATGAATACACACACAAATATGGGGGATATTTCCACACCTTGTAGAAAAAATTTTGTTCAACATCTGCAATTATTATACATTACTTACATTTTAAAAATCTATAGTTAATTTAAAAATACTATTTTTCAATTCTTATAATCTTATAATCTTTGGCTCTCTTATCTATTGTATGCACTTAGTATGGTCTGAGGAGAATATAAAGTTTTTAAAAGAATGAACTTACTGCTATCAACTGAAAACTTTTATGAAGCATTGCCACCAGCAGTTTGGTAAGCACAATCACAACCACCACATTGTATGTACCAACAATGACAGCTCCCACAAAGGACTGCAGTTCTTCTCCATAGCTAAATCTTGTGACAAAGATTGCCACATGCGCTAAGGAGAAAATATACCAGAACAAAGCAAAGCAGGTGCCAATGAACCTGTAAAGACAATTGCATTTCTGTTTAAAAGGCAATTAAAGAAATTAGCAAAAATGAATAATTTGTTTATATCAAAATTATTTAAATAAAACATTGATAATCCATGAACAATTCTTTATTTAAAAATGATGTTGATTTCCACAGTACAGATATGTCTTACTTTAAACAAAGAGACAGGCCCTAAGAAGATAAATTATTCATAACTGTTTAACCCCTTGCTGCCTTTCTGTCTGTTCTCAACAAGGCAGCCTATATGATTTGTTAATATCTAATTAGATTTTGTCACACCTCTGCTCAAAACCTTCAAATAACTCTCAATTTCAATAACTCAAAATCCTTACAAGGGCAGAAAGGTCCTACATGATCCCCATTTCCTTTCTGACTTCATTTCCTACAACTCCCCCTCCAATTCAACACATTGCATCCACACTGCCTGCCTGGCATTTTCTTGAACATGCCAGTCATGCTCCTACCTCTGGACACTGGCCTTTGCTGTTCTCTCTCTCTGTAAATGCTCTTCCCCCAGAAATCTTCTTCATGGCTTGCTCCTTTACCAGCTTTAGATCCTCACATGAATGTTATCTCTTCTGGGGCACTCCCTAGCTCTTTAGCTAAAACTGAACTCTGACACACAGATGCTCTTTAGCTCATGCTTTTTATTTGTCTTTGTAGCCCCGACCACTGTGTAACATAATAAGTATTTTACTCCTCTTTTTATTGCCTGTATCACCTCCCTAGAATGTTAAGCTTCATCAGGGTAGTTTTCTTTACTAATGCTTCATTTGCTCAGCACTTAGAGCATTGTCTGGTATATAGTAAATGCTACACTGACACTCATTAATCTTATTCTTTACATAAGATGACACACAAAATAAAGAATAGTTGACACATAATAGGAACATGACAAATGTGTCCTTCCACACCCTTTCTCTCCATTGTTTTATTTAAAAATGAGGGGAGGTATTTTGTTTACTCAAAACAGGGTGTTCAAATCCTTATGATACATTAGAGAAAAAAATGTTCATGAAATTCTAATGATTCTCAATTCTAACGACCTCTTAAAAAGTGTTGAAGCTGTGAGTGTTTCTGGCTGTAACAATGACTGAGAGTTGCTACTGACATTTAATACCTGAAGGACAGAGATGCTGAACATCTTGCAATATATGGGACTGACAAAGAATTGCTCAAAATGCTAAGAACACACAAGATGCCAATAATTCCTCTGTTAAGATAGACTGCAGTAGGGAAGACAAGGTAATAACTTGGACCCACTGTTTAAGATTCTGTATGTAAAGATGACTATAGTGACTCATGAAAAATAAGTATTTATTAAAGTTTATGAACATTAATAAGGAACTTCTTAAAGAAAATTTGAAGTTCCGTTTCTATAGATACTAATTCATATAGAAGATGGGAATGGGAGAAAATCTTTGCAATCTACTCATCTGACAAAGGGCTAATTTCCAGAATCTACAAAGAACTCAAACAAATATACAAGAAAAAAA
>NC_045435.1:165069915-165219624 GCF_002776525.5 Piliocolobus tephrosceles | reverse complement strand
GGGTGCTGACGAGTTGATGGGTGCAGCACACCAACATGGCACAGATATACATATGTAACAAAACTGCACGTTATGCATATGTACCCTAAAACTTAAAGTATAATAAAAAATAAAAATAAAAATAAATAAATAAAAGAAGATGGTTAAAAGACAAATATATTTACTAAAACATTTAAAAGACACTCACGAATGGAAGGTATCATTGCTTTGCTGTTCACAGAAGATGCCTACACAGTCTTTCTGCTCCTTTGAAGTATATCCTTTATCATACAGTTGTGTCAGTCCAATTGTGAAAGAAAACAAAACAAGAAGAAACATCCCAAGAAATTTTCCAAAATCTTGTAACATCTGTCCCATTGAAATCTGTGGAATATATTACACAAGTCTTCATTAAGATTATCAGAAAAACAAAATATTAAATATAAATGACCCAGCAACAAAAGGAAGACAAACACATAATCCACAGGCCACCCCTTCTATTGCATCTGGTTGAGACAGACCAGCATTTTAAAAACATTGAAAATCCAGCTGCCTAACAAAAAGTCATTTTAAGCATACCAACACTATCATTGTTAGATGGCACGTTCTTGAACCTGGATCAGGTTTTCAGAGGACATTGTTGCTATGGAGATAGAGGCAGAGATATGGAGATTTAAGAAAAGGCTGAATTTGCAAGGGATAAAGGGAAAATACCCTGATCAAACTTAAAGAGAAATAAATGCTTATATTTACATAGCTTCTTAAATTTTACAAATATAAAATCATTATGGGGCAAAGTATTTCACCTGATTTTTGAAACCAATTCTAAACCAATTCCTAAAATCAGCATTTCCTCCTACGGGACTGCCCTAATTTCTTTTGCTGAGGTGACAGACTTTCTTTCCCTTTGGGTCCATTTTAAGAAAATACTATGTGTGCAAGCCAAATGAGGGTTCCAGTATTAGTAGTGAGTATATTTTGTAGTTTAGACATGTATAGTGCATATGGAAGCTTTAATCCTAATTTCATTCTCCTTCAAAATTTAGATTAGGTACTTTTCATAAATTCTTAGTTTTTTTTTTTTTTTTTTTTGAGACGGAGTCTTGCTCTGTCGCCCAGGCTGGAGTGCACTGGCACAATCTCCACTCACTGCAAGCTCCGCTTCCTGGGTTCACACCATTCTCCTGCCTCAGCCTCCCGTGTAGCTGGGACTACAGATGCCCGCCACTGCGCCCAGCTAATTTTTTTAAATGTATTTTTAGTAGAGACGGGGTTTCATCATGTTAGCCAGGATGGTCTCGATCTCCTGACCTCGTGATCCACCCGTCTCGGCCTCCCAAAGTGCTGGGATTACAGGCGTGAGCCACCGTGCCCGGCCAAATTCTTAGTTTTTAAATTGGCATATAAATTTGGGGAATAATGTGATAGTACTTTTTTGACCCAGCAATTCTATTCCTAGAAATTTAACCAATAGATAGAAGTACACAAAGATGCATGTATATACAAGGATTTACACTGCAGCATTGTTAGAGGTAGCAAAAAAATTTTAGAAAATCCTCAATATTGTTTTTAGTTTTTATTTTTTAATATTTTTTGGGGGGGGACTTTCCTGCAAAAACCGGAAAGCCTACCAGACAAATTCTAAAAGAGCTGTAACATTACTCAACATTGTTTTTAAAAAGAATGAAGAACATCTACATGTGCTAGCATACAAAGATGGCTATAAGACAGTAAGTCCAAAAAGCAGGGTATAAAACTGTATGTATATGTGGAACGGCTCCCATTTTCTATTTTGTTAAAGGATAGACAAGATACATATTTTAATCTAGATATGATTTAATATGCATAGGAAATTTCTGGAAGTTTACACAAGAAATTGTTAACCATGTTTATGGAAGTATATATAGCTAAGGGTATAGAAGGCAGACTTTTTTTTTTAAAACAGAGACTGTTGCCCAGGCTTGAATGCAGTGGCGCGATCTCGACTTACTACAAACCTCTGCCTCCCGGGTTCAAGCGATTCTCCTGCCTCAGCCTCCCAAGTAGCTGGGATTACAGATGCCTACCACCACGGCCGGCTAAGTTTTTGTATTTTTAGTAGAGATGGGGTTTCACTATGTTGGCCAGAATGGTCTCGAATGCCTGGCCTTAAGTGGTCTGCCCACCTCAGCTTCCCAAAGTGTTGGGATTACAGGTGTGAGCCACCATGCCTGGCCTCATTATTTTTAATATACAAAAATTAGTGTTTTGAAACAACCCTTCCTCAAATTTAACAGGTCAAATTTATATAATTAATTACATCAAACTTCAAATAAATTCCTAATTGGCCCAAGCCTGCCAGCATAGCACATCCCCGCTCTCAGTGATACAAAATGCTAGCCACAGGCAATTGGCCAGATGCTTCCAGCCCACTAAAGTGGACCAGCTACTTAAGTAGAAGAGGTGAGTTTAAATTCTTAGGCCCGCCACAAGCTAGTAACCCAGACTCTGCCATAGTGGAGAGATCCAATATGCCTGACTTGTGCTTTTGACTAGACCATGCGGTACTTTTCAAGGGCTATGCTTCCCTTACTTGGCCCCCTTATAAAATTCTGACACAAGAAGCGGGGGACACTTAGAATCAGAAAACTCAAAATATGTTAGAAGGAGAAGAAATGCATTTTCCTCTTAATTAATGACAGCTTTATTGGATCACCTTGAGAAAGAAAAGCATCCATTCAGATAGTGGTTGCTTAGAATAAAGCTGTACCATCTCAGTAGAGGACTGAATCCCTTACGACAGTAAGAATACAGTAACTGCTTTTGATAACTACAGAAAAGATCACCTTGAGGAAAGTCTGGACACTGTAAGCTTACAGGTAAATTGGGTTTTCCCATAGTGGCCATGCATGATATAATTTTAATTTTAAAACATGTAGTCAAAGTAGCTTTAATTTAACATAAGTTTTAAATAAATGTAATCGAGTTCAATATCCAGGTAAAATTAAGAATGAGAACATCACAAACTTCATGACTTGCTTAAATTTTAAGTTTAAAAAGAAATTTTTAAGAGACAGAGTTTTACTCTGTTGCCCAGGCTGGAGTGTGGTGGTGCAATCACGACTCACTATAGCCTTGACCTCCTAGGCTTGAGCAGTCCTCCCCACTCAAGCCTCATGAGAAACTAGGTGCATACCATCATGCCCAGCTAATTTTTAAAATTTTTTTGTAGAGAAGGTCTTGCTATTTTGCCCAGGCTGGTCTTGAACTCCTGGCCTCAAGCTGTCCTCCTGCCTCAGCCTCCCAAAGTGCTGCAATTAGAAGTGTGTTCCACCATGCCCGGCCTGACTTGTTGTTTAATAGCATGATATTGGTTCTTATACAAGAAGAACTAAAAGTAGAACAGTGGCTGTCACTTAGGTGAATACTGGCTTCAAGATACTAACCAAATATTCATGTGAAAGGCAAATATTAAAAACAGTGAATTTATTTTATACCAAGAGATTATAAGGTTTATGTATTTGTAAAAGTAATACTAATGCTTTCTCAAATATTTTTAAAAACTATTTGGCAGTTTAACTTGAGAAATATGAAAACTTGTGAAATGGAAAGAGAAAGGTAATTAAAATATTAATACTGAAATTTACATAGGAGTTAATACTAGTACACACAGAGGAAAAAACCCTTGCTAATCAGAAAAAGGGAAATTAAAGCAAACCACTAAATTAGCATAACTTAAAAAAAGCACCAAATGCTATTAATGTAGTGAAACTATTTTTATACTGCTTGTGTTGCAGAAAATTAACACACTGTACTGTAAAAAAATAAAAATACTGAGGTGTCACGTGGATCATATATTTTGATCTGTTAATACTATTTTTGGAGACTTATCCTTAGAAATAAGAGGCAAAAAGCCTCATACACACCAGTACTATGCAGAACAAAAACAACCTAAATCCCTGATAAGGGAAAGGTTGCTATCATTAGGCTCATTAAATTCCAAAAGTCGCTAACAAAAGAAAGCAATAATAATGACAGCTTCTAGTCACTGTCTTTCCAAATCTCCCTCCAGAATAAAGCCGTAATTATCTGTCCAAAAGTTCTATCTAAGCAAGCCACCCACGCTCAAAAACCTCCTTTGCACATGTGGTATTAAAATTCCTGGCAAAGAGACCTTCAGTCTCTTCAGTGTTCAGCCCAGCCTGTCTTTTTTAGCCTCATTTCCCCAACTCCAATCCACAGTCCAACCCAACTATAAAGGATAGGCTGTCTTCTCCAAGCACACTGTGCTTGATGACTCCACACTTCTGCATGTTATCTCCCTCTTTGTCCTTTGCCAGGCAGGCTTCTCATCCCTTCAAGGCTCAGATCAAATGCCACCTCCTCTAAGGAGCCTTCCTGACTCTCTCCACTACTTCCTCAGTCACGATTCCAAAGTAACTGTTATTGCTAAAACAGTCTTTTTGACTTCATACTAGTATTATGTTATGTTTGTCTCCTCTAGCAGTCTTTAAGAGCAGGCACCATGTCTTAGTAAGTTCCAGAGCCCGGTGCATTAATTAAAATGTTGAATGATTCTTAACATTTTCCTAGTTTCTTAATTAACTTAGCTAATTATCACCAAGTCCTGGTTCTAACACTGTGCGAGCTGGGCCTTAGTTTCCTGATCTATACAAGGGATACAGTCAAATGCTGCATCTGCATGTAATTTTCCAGCTTTAACCCCATCCATTTAACCAGTATCTCTGAGGGTAGGACTTAAAAATCTAGGTTGAACATGCTCCCCAGGTGATTCTGCAGCCCCACCAGTTTGGGAACCCCTGGACTACATGACTCCTCAGTTTCTCTAACTATAATATACACCAAAAATGCAAAACACCTGAAATAGCTCTTTACTCATTAGAAGCAGCACCAACATGCCACTTATATTACACAGGCTACTAAATAAAATCTGATAATTATCCAGTAAAACCAAACAATTCACTAGAAATAAAATACACACTCATGTCTCAAGTACTAAGCTTTCCAAGTTTTCCTGTATTATTTTTCAGGTCTGCCATAGTTAACTAACTATAAAAGGAATGGACAAAATGGACCTAAACATTTATATAAAGCCCACCATGTGTCAAGTACTCAGGTATGCATCTTACATACACTGACCCATTTAATCCTCACAACAACGGATTAAGAAACTGAGGCTCACAGACACTATAAACAGTAAGTGATGGAGCAAGATTTTGAACTAACCTGTCAGAATCCAAGGGGATGTTCATTCATTTGTAACAGTAGTTCTAATAATCAGACCAAACAGAAAAGCAAGACATTTAGATACAAGCACTTTCAAGTACCATAAATGTTGAGGCCTAGGAATGCATGCATAGACCCTCAAGAGCTCCCCTCCTTTGGTCTGATTTGCTCATCACCACCACTCCAGAACTAATCCTTGCCAGAGACTTCTGCTTTGGGGCTCCTCCTCAGAGAAACCTAAACAATGTAAGTGCTGCCTTTAAACTGTCTAGAATCACATGATGTGGCAGATTTCCCTAGGAAACATTTCAACCTCTGGGAAAGAAATGCACCTCCTATCCTAAATGAAGTAGGAAGGGGAGGAACTTTAGGGAAGAAAAGGGATTAATATTTGAGAAAATTCCCAAATAACATATTCCCCTCCAAAAAAAAAACCAATATTTTTTCCACTTAGTTTCTCTAGATGTGAGGCCTGAAAGCATGAGGTCAAAAACAAGCTGAAGTGGGAGACTTGTTTCTTTTGTAAGGACTTGTTAGCATAGCACCAAAGAAAAGGTGGTGATGTTTTACAGTGGGAAGGGGAAGAAAGAAAGAGGAAACAGGTCCACTCGACTTTATGTCTGGGTCTTATCAAATATGACAATCATAATAAACCTTAGCTTTCTCTGGATTGATTTTGGATTTGACAGTCCCTTGGACAGCAGGAGTAAAACTCCTTGAAGGGTTGCTTTCTCTAAAGGCCTTGCCTCTTTCTCTTCTATCCTCCTCAACCCACTCCACCCTACACTTTAAATGTCAGATTCAGTTAGAACTTTCTCACTACTTAGTACCACTAACTGCCCTCAAAATATAAGCATACCTCATTTCATTACACTTCACTTTGTGGTGCTCCACAGATACTGTGTTGTTTGTGGCAACCCTGTTTTGAGTAAGTCTATGTGTGCCATTTTTCCAACAGTATGTGCTACAGATGGGTAAGAATCAGGGACCCACACAGCAGAGTCTTGGAGCAGGAGGAACTGTTAATAAACACATCTTTTGTACTAAGCTACAAGAATAAAGACAGGAAGCGTGTGGGACCTGAGAGAGGGCCCCACCCTGGGACCAGGTAAGGAAATAAGGAAATAAGGAAAAAAGGGTAGAGTGCTGTGTGGTCATGGGTTGCTCTGTCTAAATTATCCACTGTCAGTGTAAAAGGTTGTTTAATTCATTTGAAACATGTGACTTGAATAATTTTTAAAAAATCTGTAAATTATTAGAGCCTGCCCACAGAAGTTACTATACAATAAGAGTTAATGAGGGAATCATATTATTCTGTAATATTATACAACCTGCGGGGTGATTTAGTATAGTGATTAAGACCACTGGCTCTGGAGCCAAACCACCTAGGCTGGAATCCCAGTTCTGCTACTTACCAACCATGTGACCTTGCGCAAGTTACTTAATGTCTCTATGCCTCAGATTCTTCCTCTGTAAAATGGAAATAAAAGAGTCTGCCTCTTAGAATGGTTGTGAGGATTAAATAAGGTAATAAATGTGAATAAAGACTTTAGAACAGTATCTGGCACATAGTAAGGACTCAATAAATGTCTGCTGTTATTACTACTGTTACCACAATTATGTACAGATTCTATCTTCATGTCTTTTTTTCTTTAAAATATAAAGCATTACTGATTTATGCCCAATCATGTTTCTTGTATCTGCTGAAGTGGATTAGCTGGCATCCTTCATAAAAGCAAGAGAAGAAACAACAAAAAAATGCCTATTTATTTAGCTTTGTAGTTACCGTTCCCTTTGGGTATATTTGTATTTTGTTCATTCTTCTGTTTAGATCCATATTCCCCTATGTTATTGTAGTCCTTCCACCTGAAGGACTTCTATTAATGTTCCTTGTAGTGCTGGTCTCCAGTGATGTATTTTTTTAGCTTTTGTGTGTCTGGAAAAGTCTACATTTTACCTTCATTTTTGAATGATACTTTGTGAGGTAGAGAATTCCAGGTTGACAGTTGTTTTTTTTTCTTTCAGTGCCTTACAAATGTCACTCCACTGCCTCCTTGCTTGCATTGTTTCTGACAAGAAATCTACTGTCATCCTTACCTTTCTTTTTCTGTATATGATGACCTGTTATTCTCTGTTTGCTTTGAAGATTTTTTCTTTATCACTGATTTTCAGCAGTGATATACTGAATATGATGTCCCTTGGTGTGATTTTCCTCATGTTTCTTGCGTTTGGAGGTTTATTGAACTTCTTGGATCTGTGGGTTTGTAGTTTTCTTCAAATTTGGAAAATGTCTGCTATCATTTTTTCAAAAATTTTTTTGGTCTCTCATTTTTTCAGGGATTCCAGTTACATTAGTATTAATATTAGGCTGCCTGAAGTTGTCCCAGAGTTCACAGATACTCTTTTCATTTTTAAAAATTTTCTTCTCCATTTTATTTTGAATAGTTTCTACTGTTACCTATTCAAGTTTACTAATGTGTTTTTCTACAATGTCTAATCTGTCATTAATCACATCCAGTGCATGTTTCATGTCAGAGTGAAATTTTCATCTCTGAAAGTTTTTTTTTTTACATCTTCCATGTCTCTACTAAACTTTAAACTTTTTGTACGTATGGAACACAATAATAATAACTGTTGAAGAGTCCTTATCTGATAATTCTAACATCCGTGTTGCTTTTGGATAGGTTTTGATGAACACATTTAAGTTACTTGGAAAAAATTTAATCCTTTCACATCTTGCTTTTAATATTTGTTTGCGGAAACCAGAACAGTGTGTAGGCTGGAGATAACTATTGAAGCAAGACCCTTCTGAGTACTCTACCCAATGATCAGTGTATTAAATAGGCACTCTCCTCTACGTGAGCTCTAAGTACTGTTTCCACTAATCCTGTCAGATGAGATGGTTCTTTCCCTACCCCAGGTAGTGTCCTAATCAGTACTCTGCTGAATACTCAAGGGAGACAACTGCAGATCTCCAGAATTTTCTTTCTGTGCTGCTGTGTCCTCTCCAGTACCTTTCCCACAAACTCTAGTCTTTTGGGTCTCACTGGCCTCTCATATTGGTCTCCTAAATCCAGAATTCTGCCAGGCTCTGACTGCACTGACCCACTCTGCACAATAGCCTAAAAATTCTCACAAAGCAGTAAGCTGGAGTAATCTTTGTTTCTTGTTTCTTAGAGATCACTGTTGTTTATTGCCTTCTGTCTAGTTTCTTATAAGCTGTTGTTTCATATATTTTGTTCTTTTTTCCTTTTTGACTGCTTTAGGTAGAAGGGTAAATCCAATCCTTATTACTCCGTGTCAGCTGGAAACAGAAGTCAGAAATTGACTCTTCATTCCCAAACAATATTATACTTTCTCCTTTTTAACCCTTTAGAGGGGTCCATAAAGAAATTTGTAGTATAGAAACCTAGTTCTGTCATCCATTTTCAGTTAAAAAAAAGAAAAAAAATCAATGTGCATGTAAAAACACTGTAGACTCTTGATTAAAGCATTCATAGATGATATTAGTGACAAAAATAAATCAAAAGAACAGATAGTTTAAGCCAGTGTTTCTATGGCTTACTATGTTTTGGAAAAATACAGAGACTTGCACATATTTCATGAAAAACAGGTATGAGGTTAAATGACTTTAGGTAATGATGATTTGAATAAGGCTAAACAAATTTCTTTCTTTCTCAGAGGCTTTAATGTGATAACATGCACTGTCAATTCCCAAAAGAGGTATACAGTATGCAGTGTATCCCAAACTTACTTAATTCAGAGCATCTCACAGGACTTGGTTAAGAAAGAGCCATACTTCAGGCAACACTGTTGCTGGATGACAGCACAAGCCTAATCAAATCAGGTTTTTCCTATATATTTTATTTTCATATCCCTGTTTGGAGAAGGTAATTATGCCTTTTATTTAAAATATCACCTTTAAAAATATGAGACAATCTAAATTGTTAGTAAATTTTGAATTAAGGAAAAATGAATATCGTTCAGATTTTCAGAATTAATTAAGCAATAGTATTACATAGAGCTAGCAGAGTTGACCCCACCTTCTGAAAACAACCAGTTACTAAACTCTGTGGGGTAAATGCAACCAATTGTGAGTCTTTTCTTTGGTGCAAAGTGACTGAAAATTTGGTCTTGAATTCTTGTACATAATAATCTACTACTTTGGAAAAATCAAATCCCATCTCAAAAGCTCAATTTCTTTAACTATAAAGTATTACAAAATATAAAGCTGTACTACATAGCCTCTATAAATTTTTTAGCTCTAAGTATGCTACTTTCCAACTTATTACATTTAATATTTATTAAACAAAAGTGAAGGTATTCTTTTAAATATAGCTTATTCAAAATCATCAAATATGATTATTTTTGTTTGCACAGGTCCTCCTTTATACTTATAACCTAAAATATTTAAAACTTTAAATGTGAGATTCATTTTGATAAAAAGCAGATTTTTATGTTACTCTACTGTCTGAAGTGTAATTATATTTTAAACATATCTATGTCTATGGACTGGGGGGAGGAGGCTAATGGATCACAGCGTAATAAACTTGGAATACCTGAAAGCAAAGGATTATCACTGAGCCAGAAGCAAAGCAGATAAACATGCTGTGTCCTTCTAATTGCTACTTATTCTCAAAAGTGAAGTTTAGCTTTAATATCATGAGAGAACAGTATTCCAGTGGACAAGTAGAAAGATGTAACAATAATGACATCTAACAAATGTTCTTTAAGAAATTTTAATTATTTACCTGTAATGGACCCAAGATAGAGCTGGTTGTATACATAAAAAAGAGACGAAGATAACTTAGAACATTTGCAAATGCAAAAAGCCCTTCTGCCACCAGTGTAGGATGGAATGCATCCCAATCCTTCCGATCAGCAAAATCATGAAACTAAGGTTAGGAAGAAAAAGCCAAAGGTAAATAAGCTCTCTCAATTTAGGAAAATAAAAGCAAGTATTCTGACTGTTGAAAGAAAGCCATTTTAATTTTGTCTTCTTATAGGGGGATCTCCACTTATATTTTATAGGGTTCTTCTTTTTAAATAGAAATAATATTTTAATAAAAGATTATGTATGTATGTGAGGCATTATCACTCTACATGAAGAGGTTTTTCCATAAACTCTTAAATTTTAGAAAATTAAATAATTTTTAAATGATCATTAAACTTTTTATCAATGAAATGTTGGCTAGTTTTCTTAAATTCCACAACACAAACGTTAAGTACATGTGCTGTCAATCAATTCCCTATTATATTACATTAACCTACTCCTTTGACTTGGAATTAGAGTTTTTTCCCCCCTTTTAAATACAAAATAAAAAAGAAGGCATTATTGTACCTAGACATAGTGGTCAAATGTCCCCATTGCCTGGGATAGTTTAAGATGCTGTACCAGTTGTCCTGGCATAATTATTAATAGTGCCCCCTTTCACTCTCAAAATGTCCTGATTTGGATAATAAATTATATGGGTACTCCACTTATAGAACTAAAGAGATCAATCTGAAAAAGCAATGTCTCTCAATCCCATTATCAAACAATTTATCTATATATGACCAATTTTTATTTTCTTAGTAATTTCACACTCTAGACACTGAACATACCTAACATATTCCATAGTACTGATTAAATAGAATTTTTTAATAAAGTAAAATGATGTAAAATAATGTTTGCCTTTTCAATAATCTATAAACTAATAAAAAAACAGAGAATATTGTATATTTTAGTTCCTTGAATGTGACACCCCAGAAAAATTCTAAACTCAGGGTTTAAACAAAATTAGTTAACATAAAATTTATTACCCTTTCTAGGCTTGGGGGAGCTTAGTAAAATTATAAGTTATCTATAAGGGTAGATTTTTGTCAAATTCTAAATAAAATATATAGTTATTAGAAAAATAACATTTACATCACTTTTAAAGCTGATAATCATGATTTGAAATGTGTAAAATATTACATAATGGAATGGAATGGAATGGAAACTCTTTTTCTGGCAGATATAAAGATATCTAAAACTAATCATTTTAAGTTACTTTGTTCTCATTTTAAGTATATACAGGTTAATAAGCTAAAAGAACCTAGGGTCAGATATAAGGAATTGGCATGTAGTAGAAAGAATATGCCTAGACAGAGCAGGATTTAAATCCAGTCTTGGTTTCTTACTGTGTGGTTTGGACAAGTTGTTTAATATTTTTAGGCTTCATTTTTCTTATTTGCAAAATGGGAATAAGGAAATAAGGACTTCAGTCTCAAAGAATCCCAGGGTAGATAAAAAGAGATAAAGTATACCAAATGTCAACTATGGTCCCTGTTATATAATACATAACCATCATGTAAAGGTAAGTAACACCCTGTAAACTACTGGTAAAATAGGAAACTATGTGCACACAGATAGGCTTAGAATGAAAACACACCAGACACTGATCTGGCTCAATGTAACTCTGAGTTACATAGCTAAATATCTTAGTTATTTCCAAAATAAACTTAATTTGTGCCTTCAATTGACATAGTAAATAGTCACCTTGTTGTGAGCAACCACTTTGAGGGCAAAGGTTGCCAAATAAAGAGAATTCATGACAAAACTGAGTTGATTACGAGATTCTTCTAAAAAGTCTTCCAACCCTTCATACCAGAGTCTTTTAATGTCTGACCAAATCATCCCTAAGAAAAGGAAGAAAAAAATCAGATAACACTTTCTTAATTCAGTAATAAACTAAATAATACTTTAAGACTCAAAATATTAAATAAATAATCCTTGGGCCACCTATAGCCTTATTCAAAAGAAAAGTAACAAAAACAAAAACATTTTAGTGAAAAGTTCTTAAAATCTGAAAGAAAATAACCTTAACTTTCATATGACTTGAAGAAAATAACCTTAAGTTTCATCTTTGGATGTGGAACAAACATAAGAAACCAAATAAATTGATGCCAAACACATATGGGCACAAACACACATGGATACACACACATGGACACACACACAGGGATACATACATACACGGAGACACACACGGATACACACACACGGACACATACACACATATGGATGTGCATGCACAAACATACACACACCCCCGCCCACGGGGCTCAGTCCCTGATCCTTTTCTTTTCTCTGCCTATACTTACTACTTTAATGATCTCACCCAATCTAATGGCTTTAAATATCATCTATATGGCAAAGGCTCTCAAGTTTATATATTTAAGTTCAAATCTTTTACTGCTACAAATTTAAGTAAACCTAGTACCACGTTTCAGCCTATTTTGTTCTGTGAGTGCAAATGTCAAAAAAAAAAAAAAAACAAAACCACTGCTGCTGATTGTGCATAGTGGGCATTGCACCCTCCCTTAAATCCCATTTTACTCATAATCAAAAGCAGTCTTTACAATGGCCTGCAAGGCTCCATATTACCTATCCTCTCTGACCTCAATCTCCTACTAATCTTTCCTTGTGCTATTCTAGTCACGCTGGCCTCCTTGCTGTTCTTTGAACATGTGACTCCTGCCTTTAGGGCCTTTATACTGGCTGCTCCTTCTGGCTGGACCCTCCTCACCCAGAGATCCATTTGCCTAACTACTTCACTTTTTCATGTCTTTGCTCATCACCCTCCCTGACTACCCTATTTAAAATTGCAAACTCTTTGCAACTTTAAAATTGTCCCCCACTCCCAATTTTCCTAACTATGTTTTTACCTTTCTTTTGTAGTACTTACCTCTTTTCTAACACTGAATATAATTTACTTATTAGGTATATTATTAATTGACTATCTTTCCCCCACTTTGGGTAAGCTCTTCAAGGGTAAGAATCTTTGTTTTATTTACCAATGTTTCCAAATTTCCTGAAAAGTACCTGATACAAACAAGGTGCTAAAAATATTGCTAAATGAATAAATATACAAAAATAAAAACCAAAGCAAACAAACAGAAAAACTTTCCCTTTTTTGGCCAGAAGCTCCTCTATAACTATATATTTTTAGGAGTACCAGACTTCAGTAACATAATTCAGGATCATTTTATGGTACATTCCTTCATTAAGTCATTTTCAGGAAGAATATAGAGTAACAAAAGAATAGAGTGCTGTAGCATCACACATGGGTGGAGATCAAATTAGTCCAATCAGAATCATTCTCTGGCTTATCAGTAGGCAAAATAATTCCCCTGGGAAACACAAGAAACATCCTTGAAGATCTCTGTTCAAAACACTGTAATTATGCAGTACCCATATTTTATACAGAAAAAAAGTTTTTAAAACATCTGCAGATCTGACTGAAAAACATTTTTAACAATTCCACCTCAGTATGTTTTTACTCAAAATGAATAGATGAAAACTGTCTAAAAATGTTAAATGAAATAGTCTAGCAGGTAACATTTTATTAACTCAAATACTGTTTTATTTGGGGAAGGAGTAGGGATGAAAGCTTTCTGATATTTCTCACGTTCAATCTTCACCTACCACTCAGAGCTGTGGAGCAGAAACATATTAAACAAATCCTCTAGGACCATACTTTCTTGAAGACTCAAAATTATTGTCTAATCCTAGATCCTGATGTGTGCAAATCCTTATTTATGAAACATCTTCAAACAAAAACCCTTATATTTAAACTTTAAATACACTCCGGTTAATATTAAACATCAAAGAAAGATGCTTACAGAAATGTATTTCTGTGAAATGCAATATTTCACCTAAAAGAAACTCTTAACAAAAACTTACAACATGAATTGGAGAAAACTTGATCAAAAAAGACAGACATGAAAGTACAGTGAAGATCAGTTGGTTAGTTTCCCAGCTCCTCTGCAATACCCCCACAAAAATGAAGCTAATACACTTGATGTATTCCATGTTTCCAAGCTGGATCAAAAAGAACAAAGTAAGTTTAAACTAATCCAAGCAATGCAAACACTACATAACCAACATTCTATATTTTAGGGTCTTTTTTTTTTTTTTTTTTAGAATTAATGTTAATAACAACATTAGAAAGCAGCAATCCCAGCCATCTTGGGATTTCTGAAGGGTTTGATCTTAGGTCCTCTCTTTTTCTCAATTTATTCTTTCTCCTTGTGTCTCACCTATGCCTATAGTTTCATATACCACCTATTTTCAGATATTCATACCTTTCTAACTCAAGCTCCAGACCAACTGCATGCTTGCCATCTCTTTCAAATATCTCAAAGGCTTTTCAAACTCAACATATCCAAAACTGTACTCAGGATCTACCCCCCAACACACAAATCCCCAAACCTAGTACTTTTCCAAAAGACCAATATTGCTTAATAATCTCCCTGTCCTTCACCTCTCATATACTATGTATTTCCATGTCCTACTGGCCTTACATTATAAATATCTCTCAAGTCTGTTCCCCTCTCTCTTTATCACAATCACCCTAATTCCAAGGTACCATCAGCTCTCATCTGGATTAGTGCAATAGCATCGATATTGGTCTCCATCTACTCCTGCCACAGCACCATCCTCCCAGCCCATCCTCCACACTGTAGATAGAATGATCTTTTCGAAAGGCAAAACTGATCATGTCAGTCGCCTACTTCAGGTAGGCAATAGTTTCCCCTTGTTCTTAGTATAAAGTCAAAATTACTTAACCTGACCCACAAGGCCATGCATGGTCTGGTACAATATGTTTCTACAGCGTCATCTTGAATCAAGCTCTTCTGATTCTCCCTGCTCCAGTAATGTTAGCCTTTACTCAGATCCTTCTTTGTACCATTCTCTCTTGCCACTGGGCTTCTGAATGTGCTTTTATCTCATCCTAGCGTAGCTTCCTCTCCCAGTTCCCTCAGTTGACGTCTATTTATGTTTTAGATCTTAGCTCAATTATTACTTCCTCAAAGTGTTTTTACCAACCTCCCTGACTAGGGCAAATGCCCCTATAATATGCTTGCTCTCCTAACACTATGACTTTTAATCAATAGCACTTAATCTATTTTTGATTTTTCATTTATCTGTATGATTTTCAAGTCAAGTTTTTGATGGTTTTATTTGGCTTTTATTAGATCATAAGCTCCATGAGTGTAGGGGCCATATCTGCTTTTGCCTGTGCTTAGACAAAGTAGGTACATGACATTAAAAAAATATATTTTTCTAATAGCCATTCTATTATGTTTAATAGCAAAAATTAAGTAAAAGGATACCACTAATATTCTGTGCATTCCTCAACAAATTATTCTCTTTTTACGTACCTTCCTTTTTATAACCTAACCCTACTTTTTTTCTGAAAAGCTAATGAAAGCAAACAAAACAAATATACAAAAATTGGTCATGATGAATTAAAAAGTCACTGTGTTCATTGTTTGAAATAATAAGTTGAACTAAGCAATGACTTTAGGCAAGCAAGCGAAATACTCCTCCATGCTCACTTAGAGCAGGTTTGGATCTATATACTGAAAAAAAGCCCAGAGTGACCTAATTACATAAAAGGCTTAAGAAGACTTCCTTGGCAAGGCTTATTGAGATCAAACTGTTTCAAAGCAGAAGCTGTGCTGAGGAAAGTAAAACACTTCCAGGAATTTTACTGGCTTAATGCACATGCATTGTTCTAGTGAGGCAGAATATGGTTAGAAAATTAATCATATTATGTGTGTAAGGGGGTACATGTTTATATACATGTAATATCATTGAAAACAGCATCATCATTCTTAAAAGGGAAGAACCATAGTTTTGCCATTATTATGAAAATCGGGGACAGTAGTAATATTTATGCTATTCAAAGAGTGGTATGACTTAGTTCGGTGAATTTTTACTCATTGCTAAGACATACAAACTTTAATTTGATTCTTATACAGATTTGGGTAAGCTGAATACAACAAAACACAGAAAATATTCTTTCTTACTACTACTTAAGCAATAGGTTATAGAGATAAATGTTATAAAATTTCATCTGTTTAAGACTAAGGAATATATAACAATCAAATAGTTTAAATGAATATAGGGAAAGTGCTTCTTAGCAATTCTCTTCAAACTAATGTGTAAAATACTTCCAGGAATTTTTTAACTACTCAAATAGCAATACAAACATATTTCACATTGAAAAGAGTCCCACAATCCAATATAAAACCATATATGATAAAGTTTAAATTATTTCCTAAATTAAAATATTACATTTTAGATAAGAGCAAAACTACAGGAAATAAAAATATTAACAAGAAGGAATTATTTAATTCTCTTTAACCTAGAGTTTAGATGTATATTATTTTTACTTTACCTAATTTTAAACATTAATGCATCATGGATTGAATACTGTTAAAAGCAAAACTCTAATTACAATCAAGTTACCTGAAAGTAACTGATTTTCAAATAAACATTCTAAAATATAAAAAGTATTTGTATAGCTAAAGAAGAACTAAGGGGGCCGGGTGCGGTGGCTCAAGCCTGTAATCCCAGCACTTTGGGAGGCCAAAACGGGTGGATCACGAGATCAGGAGATCGAGACCATCCTGGCTAACACGGTGAAACCCCGTCTCTACTAAAAAAAAAATACAAAAAACTAGCCGGGTGAGGTGGCGGGCACCTGTAGTCCCAGCTACTCGGGAGGCTGAGGCAGGAGAATGGCATGAACCCGGGAGGCGGAGCTTGCAATGAGCTGAGATCCGGCCACTGCACTCCAGCCTGGGCCACAGAGCAAGACTCCATCTCAAAAAAAAAAAAAAAAAGAACTAAAATTAACCATTGTGAAATAACTTATCAAAGTACTAAATAATTGAATCAGGAATGTATTAATCAAAAGATAAATACGATCAATACTTTGTGCCACAGATAAGACTAAATTTTAATACCCTTTTACTCTATAGCAAATAGTAGATGGACAGATGGGAAGTGCTGAGGTTAAAAACAAGGTAGAAGATACAGATGGAAATAAAGAAAGTATCTTTAAAATACCATAAACAGATAATGTGATTCTACCTCAACTCTCCACATGCACCCCGACACACAGAGGGCAAGATGAGTAAAAACTGTAGAAGGTGATTTAAGATATTTATTATATAGTGTAATACTTATAAAAATATTTTCAGAAATAAAATGTCTTATACTTTTTAAAAAATTATCATTTCTGAAGAGATCTGGCTATCACTACAAAGAAATGATTTATGGAATGAGTCACCAGGGACTCCTTTAAATCTAAATTAAATAATGTTTCCAAAATAGAGATAAAGCAAGATGTATGTGCAAAAGTTCATAGGTTCTAGGCTGGGCACGGTGGCTCATGCCTGTAATCTCAGCACTTTGGGAGGCTGAGGTGGGGGGAGCACAAGGTCAGGAGTTCGAGACCAGGCTGGCCAACGTAGTGACGCCCCATCTCTACTAAAAATACAAAAATTAGCCAGGTATGGTGGCAAGCACCTGTAATCCCAGCTACTCAGGAGGCTAAGGCAGGAGAATTGTTTGAACCTGGGAGGCGGAGGTTGCAGTGAGCCAAGACCTTGCCATTGCACTCCAGCCTGGGCGACAGAGTGAGACTGTCTCAAACAAAACAAAACACCAAAAAGATCATAGTTCTTAAAAGGAAAACTAATGTTATAAATGAAATAGAATAGTTAACTTTTAAAATGCAGAACAGTATAAAAGAGTTTCAAAATACCTAAGAAAACTTCATATTCTTACACCAAAAAAGCATTCACGTGTTAAAGCTGTTTTTCTGTTTTACAATCATAAATAATTGTAGGGTCTGAGAATAAATAATTTTAAAATTCCATGTATTTGAGAAATATTAAATAAGAGATATGCTTCCTTATCATCAAGTTCAGGAACATTTATCTTTAAAGATGTGTTAGTTAAGTCTTCAGTGATCATGGAAGTATTCAAATTCTTGTGGAGTGAACACTGTGAAACTGTAAATTGAACTCAATATTCACAATGCCATCAAGCAAGAAAGAATTAGTGGGCTAAATAAAGACAAAACCTTTCAAACTAACTTGACACTTACCAATAATCCACAGTATAAGAAGATAGTCTATTCTTTCAAGGGCTGGCCCCATTGTATTTTTCTTATCTTCATTGTAGACAAGAGAGTATAGATTAAGCAACAGCAGGAATGTGAAATATGATGCTCCATGAATGATAAATTTCATAAAAGGTGTGTGAATGATTCTGCCAAACTGAGATCTGGGAGCTATCAAATAACAAAGTGACAAAACTGGCCAAAAGATGCCTACTGTCAAAACAGTCATTATCTTCTTACAGGTGGGCTTGCGTCGGTAACCTGACATCTGTCCAAACCAAACAGTGTTCAGGAACTGCTGGCAGTTAGACTGGGAGACAAACTGAAAAGGACGTACACACACATTAAAAAGAAAAAAGGTAAAAGGAAACCTTTAAATACTGATTGGTTGATATTCAAAGTTTACTGAATAAGAGTTTACAAATCAGTTCTATACATTGAACATAGTTTTGTTGTTTCCCTTTTTCTAACAAGTAATAAAAGCATGTAGAAGTTAGGAAGACAGACTATGGAGCCAGATTACCTAGATTCAAATCTGGGCTCTGCTACTTGGTAAATGACCTTTACCAAGTTTTTAAATTTCTTTAAGCCTCAACTTCCCCATCTGTAAAATGGGAATAACAATAGTATCTACTCATAAAGTTGTGAAGATTAAAGGTAAAGCCCTTAGAATAGTGCCTGGTTCATAGCATGCACTCTTTAAGTATTAACTATCATTATTAGCCTACTTAGCCATTTTGTCATGTTTAATATATAAAAACTCTTATAATAATATTTATGAAATTTCAAAGTTAGCACGCACAATCCATAGAAAAAGATACCACTAACTAATGTTGGACATCTTCAGTGTAAAGAAACTATTGAGTTTAGTTACAAGAAGCCAAGATGTCAAGATAGCAAAAACAATAAAAAGCTAAATATTAGACCTATTCTTGCTCCAAGAAAACACTGCGGATTTTTTAAAAGGTATTAAAGTCACTCTTAAGCCTGCTTAAAACTGAATTTCATGTGAGAAGAAAAGGAAAAAATATTCCCAAATATGAGAAAAATCTTAGTTCAGGTATAGAAACTAATTTACCAAAGTTTACACATCCTCTTAGTTGACAAATTTCATAGGCAATATTCTTCCAATATAATGCTCATGTTGTGAAGTGTAACTTAAGGGTCCTGATAATTCTATATATAATCATGTGATCAGGTTTGAAATTATTATAAAACGATATTATTCAGGTAATCCACAATAATATTTGGTCAACCTTCTGTTTTAAAATGATTTATCCCAAAATAGAATATAATTTGTAGAATTAACACTGTAGTGAAAAAAAGAATTGGACAGAGTTTTGTTGTTTATTGTGCTTTCGAGAAAATTTCTAATATACTATACAGTTGGCCCTCTGTATCTATGGGTCCTACATCTGTGGCTTAAACCAACCATGGATCAACAACATTTGGAAGAAAAAATCCACAAAGTTCCAAAAAGGCAAAACTTGAATATTCCTCACAGCAAGTACTATGTTGATCAAGTACATGAATGAAATGAGGTGTAGGCACTGTATTAGGTGTTATAAGTAATTGAAAGACACTTTAAAGTATATGGGAAGATTTGTGTATGTTATATGCAAATAATTTTGGCAATTAAGTCTTACTTCATTCTTTACTCTTCTGCTCAGATTCCAATGTTCTTGGGAAATCTTAATTTGTCCCTCAAGGTGAAATGCTGGGAGAGAAACAGATTTTCCTTTCACCAATGACCAGGTTTAGTAACATCTCAAATTTAGTAGTTTCACCTTTCCTCCAAATATCAAAGCAATCTCAGGACTGATTACTGTCCTTGCTATGCCTCTATACAATGATGATTTAATTCACAGTAATGTTAACTATGTATTTGGAATAAAAAGTTTAACTAGAAATGTTCTAAGTCTGCAGTAAAAGATGGACACACTTTCTTCCCATCATCAAGAGGTGGGGAAGGGGGAGGTCAAAATTTCCTACTCTTCAATTCAACAGGCCTGTGATGGATTTTAACTAGTAGATTCTAACAGAGGTGATGCTATGTGACTTCTGAAGGTAGGTCCTAAAAGGCCATGCATCTTCCACCTTGCTCACTGGAACACCTGCTCTTGGAGCCATGAACTGCCATGTAAAAAGCCACTTTGAAGCCACCATGCTGTAAGGAAGCCCAGGCTACATATAGAGGTCACATGTATGCACCCCAGTCAGCCCGCAGAGGCTTCTCAGATCACATCCTCAAAGTCTGCCCACTGTGATGGCCATGCTTCTCCTTGGTTCCTGCTGTGAGTTCTGAGGAGCCCCACCTTCTGTGGACTCACCCATCTGAGCACCCAGACCACTCAGAGCTCCCTGTTCCTGAGGCCTCAGCTGCTGCTCAGACACCAGACATGTGAGCGGAGAAGCCTCCAGCTGATGATAGCCCCGTCATTTATCTCCAGCTGAATTCTCAGACACGGAGAAACAGAGACAAATCATGATTGCCATGCCCTTTCCTAATTCCTGACCTAAGAATCTACAAGCAGAATAAAACGATTATGAAATTATTATAAAATAACTATGAAGTGTTTTATGCCACTAAGTTTCAGGGTAGCTTGCTATTCAAGATTGATAACCTAGACAAAGCTTACCAACTGTTTGAGGAAATATCTTCCCAATTGATCATATTTAGAAATCTAGTTTTAAAAATTACTTTACATTTTCATTCATCTTTAAAATAGCAAAATATCTTCCTTTCAACTCACAAATATTACTGTTACTTCCTGTCTTTTCTTTCATCTTCTTTAAAATGGTACATTTGGTTCTATTTTGACTCCACTCTGTGAGTCCTTCAGGGATATAGCTATCATTAGAAAACTGCCTCTTAGATTTTTTTTTTCCTAACCAGGATAATTTTAGTTCTTTACACCTTTCTATGAGAGTCTTTTTTTAAAATCACTTTAATTGATTTTATACCTTGTAATCCCCTTATTCTAACATTTTCTAGTACTTCCTGTCCCTTTTAGGTTGTGGAACACAGAAGCAAATATATTAACCAATAAACATCCTCCATCAATTCCTCCATCAATTTCCTAATAGCTTTGTGAGGCTCAAATTTTTAACCAAGATAAGAAAAAATTCTGCCCTTAGCACCAAAGGTCCTGTATCTAGCCTTCTATCATTATATATTTCAGGCCCCATTTTTGTAATAATATAAATTTGATAAGCAAGTTTTATTTAAACATCTATATTAATAATGAAAATAGTCTTAGAATACCTAATAAATACCATTTACCAACATCCCATACTATCAATTATATATTATTATCTACATACATATGAATCTCACTGTTTAGTTAATTATCTCAAAAATGAAATTTAAAATGCTTATCTTCTTGATTCAAGTTCCTGGATCACGTGTATATGTATGCATGGGGAGTAGAAATGGGCATTTCTCTTAACAGAAAGGGATGATGCCAGAAAAGTCAGATTTAACTTAGTTATCATATCATGTACCTCTCCACTTTTGAGTTTCACAATAAATTATAAATAAGAAGAATCAGGAAGTATAATATCTGATACTTTGTTTTTAAATAGAAATCACTATTACTATAGAAGGGGCTATTTATAACCAGATCAATGAAAACAAACCTATGACAGACAAAACACAAGATGGAAACTTCACTATAAAGTTGGTACCTACTACAAAGGATCTTACCTGTGTAGCAATTATTTAGCAAAAACATTAAATCAACATCCATGTTATAATCAATATTACTAAAAATAATAAAAACTACCATTTATTGCATACTTGCTTAATGCTAATACTGTGCTAAACCCTTTTAGTATATATTCTTAATTAATTATTAAAACAAAAGCTCAGACAGATTCAATAACTATCCCAAGACACAATTTTTAGGAAGCAGAACTAGGATCTCAACCCAGACGAGTTGCTCCAAAGCCTTTGCTCTGAGCCACTAGACTACTGTAGAGAAAATAGTTTAAATATGTTACAGAAAGCCGCATACCTCTTTTTGGTTATATTTGATAGCAAGTTTTAGACGACTTAAATTCATTCTTTCTTCTAATAATCCCCGTTTGTCAAGAGGCTCGTCACTAGACGTATGGTTTAGAATAACTTCCAATTCACGGGAATTCCGGGCTTGCGCAAGTAAATCCTTAGCAAACATTTTACATTGCCGGGCTAGTTCCTCATAATCATTCCTACAAAATGCAGCATTCTATTATCAGAAATGTCATTTCCATCTTCTAATTAAGCTATATTCACTAAAAACGTTTTTACTCAGCAACATTTTAATTCTGACAGTGTTATACAAAATCTGAAGTCATTTTCTGTGGATAATCAAAAGGAAACTACTGGTGCACAAATTTTCCACAGCTTTGGGGAAAACCATAACACAATTATGTTCCTTGTGTTCATACTAATAGTCTTAGATGAGCACAGTTTTCATTTATATATACTGATGTTATTCCTAAAAATTCTAATAATGTTTGTCAACCAGTTCTTGACTTAACTGATTTTCCCTGATTCTCTGTAAGCTTGGCTAAAACTTCCTTTTATATTACTCACCTTAATGATAGACATAGTATCTTAATGCTATCCAATCACTATCATAAAATTTTTAACTAGAGCTTTTTCAATAATAGTCATCTACAATATGTTCATGTTACTTCTAATATTAAAATAGCATTTTGATTCATAAAGTTCTCATTTGAGTGAAATTCAAATTAGAAAGAAAGATATTAAAATGCACCTAACAAAAAACTCTCTTTCAGAATCCCTATTCCTTGAATCTTGGGTTTGAACTGCTTATTAAAGGCAGGCCTGAACTAATTTGTGGGAAATGAAGAAGTTTTAGTATATAATTCTTTTAAAAAATATCAATTACGGCTGGGTGTGTTGGCTCATGCCTGTAATGCCAGCATTTTGGGAGGCCAAGGCGGGTGGATCACCTGAGGTCAGGAGTTCAAGACCAGCCTAGTCAACATGGCAAAACCCTGTCTCTACTAAAAAATACAAAAATTAGGCATGGTGGCAGGCACCTGTAATCCCAGCTACTCAGGAGGCTGAGGCTGGGAGAATTGCTTGAACCCAGGAGGGGGAGGTTGCAGTGAGCCAAAATGGTGCCACTGCACTCCAGCCTGGGTCTCAAAAAAAAAAAAAAAAAAAAAGAAAGAAAGAAAAAAAATCAATTACATTAACTTTATGTCTAAGCTTAATAATAACTTAGGAATGAAGTCAGAAATAAATAATTATGAGTCATGGTCTTGAGGTTGGGCTTCAGAAAATAATGTTTTTATTCAGTTTTTTCCCAAACAGAAAGGAAAGGGAAACAGGAAGATTTCCCACTGGTTAGTCTTTCTATATAATGGGGTTTTCCATGAACTGGCTATATAAAAATTATAACTTAAGAATAAAAACTTCTTTGCCTTAACTTCTCTCATCATTCTTTATACTTTCTATGTAGTCAAAGCTCCTGAGAATAAATAATTGGATTTATTTAACAAATGCGGCACTCCCTGCTTCTTGATTTAGGAATCTAACTGCAGATGGGAACATTTATCAAAAGTATATATTATTACAAAAATATTCCATCTTTGGATAAACATTTGATGGACTATGAGATTCAAAAGTGAAACTTATACATTTTATTAATCTAATCCATTTCTAATAGATTACTGAAGACAAATAAGTGGCTGTATAGTTTAGATGGAAATACAGAAAACCAGAAGCAAGGATTCCTATATTCTAGTTATAACTTTGCTCCTACTTTCAGTTTTAACTCTATTCCTAATTAGATGCTGCTATTAGTAAAAATCTAGCCTTTATAAATCTCTTCCACTGTCTATAAAACACTGGATTGAAGTAAATGGGTTCTATGATCACTTCCAAATCTAACTTTATTATGTTATGATTATATAATCACAGCAGTTTCTTCAAATTCTGTTTGAAAGGAGTTGAGTAAGTTTTATTTTACATAACTCAGACTCAAATTATGAGGTTATAATAGGAAGTTCTTCATATTTAAACAGAATAATTTAACAGTCCTTCTTCATATTTAAACAGAATAATTTAACAGCCTCATGTGCTAATAAAGTTAAAAGTAGCAACAAGTTACATTTGAACCATGTTTTGTGTGTTCATCAAAGTAAAGTACATACTTTATGTCATATCAAGTTCAAACAAAATTTAAATTATCCAAGTTACAAGATAGTAGTTCCAAACTTGAAAACACAAGCAAGTCTTTTTTCAGTTTCTGGAACTCAGGTCTATGAAGAACACATTAAGTACTGCTGTTAAAGCTAAAGAAAACTCCAGGTTTCTTACTGCTCTTCCAGGAAGTAGAAGTTTGAACTTTCCCACTTTTGTCAAGTCACTGAAAGTGTCATACAACACATGGGGCTCTAATAGCAGCTGTATAGGAAAGAAAAGGTAGGAATAGCTATAGATCCCCAGTAGAAACCCTGCAACAGGGGCTGGTAAAAAATTGCAATCAATTCCTCCTTCTTTAGAGGGCAACAGGGATACTTTTCCATAAAGGAAAATCTCAACGCTTTCTCTCAACTCCACTATTAATAAAAGTAGTTTTCTAAGGATTTTTTTTAAAAAAAATGTTTAAATTAGTAGTTTCATAGGCTGCTATTACAAAGTCTTTTTTTTTTCTTCTTCAAATTACCCCCCAAAAGGAAAATAATAGGAGTGCTTCCTTGGTATGCCAAGTGCCAAAATTTAATCTTCATTTCAGAAGAGAACTCAGACTGGGTGTTTATCCCTCTTAATTAGTTGTATTTTATTTTTATGTTTACATGTATTACATTACATATATATTTATCTTACGAGAAAATCTGAGCAAATAGTGAAAAGGGACTATGTCTGTGTGTGTGGAATGTCCTTGACATACAGAAAGCATTCCATGTGCTTTTGAAAGATCTGAAGGATCATTACTCAAAGATGATTATAGAATTGGAGAATGAGGAGATGTGTGAGAGAGAGAGCAACTACGAATAAATTTGCTCCTGCTTTAGGCTAAAACTCCTACTGTATTTCACACTGCTCTACAATGCCTTCAGTTAGGTTGAAAAGTGGGGAAGAGATTAAGGGTGGTTATAACGTGGCAGAGGGCAGATGGGGAAGGAATGACTTAAGTAGCACCAGGGTCTGTTCCTTTGAGGGAGAGCAGGGGTCTGTTGCCAAGTAAGTGGCAACAAGGTGTAGTGTTCTTGGATCAAATGTAAATATATACAAATCATAATTTGGGTAATGAAGAAACTGAGGTTGAAGATTTGAAACAAAAGACATTATATAATTTACAATTTGCATTCATTCCCACCTGAATTCCACCTCCACAAGACTTAGTTCTTTTAAATCAGCACTAAGTTCAAATGCTCTCAGAATTGGATCCTCCTCTGTTAACATTATTAGAGCTGGACTGGCCAAACATCGATATATATCGAGACGAAACCTGTGATAAAATTGGATTCCATAATGTAAAATAAACTTATACACACATAATTAGTATTCTAATCTATAATTTTCATAAATGCATACTTAAAATATAAAATTAAAAGAAAAACTACAGATTTATTACAAGATAACCTCCATAAAAAGACTTAAAACAAATATTTTGAGATATAAATATTGAAAAACCTTGCTATCTATTGCTTTTTAGAAAATTGTTTTACTGTCTCTTTTCATAGATTCAAAATGCCTTTGGTATAATATAAAGATTTTTGTTTAATCCAATTTAATTAAATTCATATTTCTGGACCAACTTTTGTTTTATTTAAAAGACAGGGTCTCGCTCTGTCACCCAGGCCAGAGTGCAGTGGAGTGATCACAGCTTGCTGTAGCCTCGAACACCTGGGTCAAGGGATCCTTCCCCTTCAGCCTTATGATTACAGGTGCATGCCACTACACCAGGCTAATGTTTAAAAGTTTTATAGCGACAGGGTCATGCTATGTTGCCCAGGCTAGGCTCAAGCTCCTGGCCTCAAGTAATCCGCCCATCTTGGGCTACCAGAGTGCTAGGATTACAGGTGTGAGCCACTGTGCCTTGTGTGAACTCAATATAACTTTAAATAAAATATGCTAATAACATAATTTTTTAATACGATGTGGATTTGATGACTAATAAATTTTTTCTTTCTCAGTAATAAAAATACTTTTTTTTTTTTTTTGAGATGGAGTCTCACTCCAGTCATCAGACTGGAGTGCAATGGCACGATCTCGGCTCACTGCAACCTCAGACTCCCTGGTCCAAGCGATTCTCCTGCCTTAGCCTCCCGAGTAGCTGGGATTACAGGCATGCACTAATTTTTGTAGTTTTAGTAGAGATGAGGGTTCACCATGTTGGCCAGGATGGTCTCGATCTCCTGACCTCGTGATCCACCCACCTCAGCCTCCCAAAGTGCTGGGATTACAGGTGTAAGCCACTGCGCCCAGACCATAAAAATATTTTAATATGCTCAATCTATATAATACATTGTTCCTTCATTCAAGTTATGAGTTTGAAAGATGTTTCAAATCTTGAGTGAAATCATTTCCTTATGCAGTCTCTAATGTAAAAAGCACTCCCTTTGCCATCTATAAATATTCATATTTCCATACCTAAATAGAAAACAAACCAGAAAATATAAATATAATTCTTAATTTACAAATTTGGTAGATATTATATAATGCATATTTTTCTTTTAATATAAATTTAAATACATGCTTATTATAAAACATGAGGTAGGCAATTTCGAAACATGATACTCTCTAATCCTTGTCCTCCCATCACCTCCCAACTGCAATCCTCAAAACTAGTCATTTTACATAGAATTGTGCATGTCCTTCTTGATAGTTTCTATTTACACACGAACATAATCAGACACAATAAAGGAACAGGTTGCTTTTTAAAAAATGTAACATATAATGAACCTCCTTCTATGTCACCACATACAGATTCATCTCATACAACTGGACGGAGGTCTATAAGCTCTCCATTAATGAACATTTAGGTTGCTTCTACATTTTTTCTGCTATAAAAAATGCAGCAATGAATATGCTTCAGTTTGCATATCTTTTGTGCACTTTCAATTTCTGGGGAATATGGCATTTGTATTTTAAATTCTGATAGATGTTTCCAAAGCAGTAATAACAAGGAGAGCTCATTTTCTCCAACAGCTTCATTAATACTGGGTATTACTATTTCAATCTAACAGAAAATAGAATTTTTATAGGTGGTTTAAAATGAATTTATTTAGATGCCTGAGCATCTTCTCATGTTTAATATTCATTTATACTTCTTCCTCTGTAACTTGCCTGTTCATATTCTTTGGCCTATTTTTTGTAATGATTATTTATCTTTCTTTTAGTCAATTTGTAAGGTCTCTTCATTATCAAAGAAATTAGCCCACTGTCCAATCAAAAGTGATTCAAATACTTTTCTTTCTTTCTTTCTTTTTTTTTTTTTTTTGAGACAGACTCTCACTCAGTTACCCAGGCTGGAGTGCAGCAGCGCAATCTTTGCTCACTGCAACCTCTGCTTCCTGGGTTCAAGCAATTCTCCTGCCTCAGCCTCCTGAGTAGCTGGGATTACAGGTGTGTGCCACCACGCCTGGCTAAGTTTTGTGTTTTTAGTAGAGACAGAGTTTTGCCATATTGCCCAGGCTGGTCTCGAACTCCTAGGCTCATGTGGCCTCCCAAAGTGCTAGGATTACAGGTGACTTAAATACTTTTAATCCAGTTTATTGTTTATCTTTCTACTTTGTTGTAATGAATTTTTCTATATGGAAATCCCAAATCTTCATTTAAACAAATTTATTGATATATTCCTTATTTAGCTTATAGGTTTAATGTCTTACTTAGATACAAAAGTAATCCCGTATAATACATTTTTAAGAAAACAATATTTATGAAATTCAGTTATGATCTACTTATTCAATTAATAAGTATATTAAGTAAGGATTTCTGAAGAGGTATTTACCTATACTATACTGTCAAAAAACTGAGAAAAAAATACGTAATTAGGCAACTTATCCTTCTGTTTCCAACAATATGTCTACATTAATTAATTTTATCACACCGTTTCAAAAACAGACTTTTGTATTAACCTACTTTATCATGTCTCAAGATATAGTAAGGATTAATCAAAAAATGCACAGCAAGAGTAACTTCCAATAATGGTGGAATGAAAAGATTGGTAATCATTTGTTTCACACTATAATGAAGCACCATTGTGTGGAAAGCATTTAGATATAATCTGACAAATAATGAAGCCACTTCTTTCATAAGATCTGTCAATTTTGGTACTCAAAACATCATTAAGATAATAACAGTATGAAGAGGTCAGTAATTACCCTCCACAAAAAAAAATACATAAAACTGAACAAAATTATCCAAAAAGATCAACCACTTCAGGCCACTGGAAGCTGTTTATTGAGAATTGTTGATTGTTGAAAAACTGCCAGTGCTTCAGGCAGGAATGGCCTTGCCTAGAACTGCCTCCATCACCCCTGCCCCCAGTTCAATCAGTGAGGTTTGTAGTTTTGCCAGCTTGTAGCTGGTATACTAGTAGTTTTATGCCAGGGTGACAAAATCAATTCAATGAGAGGCAAAAGCCTAGAAACCTACTGGCTGAAAGTAATGAACTTGGTGGACATGGACAGAGAAAACCTGCAGTTTTGCAAGACTGAGGCTGCAAACCAAGTTGAGGCAAGCAGTGGACCAACCAGAAACTTAACAGGGAGAACCTGGAAATAAGAAAGCCATAAATGGATTCACATAAGGTCTCCACAAATTCCTGGCTGACTAGAAAATTATATACGTGTGGAGAACATCAGAGAGTTGGTAAAAAGAAAAGACCAAGGAAAAATTAATAAATGCCCACAACTTCAAATGCATTCCCTAACTAACCCACAGATTGATCAGCAGACAGTAGAAACTTTATGGGCCCAAGGTGCATTATTAGCACAACCTCAGCCCAATTATTTGGCTGACATATGTAGACACTAGAAGAGTCCTTAGGAATCAAACCTAAAAAATGAAAATGAGAATAAAACACAAAGCACAGACATCAATAAATGTACACCACAAGGAGACAAATTCTGTAGGCTAGGCAAGTAATATAAAAAATATAAAAAACAGGCCAGGCCAGGGGCGGTGGCTCACGCCTGTAATCCCAGCACTTTGGGAGGATGAGGTGGGCAGATCACGAGGTCAGGAGATCAAGACCACAGTGAAACCCCGTCTTTACTAAAAATACAAAAAAAAAAAAAAAAAAAAAAAAATCAGCTGGGTGCAGTGGCAGGCGCCTGTAGTCCCAGCTACTCAGGAGGCTGAGGCAGGAGAATGGTGTGAACCCAGGAGGCAGAGCATGCAGTGAGCTGAGATCGTGCCACTGCACTCCAGCCTGGGTAACAGAGCGAGACTCTGTAAAAAATAAATAAATAAATAAAATAAATATATATATATAAAAACAACAAAACAGGAAAAAAGTATGCAGAGTTGCTGTCATACATATGCAACTGTCCAGTTTTCAAACAAAGAAATACTAGATGTTCAAGGAAAAGATGCCTCCCTGAGGAGCAACATTAGAGGTTTACCACTATGGGGGAGATGGGGGCAGGGACAGACTTCATGAAAATAATCCAATCCATCACTAAAAAACTAAACAAGTAAATAATAATAACAAGCCCCAGGAAAGAGAGTGGGTGGGAACTAGCACACAGAGCTGCTGCCATATTATCTAGAATGCCCAGTTTCCAGCAAAAAAATTAAGGGACATGCAAAGAAATGGGAAAAGTATGACCCATACCCCAGGAAGGAAAAAAAAAAAAGCTGCCTGCAGAGTGACCAGATGTCAGGATGCTGGGATACAGGCATGAACCACTGCACCCGGCCTGTATTCCTTTTCATTGTTTCTCCCTTTATGGATATTCTCTATTTGATGTGACATTGTCCTCTTACCCTGCTTTACTTCCGCAATCATGCTGTCCTTTTAGTACTGTGAGCATATTTATAATAGCTAGTTTGAAATCTTTTTCTCTTAAATCTGACATCTGGTTACTCTGCAGGCAGATTTTTTTTTTCCCTGGGTCAGGAGAATTGCTTGAACCTGGGAGGTGAAGGTTGCCGTGAGCTGAGATTGCGCCACCATACTCCAGCATGGGCGACAGAGCGAGACTCTATCTCAAAAAAAAAAAAAAAAAAAAAGAATATAATGGAAATTATAGAATTAAAAAGTACAATGACTGAAATTAGAAATTCACTAGAGAGGCTTGCTATGGGTTGAATTGTATCCCTCCAAATTTCATCTGCTGAAGTTCTGTCTACTAGTACATCAAAATATAACTTTATTTGGAGATGGAGTCTTTAAAAAGGAAATTAAGATACAATGAGAACAATCAAGGTAGGTCTAAATCTAATATGACTAGTGTCTTTATAAAAGAGGGAAATGTGGAGACAGGCACACAAACAGGAAGAATGTCATGTGAACATGAAGACAGCCAACTACAACAAAGGAGAGAGGCCTAGAACAGATCCTTCCTTCATAACCCTCATTAAGATCAACCTTGCCAATATCTTCATTTCTGACTTCTAGGTTCCCAAACGGTAAAACAAAAGAAAACAAAATTTGTCTTTTTTTTTTTTTTTTTTTTTTGAGATGGAGTCTCTATCACCCAGGCTGGAGTACAGTGGCACGATCTCAGCTCACTGCAGCCTCCACCTCCTGGGTTCAAGCGATTCTCCTGCCTCAGCCTCTTGAGTAGCTGGGACTACAGGTATATGCCACCATGCCCAGCTAACTTTTTTGTACTTTTAGTTTCACCATATTGGCCAGGCTGGTCTCGAACTCCTGAACTCAGATGATTCACCCGCCTTAGCCACCAGAAGCGCTGGGATTACAAGAGTGAGCCACAGCACCCAGCCACAAAATTTGCTTTTTAAGCTACTTTGTGGTACCTCATTATGGGAGCCCCAGAAAACTAACACAGGGCTCAAGAGTAGCTGTGAACTGGCAGAAGAAATAATTAGCAAACTTGAAGATATATCAATACAGATTATGCAAGCTGAAGAACAAAGAGAAGAAATAATTCAGAAAAATGAACAGAGCCTAAGAGAGATGCGGAATACCATTAAGCATACCAACATACTCATAATGGAAGTACCATACGAAGAAAAGAAAAAGGAAAAGAAAAATATTCAAAGAAATAATAGCTAACAACTTCCCAAATACCTTGAAAAACAATCAACACATCCAGGAAGCTCAAAAAACTCCAAGTAGGATAAATGCAAAGAGACCCACAAACAGAAACATCATAGTAAAAATGCTGAAAGTCAAAGACAAAATCTTGGAAGCAACAAGAGAAAAATATCAGGCCACTTACAAGGGAACCCAAATAATATTAACAGCTGACTTCTCAGTAGAAACAGATGCCAAAAGGCTGTGAGATAACATATTCAAAGTACTCAAAGAAATTTAAAAATTGTTAATCATAAATCCTAAGTCCAGCAAAGTGAATACTCAAAAATAAAGGAAAAATAAAAACTTTACTAGATAAACAAAAACTCACAAGATATATTGCTATCAGAACTGCCTTACAATAAACATAAAAGCAAGTTCATCAGGCTGAAAGCAAGTGATTTAAAAAGAAATTATACAGAATAATATTTATAGAACAGAAAGTAATGTTTGGCCTATAACATACAGAAATGTAATATATTTCTATTTACATTTGGTGTAAATATTTTCCAATAACAGCATATAGTAGGTAGGTGGGGCCAAAGTTGTAATGAGCTAAGAAAATGATGAGATGGTAAAGTAATCAATTATAACAATGTTTTCTTGGGTTAGTAATATTAATAGATATAGTATACATAACAAAAATATCATGAGAAAGGAAAGAAAATACAGATGTATAGGAGTAACATTTTTATATGTTATTGGTATTAAGCTAGTATAAAACTGAAGCTGCTGGGCACAGTGGCTCACACCTGTAATCCTAGCACTTTGGAAGGCTGGTGGGTGGACTGCTTGAGTCCAGGAGTTCAGGACCAGCCTGGGCAGCATGGCAAAACCCCATCTCTACCAAAAAAAAAAAAAAATCTGACACTGACTTTGACAAGTTACAATGTATATGACAAGCCCTAGAGAAACCAGTTTAAAAAAGAAAGCTCAAAAAATTCAGTGAAAAAATCATTAATAAAAATGCTGCATGATATAGTTTGGGTATCTGTTCCCTCCAAACCTCATGTTGAAATTTGATCCTCAATGTTGGAGGTGGGGCTTTGTTGGAGATGTTTGGGTCATGGAGGTGGATCCCTCATGATCAGCTTGGTGCCATCCTTGCAATAAGTAAGTTCTCACTGTATTCATTCCCACAATATCTGATTTTTAAAAAGAGCCTGGCACCACCTTCTCTCTCTCTTGCTCTTTTTCTCTTGCTCTGTGACATGCATGCTCTCCCTTAGCCTTCTACCATGATTGGAGGCTTCCTAAGGTCCTTAATAGAAGCAGATGCTGGCACTATGCTTCTTGTACAACCTGCAGAACCATGAGCCAAATAAACCTCTTTTCTTTATAAACTACCTAGCCTCAGGTATGCTTTTATAACAATGCAAACAGTCTAATAAATCACATTAGAAAATATACTCAATGCAAAAGACAGCACTAATGAAGAAACAGGAAAAAAAGACATGAAACGCGTAACAAACAAAAAGTAGACACAGAAAACAAGTAAAATGGAAGGCACAAATCCAACTATCAATAACATTAAATGTGAACAGCTTAAACAATCCAATCAAAAGGCAGCAGCTGTCAGACTAGATTTTTTAAAAATCCAATTATATGTTGTCTACAGAAGACAGACTTTAGATTCAAGGACACAAATAGATTAAAACTAAAAGCTGGAAAAAGATGTATAATGCAAACAGCAACAACAGGAAAACTTTAGTGGCTATGGTAATATGAGACTTTAAATAAAAAAAGTTACTAGAGATAAAGAGGGATACCTTATAAGAATAACAGGGTCAATCAATCAGGAAGATATAACATCTATAGGTTGGGCACAGTGGCTCATGTCTGTAATCCCAGCAATTTGGGAAGCTGAGGCGGGCAGATCACTTGAGGTCAGGAGTTCAAGACCAGCCTGGCCAACATTGTGAAACTCCATCTCTACTAAAAAGACAAAAATTAGCCAGACATGGTGGTGCATGCCTGTAGTCCCAGTGACTCAGGAGGCTGAGGCAAAAGGAACCCAGTAGCCAAGACTGCACCACTGCATTCCAGCCTGGGTGACAGAGTGAGACTCTGTCACACAAAAAAAAAAAAGAAAGAAAGAAAGAAAAGAATATACAACATCTATAAATATATATACAACTAACAACAGAGCACCATAATACATTAAGGAAAAACAGACAGAAATGCAGAAACAGATAACTGAACAACAACAGTTGGAGACTTTAATATCCCACGTTCAATGATGGAGAGAACAATGAGGCAAAAGATCAATAAGGAAATGGAAGACTTAAACAACATTATAAATGAACTAGATGTAACAGACATCTACAGAACACTCTATCAAACAAAGGCAGATTATATACTCTTCTCAAGTCTACATAAAACATTCTTCAGATTAGACCATATGCTACACCATAAGGGGAAAAAAAAAACTTCAATAAATTTAAAAGGACAGAAACAACACAAAGTATGTTCTCCAACCACAATGGAATAAATTAGAAATCAGTAACAAGAAAGTTATTTTAAAAACCCACAATATGTGGAAATTAACAACATACTCTTAAATAATTAATGGGTTTAATATAGAAGGAAAATAAAAAACTGAGATGAAATAAAATGAAGATACACCATATAACAAATTATGGGGTTCAGCTAAAGCAGTGCTTAGAGGAAAATACCTATATTGAGAAAGAGGAGGCCAGACACAGTGGCTCATGGCTATAATCCCAATACTTTCGGAGGCTAAGGTGGGAAGACTGCTTGAGGCCAGTATTTCAAGACCAGCCTGCGCAACATTGAAAGACCCCATCTCAAAAATAAAAATGTTTTAAAAATAGAAAGAAGATCTCAAATCAGTAACATGACCTTCTACCTTAAAACAGTGACAAAAAAAGAGCAAAGGGTATGAGGGTTCTTTATAAGGTGTAAAAATGTTCTAAAATTGACTGTGGTGATAATTTTACATACCTATAGATATATGAAAAAACACTAAATTATATATTTTAAATGGGTGAATTGTATGGTATGTGAATTTTATCTCAATAAAGCTCAAAAAGTGGAGGTGAAATAAAAATTTTCCCACAGAAATACTAACAGAATTTTCAGATAGTAGACTTGCCATACTGAGAATGCTAAAGCTGAAAGGAAATGGTAACTGGAATCCACAAGAAAAAATGAAGAGGAACAGAAATAGTAGTAATGTGGATAAATATAGAAGACTCTATATATGAATATTTTTTCCCTGCATTTCTAAGAGTGTAAGATTGTTTAAAGGAATAATCATAATACTGCATTATTGTATTTATAGGATATTTAGATGTAATATATGTGAAAATAATAGCACAAAGAAAATGGGCAGCAAAGTTGTTACATTTTAAGTCGATATCAAGTTGAAATAGATTGTAATACACTAAAGATATATACTATTATCTCTAGAAGAAAATATTCTTAAATAGCTTAAAAAAAAGAGGAAATAAAAAGGTACACTTTTTTTTAACACAAAGAAAACACCAAAGGAGGAACAGAGGAACAACAAAAATACATGAGAAATATAGAAAGCAAATGGCAAAATAAAAAAAAATAAATCTGTCATACCAAAAATTACATTACATGTGAGTGAACTAAACAATCAGAGTCAAAAACTGTCAAAGTAGATAAAAAGCAATATCCAATAGCACACTCTCCAAAAAAGACTATTTAAATTAAGAAAAACAAACATATTGAAAATAAAGGGTTGGAAAAAGTGCCATGTAATCAGTAACCATGAGATAGATAGAATGGATAAATTAATAGCAGAAGGAATATATAGCAAGTATAAATGTGTAGATACCTAACAACAGAGGCTGAAAATACACAAAGCAAAAACTGACACAGAAAAAGATACTGGAGCAATTGTAGTTAGAATTTTTAATACTCTTTTCCCAGAAATTGATAGAAAACTGGTAGCGATATGTAATATTTAAACAACACTATGAAACAATATGACCAAACTGAAATTTATAGAACATTTCCCTAAAACAGCAGAATGTATATTATTTCAAGAGTACATAGAACATTTCCATTTTAGACTATATGCTGAGCCATGGACCTACTCTTAACACATTAAAAAGGCATAAAATCATACAAAGTACATTCTCCAAATTAAGCAATGGCTTCTTAGCTATGACACCAATATGCAAATGACCAAAAGAAGAAAACAGAAGATCAACTGGACTCCATCAAAATTTAAAACTTTTATTCTTCAAAGGATACTATCAGAAAAGTAAAACAAACAAAAAAACAAAAAAAACACACACACACAAAATTCATCTATAGAAAAATCAGATAACCAATTAAAAAGTAGGAAAACAATTTGAACAGACATATATCTAATAAAGATATGCAAATATCCATTAAGCAACCAAAAGATGTCATTCATATGAAATATCCAGAACAGGTACATCCGTAGGGACAGAAAGTAGATTTAGTAGTTGCCACCAGCTGGGAGAGTCACTGCTAATGAATATAGGGTTTCTTTTTGAAGTGATGCACAACTTTGTGAATATCCTAAGAGCTGAAATGTACACTTATGATATATAAATGATATCTCAACAAAGATATCATTAAAACTAAAGTATAATCTCTAACCACAACAGAATTAAAGTAGAAATCACCAAAAAAAGGAAATCTAGGAAACTCCCTAATATGTGAAAGTAAAACAGCATGTTTTAAAATACTCCATGGATCATAAGAATGAGAAGGCAACCCACACACTGGGAGAAAATATTTGCAAATAACATATTGGACAAAGGACTGTTTAAATATTTTAAAAATTCAACCATAAGAAAGCAACTCAATTTTTAAATGGGAAAGATCTAAACAGATATTTTTAAGTTAGCTTTAAACTTTTAAAGTTAGCTATGAACAGTGAAAATAATTATTGTATAATAGTATCAAAAAGTATAAAATACTTAGGAATAAGTAGTAAAAATAAAGAAGCACAAGACCTGTACACTGGGGACTACAAAATATTGCTGAGAGAAATTAAATGAAACCTATTAAATGGAGAGATACACCATGTTCAATGCTTGGATAATTCAGTATTTTTAAGATGGCATTTCTGCCTAAATGATTCAACACAATCTCTCTCAAAAATCTAAGCAGATGTTTTTGTAAAAATTGACAATTGATTTCAAATCTTATTTGGAAATTTAAAGGACACAGAATATATGAAATTTTCAAGAAAAAGATTTTAAAATGGAGTACCTACAGTGTGTATTAGGGTTCTCTAGTGGGACAGAACTAATGGAATAGATATATATAAAGGAGAGTTTATTAAGTATTACCTCACAGGACCACAAGGTCCCACAATAGGCCGTCTGCAGGCTGAGGAGCAAGGAGAGCCAGTCTGAGTTCCGAAACTGAAGAACTTGGAGTCCAATGTTTGAGGGCATCCAGCATGGGGAAAAATGTAGGCTGGGGCCAGGTGCGGTGGCTCACACCTGTGATCCCAGCACTTTGGGAGGCCGAGGGGGGTGAATCACCTGAGATCAGGAGTTTGAGACCAGCCTGGCCACACTAAAAATACAAAAATTGGCCAGGTGTGGTGGTACATGCCTGTAGTCCTATCTACCCAGGAGGATGAGGCAGAAAGATGGCTTGAACCCAGGATGTGGAAGTTGCAGTGAGCTGAGATCACAACACTGCACTCCAGTCTGGGTGACACAGTGAGACTCCATTTCAAAAAAAAGATGTAAGCTGGGAGGCTAGGCCAGTCTCTCTTTTCAGATTTTTCTGCCTGCTTATATTCTAGCCACACTGGCAGCTGATTAGATTGTGCCCACCCAGATTAAGGGTGGGTCTGCCTTTCCTAGTCCACTGACTCAAATGTTAATCCCCTTTGGCAACACCCTCACAGACACACCCAGGATCAATACTTTGTATCCTTCAATCCAATTGAGTTGACATTCAGTATTAACCATCACACAGTAATTGATTTTCAAACTTATATAAAGCTATAATAATCAGTACAGTTATATTGATGTAAATATAGACATATAAGCGTTCCTTTTTCTCCATAACCTTGCCAGCATCTGTTATTTTTTTACTTTTTAATAGACATTCTGACTGGTATGAGATGGTATCTCATTGTAGATTTGATTTGCATTTCCCTAATGATCAGTGATATTGAGCCTTTTTTGCATATGCTCGTTGGCCACATGTATGTCTTCTTTTGAAAAGTGTTCATGTCCTTTGCCCACTTTTTTTTTTTTTTTTTTTGAGACAGAGTCTTGCTGTGTCGCCCAGGCTGGAGTGCAGTGGCCAGATCTCAGCTCGCTGCAAGCTCCGCCCCCCGGGGTTTACGCCATTCTCCTGCCTCAGCCTCCCAAGTAGCTGGGACTACCGGCGCCTGCCACCTCACCCGGCTAGTTTTTTGTATTTTTTAGTAAAGACGGGGTTTCACCATATTAGCCAGGATGGTCTTGATCTCCTGACCTCGTGATCCGCCCGTCTCGGCCTCCCAAAGTGCTGGGATTACAGGCTTGAGCCACCGCGCCTGGCCCCTTTGCCCACTTTTTAATGGGGTTGTTTTAAGTTCTTTATAGGTTGTGGATATTAGGTCTTTGTCAGATGCATACTTTGCAAATATTTTCTCTCATTCTATAGGTCATCTGTTTATTCCCTTGATAGTTTCTTTTGTTGTGCAGAATCTCTTCAGTTTAATTAGGTTCCACTTGTCAATTTTTGTTTTTGTTGAAATTACATTTGAGGACTTTAATCCACCTTAATTTTTTTATATGGTGATAGGTCCAGTTTCATTTTCTGCATATGGATAGCCAGTTATTCCAAGCACTATTTATTGAATAGGAAGCCTTTTGCCTCATTGCTTATTTTTGTTTACTTTGTCAAACATCACATGGTGGGGGTGCAGCTTTATTTCTGGATTCTCTATTCTGTTCCATTGGTCTATGTGTCTGTTTTTGTGCTGTACCATGTTGTTTTGGTTACAGTAGCCTTATGGTATAGTTTGAAGTCAGGTAATGTGATGACTCCGACTTTGTTGTTTTTGCTTAAGATTGCTTTAACTTTTCAGTTCTTTTTTGGTTCCATATGAATTTTAAAATAGTTTTTTTCTAAGTCTGTGAAAAATGATGTTGGTAGTTTGACAAGAATAGCATTGAATCTGTAAATTGCTTTGAGTAGCATGGCCATTTTAACACTATTAATTCTTCCTATCCATGAGCATGGAATGTTTTTCCATTTGTTTGTGTTGTCTCTTGATTTTTTTCAGTAATGTTTTGTAGTTTTCATTGTAGAGACTTTTTTTAACCTTCTGAGTTAGCTGTATTCTTACATATTTTATTCTTTTTGCAGCTATTATAAATGGGACTGCATTCTTGATTTGGCCCTCAGCTTGAACAATGTTGATGTATAGAAATTCTGCTTGAAGATCAGTTATTTGAAAATACACATTCAGTGGAGAAAAAAGACAAAAGAACAAAAGGGAACAAAGACTGCCTATAAGATATAGAAGAGTATCTCAAAAGATCAAATGTAAGAATTCCTGTGTTTAAGAGGGAGCAGATCAAGAACAAGGGATAAATAACTTATTCAAAGAAATAACAACAGAAAACTTCCCAACACTTGAGAAAGATATAAATATCCATGTACAGGAAGGTCTTAGACCACCAAACAGATTGAATCCATATATGACATATAATAATCAAACTCACAAAGGTCAATGACAAAGAGAATACCCTAAAATCAGCTACAGAAAAGAAGCAAATAACATATAAAGAGGCCCCAATTCATCTGGAAACAGACTTCTCAATGAAACCACGCAGGCAGGAGGGAGTGGAATGGCATTTTCAAAGTGCCCAAAGGGAAAAAAAGCCCTGCCATCCAAGTATTTTGTATCCAGAAAAAAACTGCTACTTAAATAAGAAGTAGAGATAAAGTCTTTCCCAGACAAATGAAAGCTGAGACAATTCACCACCACCAGACCCACCTTGCAAAAATGCTAAAGGGAGTTCTTCAATCTGGAAGAAAATACAAAACACTGTTGTGCAAAAGAAAAAATGTTCAAGGTATAAAAACCATTGGTAAAATTAAGTATACAGACAAACACAGAATAATCTATTACTGTATTTATGGTATATAATCCATTCACATCTCTAGTATGAAGCCTCCAAGACAAATTTATCAAAAACAATAATAGCTACAGCAACCTGTTAAGAAATAGGTAATATAAAAATATATCAGTTGACAACTAAAAGTGAAAATGTTGGGAGATGAAGTTAAAGTGTAGAACTTTTTTTGCCTTTGCTTCCATTCTTTTGTCTGTGATCTAAGATAAGTGTCATCTCTTTAAATTAATCTGTTTTATATATATATGAGACGGAGTCTCACTCTATTGCCTAGGCTGGAGTGCAATAATTTGTTATGTTTATAAGATGTTTTTTGCAAGAATCATGGTAATGATAGTATGAAACCTATAATATAGTCATTAAAAATAAACATCAATAAATTAAAATATACTACCAGAGATAATCACTTAACTACAAAGGAAGACAATAAGAAACAAAGAAAGGATAAGAGAAGTCTCAAAACAAGGAGAAAACAAGCAATAAAATGGTAGCATTAAGTCCATACTTATTTATAATCACACTGAATATAAATGGTCTCAATTGTCCAATTAAAAGGCATAGTGTGGCTTAATGGATAAAGAAATAAGACCCAACTATATGCTGCCTTCAAGGAATCCGTTTCACTTATAAAGATACACATAGACTGAAACTGAAAGTGAAAGATATTCCATGTAACTGAAAACTAAAAAAGATCAGGAGTATCTATACTTAGATAAAATAGACTACAAATCAAAGACTAAAAAAAGACCAAGAGGGTCAGTATATAATGATAAAGGGGGCAATTCAGCAAGAAGATATAACAATTTCGAATACCTATGAACCCAACACTGGAGCCCCCAAGTATATAAAGTTAGCGCTTGCTTTATATACATGGGGGGGGGGGGGTGTCCAGTGTTGGGTTCATAGATAAACTACAATAGAATAATAGTAGGGGACTTTAACATGCCACTCTAGTAATAGACAAATCATCTAGACAGAAAATCAACAAAGAAAGAGTAAAATTAAACTACGTACTAGATCTAATAGGCCTAACTGACAGTTACGGAACATTTCACCCTATTGCTACAGAATATACATTATTTTCACCAGCACATGAAACATTTTTCAGAACAGACCATATCTTAGGCTACAAAACAAGTCTAAACAAATTCAGAAAAATACAAATCACATCAAGTATCTTTTCTGACCATATGGAATAAAACTAGAAATCAATAACAATAACAAAAGGAATTTGGAAAAATACACAAATACATAGAAATTAAATAACATGCTCTTCAATCACCAATGGGTCGATGAAGAAATTAAGAAGAAAATTTAAAAATTTATTGAAACAAATGGACGTGGGAATACAACATACCAAAATCTATGAGACAGAGCAAAAGCAGTACTGAGAAGGAAGGTTACAGCAATAAATTCCCATTCTAGAAAAGTAGAAAGAGTTCAAATAATCTAATGATGCACCTTGAGGAACTAGAAAATCAAGAACAGTCTGGGCACGGTGGCTCACGCCTGTAATCCCAGCACTTTGGGAGGCCAAGATGGGTGGATCACTTGAGGTCAGGAGTTCAAGAGCAGTCTGGCCAACATGGTGAAACCCCGTTTCTACTAAAAATACAAAAATTAGCCAGGGTGGTGGCACACACCTGTAGTCCCGAGTAGCTGCTTCAACCCAGGAGGTGGAGGTTGCAATGAGCCAAAATCATGCCATTGCACTCCAGCCTGGGTGACAGAGTGAGACTCTGTCAAAAGAATAAACCAAACCCAAAATTAGCAGAAGAGAAATAAAGATCAAAGCAGAAATAAATGAAATTGAAATTTTAAAAAATACAGAAGAGGCCAGGCATGGTGGCGGCTCATACCTGTAATCCTAGCACTTTGGGAGGCCAAGGCAGGCAGATCACTTGAGTCCAGGAGTTCAAGACCACCCTGGCCAACATGGTGAAACCCCATCTGTACAAAAAATGCAATAATTAGACAGATGTGGTGGCACGTGCCTACAGTCCCAGCTACTTGAAGGGCTGACGTGGGAGTATCACTTGAGCATAGGAGGTCAAGGCTGCAGTGAGCTGTGATCATGCCACTGTACTCTAGACTGGGTGACAGAGCGAGACCCTGTCTCAAAAAAACAAAAACAAAAACCACAGAAGATCAATGAAGTGAAAAACTGATTTTTTGAAAAGATAAACAAAATCAACAAACCTTTAGCTAGACTAAGAGAGATCCAAGTAAAAAAATTAGAAATGAAAAAGGAGATATAACAACTGAAACCTTAGAAATACAAAGAATCATTAAATAATATTATATACTACTATATACAAAACAAATAGGAAAACCTAGAAAAAATGGTTAGATTCCTGGACACATACAACCTACCATGATTGAACCATGAAGAAATAGAAGACCTCAACAAACCAGTAAAGAATAACAAGATCAAAGCCATAGTAAAAAGTTTCCCATCAAAGAAGTGCCCAAGACCTGATGGATTCACTGCTGTATACTACCAAAAATTTAAAGAAAACTAATACCAATCCTACTCAAACTCTTTAAAAACATTGAAAAGGAGGAAATGCTTCTAAACTCATTCAAAGAGGCCAGCATTACCCTGATACCAAAACCATACAAGGAACCAACAAAAAAAGAAAACTACAGGCCAATATACTTTGATGTATTGATATAATAAATTCAACAACACATTAAAAAGATCACTTGTCATGATCTAGTGGGATTCATCCCAGGGATGAAAAGATGTATCAATAAACATGATACATCACATTAACAGAATCAAGAACAAAAACCATATAATTATTTCAATAGATGCCAGAAAAGCATTCAATAAGATTCAACATCCCTTTATAACAACAACAACAACAAACCCTCATCAAAACAGGTATAGGAGGAACATACTGCAAAATAATAAAAGCCAACAGGGAAAAACTGAAGGCCTTTCCTCTAAAGACTGGAACAAGACGATGATGCCCACCTTCCCACTATTATTCAACATAATACTGGAAGTCCTGGCCACAGTAATTAAGCAAGAGAAAGCAATAAAGAGTATCCAAATTGGAAAGGAAGAAGTCATATTAGCCTTGTTCTCAGATGACATGATCTTACATCAAGAAAACCCTAAATACGCCACCAAAAAACTATTAGAAGTGATAAAAAAAAAAATTCAGTAAAGTTGCAGGATACAAAAATCAACATACAATGTCAATAACATTTATATATGTCAAATAACAATCTGAAAAAAAGAAATCAAAAAAGCAATCCCATTTACATTGGTTACAAAAAAATAAAACCAAAAAAACTAGGAATCAATCTAACCAAAGAAGTGAAAGATCTAGGCAAGGAAGACCATAAAACTCTGATGAAAAAAATAGAAGAGGTCACCAAAAAATGGCAAGGTATTCCATGCTCACGTACTGGAAGAAAATTGTTAAAATGACAATACTACCCAAAGTAATTTTGAGATTCAATGCAATCCTTATCAAAATACCAATGACATTCACAGAGAAACAGAAAAAATAATACTAAACTTTATATGAAACCGCAAAAGATTCCAAATAGCAAACTAATCCTAAGCAAAAAGAACAAAGCTGGAAGCATCACATTACCTGACTTCAAAATATACCACACAGCTATAGTAACCCAAACAGCATGGTACTGGCATCAATACAGATACATAGACCAATGGAACACACCCAGATATAAGTCCATGTATTACGACCAACTCATCTTTGACAAAGGTGCCAAGAACATATTTTGGGGAAAGGACAGTCTTTTTAATAAATGGTGCTGGGAAAGCTGGGTATGTGGAAGAATGAAACTAGACCCCAATCTCTCACAATACACAAAAATCAAATCAAAACGGATTAAAAACTTAAGTATAAGACCTCAAATTAAACATTGGGGAAACTCTTCAGGACACTGGTCTGGGCAAAGATTTTTTGTGTGTAAGACCTCAAAAGCACAGACAAGGCCAGGCATGGTGGCTCACGCCTGTAATCCCAACACTTTGGGAGGCCGAGGCGGGTGGATCATGAGGTCAGGAGATCAAGACCATCCTGGCTAACACAGTGAAACTCCATCTCTACTAAAAACACAAAAAATTAGCTGGTGTGGTGGCAGGCGCCTGTAGTCCCAGCTACTTGGGAGGCTGGGGTAGGAGAATGGCATGAACCCAGAAGGTGGAGCTTCTGGAGTGCAGTGAGCAGAGATGGCGCCACTGCACTCCAGCCTGGGCGACAGAGCGAGACTCCCTTCCTTACACCTTATACAAAAATTAATTCAAGATGCATAAAAAAATTAAATGTTAGACCTAAAATCATAAAAACCCTAGAAGAAAACCTAGGCAATACCATTCAGGACATAGGCATGGACAAGGACTTCATGACTAAAATACCAAAAGCAATGGCAACAAAAGCCAAAATTGACAAATGGGATCTAATTAAACTAAAGAGCTTCTGCACAGCAAAAGAAACTACCCTGAGTGAACAGGCAACCTACAGAATGGGAGAAAATTTTTACAATCTACCCATCTGACAAAAGGCTAATATCTAGAATCTACAAAGAACTTAAATGTACAAGAAAAAATCAAACAACCCCATCAAAAAGTGGGCAAAGGATATGAACAGACACTTCGCAAAATAAGACATTTATGCAGCCAGCAGACACATGAAAAAATGCTCATCATCACTGGTCATCAGATAAATGCAAATCAAAACCACAGTGAGATAGCATCTCATATCAGTTAGAATGATGATCATTAAAAGGTTAGGAAACCACAGATGCTGGAGAGGATATTGAGAAATAGGAACGCTTTTACGCTGTTGGTGGGAATGTAAACTAGTTCAACCATTGTGGAAGACAGTGTGGCAATTCCTCAGGGATCTAGAACTAGAAATACCATTTGACCCAGCGATCCCATTACTGGATATATACCCAAAGGAATATAAATCATGCTACTATAAAGACACATGCACATATATGTTTACTGCGGCACTATTCAGAATAGCAAAGACTTGGAACCAACCCAAATGTCCATCAGTGATAGACTGGATAAAGAAAATGTGGCAAGAATACACCATGGAATACTATGCAGCCATAAAAAAGGATGACTTCATGTCCTTTGCAGGGACATAGATGAAGCTGGAAACCATCATTCTGAGCAAATATCACAAGGACAGAAAACCAAACACCGCATGTTCTCACTCATAGGTGGGAACTGAACAATGAGAACACTTGGACACAGGGTGGGGAACATCACACACCGGGGCCTGTCATGGGGTGGGGAGAGGGGCCGGGATAGCATTAGGAGATATACCTAATGTAAATGACGAGTTCACGGGTGCGGCACACCAACATGGCACATGTAACAAACCTGCATGTTGTGCACATGTACCCTAGAACTTAAAGTATAATTTTAAAAAAAGGAAAAAAAAAAAAGTACAGACAACCAAAGCAAAAATAGACAACTGAGATTACATTAAGCTAAAACACTTCCACAAAGCAAAGAAAACAAAAGTGAAGAGCTAACTCATAGAATGGGAGACTATATTTGCAAATTATCCATCTGACAAGAGATTAATAATCAGAATATGTAAGGAGCTCAAACAACTCAATAGCAAAAAACCAAAAATAAATAATCTGATTTTACAATGGGCAAAAGATCTGAATGGATATTTCTTAAAAGAAAACATATGAATGACCAATAAGTACATGAAAAAATGCTCAACATCACAAATCACCAGAGAAATGCAAATCAAAATCACAATGCAGTATCATCTCACTCCAGTTAAAATACTTGGTATCAGAATGGCACGCAATAACAAATGCAAGCAAAGATGTGGACAAAGGGGAACTCTCACACACTGCTGGTGGAAATGTAAATAATTATAGCCACTATGGAGAACAGTATGGAGGTTCTTAAAAAACTAAAAGTAGAACTACCATACGAGGGTAGTGGGAGTATTAAAAGAAGGTGGGTGGTTAATGGGTACAAAAAAATTTAGCAAGAAAAAGACCTAGTATTTGATAGCACAATAAGGTGACTATAGTCCATAATTTAATTCTACATTTATTATTGTACATGATAAAAGAGTATAATTGGATTGTTTGCAACACAAAGGATAAATGCTTGAGGGGATGGATACCCCATTTTCCATGACATGATTATTACACATTGCATGCCAGTATCAAAAATCCCATGTACCCAATAAATACATATATGTACTATATACCCACAAAACTTTTAAAAAAATTATTATACTTTAAGTTCTGGGCTACATGTGCAGAATGTGCAGGATTATTATATAGGTATACATGTGCCATGGTGGTTTGCTGCACCAATCAACCTGTCATCTAGGTTTTAAGCCCCGCATGCATTAGGTATTTGCCCTAATGCTATCCCTCCCCTTGCCCCCATCCCCCAGTAGGCCCCAGTGTGTGATGTTCCTCTGTGTCCATGTGTTCTTATTGTTCAACTCCCACTTATGAGTGAGGACATGCAGTGTTTGGTTTTCTGTTCCTGTGTTAGTTTGCTGAGAATGCTGGTTTCCAGCTTCATTCATGTCCCTGCAAAGGACATGAACTCATTCTTTTTTATGACTGCATAGTATTTCATGGTGTATATGTGCCACATTTTCTTTATCTAGTCTATCACTGATGGGCATTTGGGTTGGGTCCTGGTCTTTGCTATTGTGAATAGTGCCGCAATAAGCATACGTGTGAATGTGTCTTTATAGAAGAATGCTTTATAATCCTTTGGGATTATTTTAAACACTTTTTTTTTTAAAAGAACTACCATATGATCCAGCAATTCCACTATTAGATATATATATACAAAAGAAAGGAAATCAATATATCCAAGAAACATCTGCATTCCCATGTTTATTGCAACATTGTACACAATAGTCAAGATATGGACTCAACCTAAGTACCCATCAATGGATGAATGGATTTTAAAAACATGGTTTATATACATAATGGAATATTATTCAGCCATTGAAAAGAATGAAATCCTGTAATTTGCAGCAACATGGATGGAACCTGAGGCCATTATGCTAAGTGAAATAAGCCAAGCACAGAAAGACAAATTTCACATGTTCTCACTTATATTTCGGAGCTAAAAACAGTAGACCTCATGAAGATTTAGAGAGTAGACTGGTGATTACCAGAGGCCAAGAAGGAATGGGATGGATGAAGGGGAAAGAAAATAATATTCATGTATTTATTACCACTGAACTATACACTTAAAAATGGTAAAGATGGTAAATTATAGATATATATTTTACCTCAACAAGAAACAAATAAAAAATTTTTTAAAAACACAGTAAGAAACCACTACACTTCTGCTAAAATGACTAAGATTAAAAAGACTAACAATATCAAGTTTCAATGAGTATGTGGCGGAATTAGAACCATCATACTTTACCAGTAAAAATGTAAACCTGTTTCCAACCACTTTGGGGAACAGTTGGACAACTATTTAAAAAGTTAAACACACCCAGAAATTCCATTCCTGGGGTCTACCCAACAAAAATAAAAACATGTCCACACAAAGACTTGTAAGTGAATGTTCACTGCCAAAAACCGGAAACAACTCAAATGTTGAGCAACTAGTGAACAGATAAATAAAAGGTGGTACTATATCCACACAATGGAATACTACTCAACAATTTTTAAAATGAATTACTGACATATGAAACAATATGGATGGACCTCAAAAATATTATGATAAGTAAAAGCCAGAGACATAAGTCAAGATATTTTATGATTCCATTTTTATGAAATTTCTAGTAAAGAAAACACTACAGAAATAGAAAAATCAGTGGTTGCATGGAGTTTGGGATGGAAGCAAGGACTGACCATGAATGAACAGGCAAGAGAGAACTTTTTTCAATGATAGAAATGTTAGAATATTAGATTACGGTAATAGTTACACACTTTAAACATACTGCAAATTATCCATTTCCACACCGTAAAAAAAAAAAAAGCCTTTTTTGAGGCCCTATGGAGTCAGGTGATTATGTTCTGTGCAACTTTCTGGGGTTTTGGTTTCATCGACAGCAATATAAAAATACGGAAATATGTAATTCCCTATGTTTAAAGTGCTTTTAAAACATGAATTTCGTATGGTTCAAACTAAATATTTGGGCAACTATAAAAAGAACTGGAGTAAATGAGGCAAGATTAGTAATAGGCAGGCAAACTTCATAAAAAAAGGAAAGGAAACATGAATGGAATTCTGTATAGGCAGAAACTGGGAGAGGGGATTTCTAACATGTAACTAAGCCATTGATGAGACTAGTTGCCAATCTAACACTGTAGTGAAGAGTCACATTTCTTTGTTTCTTTTTTAGATGGAGTTTCCCTCTTGTTGCCCAGGCTGGACTGCCATGGTGCAATCTTGGCTCACTGCAACCTCTGCCTCCCACGTTTAAGTTATTCTCATGCCTCAGCCTCCCAAGTAACTGGGATTACAGGTGCCTACCACCACGCCCAGCTAATTTTTTTGTATTTATAGTACTGATGGGTTTTCACCATGTTGGCCAAGCTGGTTTTGAACTCCTGACCTCAGGTGATCCACCTGCCTCAGCCTCCCAAAGTGCTGGGATTACAGGCATGAGCCACTGCGCCCAGCAAGACTCAACATTTCTAACCAATGGCAATATTAACCATTAAGGAACATGTATAGAATACCAAACTAGTAACAGTGGTTAGCTCTAGAAATGAAAAGAAAAATTGAGATTGAACAATACTTCCCTTTAGAGATTCTGGCAATATGGAAGCATAATGTCATGATACCTGAATCTTACAGGCTATATTATTCATTCATTCTCATATCAAAATCACTCTTTTTGGACATTCATTCCATTCAGTTATTCCAATACTCCTTCATCATCATCACTGTCATTTCCTACCTCCGTGTCACTCTTGTATATTCATTGAGGACTGTGGCACTAAGCAGTCTCTCTCCCAAGCCATTTTCTCCCACTATGCCAGAAGAATTCCATATTCCTAAGATGACCCCAGCCAACATCCTACTCTCTTGGTAGATACTAAGCCAAGTTTTACAAATTCATGTGCCTTCAGGAGTGATGTTGGTAATAATATGAATAAAGCTGAGTGTACATAGGGCTTACTGGCATTCAAATTCAAAATTATAAAAAACACTATGCAAGTTAAACAAAGCTCTTCTGCAAATTAAATTTAACTGGCAATTCATTTCTTTGCTATCTTTCCCAATTCCGGTGTTTCTCAAGTTGTTTAAAATTTTTGTCTTCCACTAATAGATAACAAATAAAGACTCCTTCTTTAAAGTTATTTGAAATTTCCAAATACATCAAATATTGAGACTAAAACCAAATCACAGCTATTGTATCACTGAAAATGTTTTTCTAAACTACAATGGTTCACTACCCTTCCCTGGCCCATTAGGAAATACTACCCTGAAACTACACCATCTCTAAAATATAAAAACCAATTGTCTCTCTTTTTTTTTTTTTTTTTTTGAGATGGAGTCTCGCTCTGTCACTTAGGCTAGGCTAGAGTGCAGTGGTGCAATCACAGCTTACTGCAGCTGGAATACGGTGGTGCAATCACAGCTTACTGCAGCCCCAACCTCCTGGGCACAGGCAATCCTCCCACCTCAGCCTCCTGCATAGCTGGGACCACAGGTGCAAGCCACCTCATCTGGCTATTTTTGTAAAGTCTACCCATGTGGCCCAGGATGGTCTGGAATTCCTGGACTCAAGTGATTCACCCGCCTCGGCCTCCCAAAATGCTAGGATTATAGGTGTGAGCCACTGTGTCCAGCCATCTCACTTTCTTATTGCCAATATATTGGCTCTTCAAATTCTGAGAAACCTTGCTATTTCTCTTTTTACTAATTTTTTTTTTTTTTTTTTTGAGACAGAGTCTCACTCTGTCGCCCACGCTTTAGTGCAACGGCGCAATCTCAGCTCACTGTGACCTCCACCTCCCAGGTTCAAGCGATTCTCCTGCCTCAGCCTCCCGAGTAGCTGGGACTACAGATGCATGCCACCACGCCCAGCTAATTTTTGTACTTTTAGTAGAGACGAGGTTTCACCAAGTTGGCCAGGCTGGTCTCAAACTCTTGACTTCAGGTGATCGGCCTGCCTCAGCCTCCCAAAGTGCTGGGATTACAGGCGTGAACCACCATGCCTGGTCTCTTTTTACTAATTTTGTTAACCTCCTTTTCTTCTGCAGTTCTACTTAGCAATTCCCAGAAATCACTTAAGTCAGGGGTCCTTGCCATTTCATACAAATGTTTTCTCAAAGATCATTAACAAACTCTCTCAAACTCTACTGTTAATGTTCCAGTCATTTGCAGTTTCCAAATAAATAAATCACATGCTTTACTTTCTGCCTAAAATACCTTTCAATTTTTAACTCATACTCATACTAAAAGATCCATGTCAAGTCACAGCTCCCCTAAAAGCCTTCAAACAAGTCTGTCCCCCAACCTCAAACCAAGTCAGGTAAAGTGTTTTCTCTAGCTTCAACCTCTAAGCCCCCGCTGCTTCAACTACACACTTATTTAACAAGCATATAATTTGGAAAATATTTACACTTAATACTAATAAAGGATTTTAAAACTGGAAAAAGCCTTAAAGATAATTTCTGCTTGTCATTTTATAAACTAGTCATTTTAAAACTAAAAAGTTAAGTCATGTAGCCATAGCTATCAACCAGATCTTATCAAAGAGAAACATAAATCTCTTTGTAAAATAGACTCGAAAACAGAAAAAATTTCCAGGTAAACCTCTGCAAATAAACATCAAATTGATTCCCAGGAGACTTTCCCAAATTAGAGATTTGTCACTATCTCAAATCCATCAAAGGTTTGTTCTTCAACAATAGGGATATATTCTGAGAAATGTGCTGTTAGACAACTTCATCATTTTGCCAACATCATTAACTGAATTTACACAAACCTAGTTGACATAGCCTATTAAATACCTAGGATATATGGTATAGCCTACTGCTCCTAGGTTACAAAACTGTAGAGCATGTTACTGTACTAAATACTGTAGGTAACTGTAACACAATAGTAAGTATTTGTGTATCTAAATATAGAAAAGGTACAGGAAAAATACAGCATAAAATATTTAAAAATGGTACACCTGTACAGGGCATTTACCATCAATGAGCTTGCAGAACTGGAAGCAGTCCTGGGTGAGGTAGTGAGTGAGTGGTAAGTAAATGTGAAGGCCTAGAACATTACTGTACTACTACAGGCTTTATAAAAAGTATACACTTAGTCTACCCTAAATTTATATTTTTAAAGTTTCTTTCTTTAACACTAAATTAACCCTAGCTCACTGTAAGTTTTTTATTTTGTAAACCTTAAATTTTAACTTTTTTACCATTTTGTAGTAACAGCTTAAAACACAAACACATACAGCTGTACAAAATATTGTTTCTTCATATCTTTATTCTATAAGTTTTTTATTATTGTTAATTTTTAAATATTATACTTTTAAGTTCTGGGATACATGTGCGGAATGTGCAGGTTTATTACATAGGTATGCATGTGCCATGGTGGTTTGCTGCACCCATCAATCTGTCATCTACATTAGGTATTTCTCCTAACGCTATCCCTCCCCTAGCCCCCGCCCCCAAACAGGCCCCAGTGTATAATGTTCCCCTCCCTGTGTCTGTGTGTTTTCATTGTTCAACTCCCACTTATGAGTGAGAACATACAGTGTTTGGTTTTCCATTCCTGTGTTAGTTTGCTGAGAATGATCGTTTCCAGTTTCATCCATGTCCCTGTAAAGGACATGAACTCATCCTTTTTTTATGGCTGCATAGTATTCCATGGTGCATATGTGCCACATTTTCTTTATCCAGTCTATCACTGGTGGGCATTTGGGTTGGTTCCTAGTCTTTGCTATTGTGAATAGTCCTGCAATAAACATATGTGTGCATATGTCTTTATAGCAGAACAATTTATAATCCTTTGGTATATACCCATTAATTGGATTGCTGGGTCAAATGGTATTTCTGGTTCTAAATCCTTGAGGAATCACCACACTGTCTTCCACAATGGTTGAACTAATTTGCACTCCCACCAACAGTGTAAAAGCATTTCTATTTCTCCACAACCTCTCCAGAATCTGCTGTTTCCTGACTTTTTAGTGATCACCATTCTAACTGGCATGAGATGGTATCTCACTGTGGTTTTGATTTGCATTTCTCTAATGACCAGTGATTATGAGCTTTTTTTCATATGTTTGTTGGCCACATAAATGTCTTCTTTTGAGAAGGGTCTGTTCATATGCTTCACCCACTTTTTGATGGGGTTGTTTTTTTCTTGTAAATTTGTTTAAGTTCCTTGTAGATTCTGGATATTAGCCCTCTGTCAGATGGATAGATCGCAAAAATTTTCTTGCATTCTGTAGGTTGCCTGTTCACTCTGATGATAGTTTCTTTTGCTGTGTGGAAACTCTTTAGTTTAATTAGATTCCATTTGTCAATTTCTGCTTTTGTTGCCAATGCTTTTGGTGTTTTAGTCATGAAGTCTTTGCCCATGCCTATGTCCTGAATAGTATTGCCTAGGTTTTCTTCTAGGGTTTTCATGGTTTTAGGTCTTATGTTTAAGTCTTTAATCCATCTTGAGTTAATTTTTGTATAAGGCGTAAGAAAGGGGTCCAGTTTCAGTTTTCTGCATATGGCTAGCCAGTTTTCCCAACATATTTATTAAATAGGAATCCTTTCCCCATTGCTTGCTTTTGTCAGGTTTGTCAAAGATCAGATGGTTGTAGATGTGTGGCATTATTTCTGAGGCCTCTGTTCTGTTCCATTGGTCTATATATCTGTTTTGGTAACATTACCATGCTGTTTTGGTTACTGTAGCCTTGTAGTATAGTTTGAAGTCAGGTAGCGTGATGCCTCCAGCTTTGTCCTTTGTAAAATTTTTTATTAACTTTTTTCGTTTTAGACTATTAAAAATTAAGACACAAACATACATATTAGCTTAGGCCTAGGATCATCAATATCGCTGTCTTCCACTTCCATATCCTCTCCCACTGGAACGTCTTCAGGGGTAATAACATGTATGGAGCTGTCATCTATGACAACAATGCCTTCTTTTGGAATACTTCCTGAAGGACCTGCCTGAGGCTGTTTTGGTTAACTATTTTTTATAAGTAGAAGGAATACACACTAAAATAATGATAAAAATATATTATAGTAAATATATAAACCAGTAACATAGTCATTTATTATCATTATCAAGTATTATATACTGTACAAAATTGTATGTGCTCTACTTTTTTTAAATGACTGGCAGTGCAGTAGGGTTTGTTTACACCAGCATCACCACAAACATGTGAGTAATGTGTTGCACTATGATGTGACCACAGCAATGACATCAGTAGGTGATAAGAATTTTTCAGCTCCATTTTAATCTTACAGGACCAATGTCATATATGTGAACTGTTTTTGAACCAAAATGTCATTATGTAGCACATGACTGTATGTATAAATGTTTCTGCTGAAAATCAGATTCTCAAATCTAGCCCAGCACCATGTATCTTATACAGAATGCCCATGTGAGATCTTGCTCAACCTATGACAGGGTATTTTCTTGGTCAATCAATTCTGAGTTTTTCTTAACATTTTTAATTGGGGAAACAGGAAGAGATGATCAATAAGAAAGAGAAAAAGACTTGAACATTGTGTGAGAGGTGAAGATAGAGGCATAAAAAGTCAGTATTTAGTTAGACAGAAAATAGTTTTGATTTCTTTATAAATGAGATAGGAGGTGGTATCTCCACTTCTTCCATGACTTGGAACATCTCTTGGATTAATAAACTCTGCCTCTAAAAAGCAAATAGTGCCCCTCCCAGCAGGTATGAGATAACTTCATTCATAATTTGGAGGATTTTTGCAATTATTCAGCATTTGGTGAACATTTCTTAAAAATGCAGAATGCATTATATAAAGCAAAGGAGCTACAAGTTTGGCTTTCGTAAGTCACCCCAGCATAACATTTCTTAAAAGCTGCACAGAAAGAATACCAATTTTAAAAACCAACATTGTTGATATATACTATATCACACATCTATTTATCAAAAGTTTAATGTTCTAACCTGGAATGTCGGAGGCTGTCCTTTTTATTTTTTGCAGAACACAATGTGCATTCACAGCCAACTGCATGAGGCTTGGGTAGAGATACATCCTGTTTTAAGAGCATTGTAAGAATTTCATAGTTGTTACGATGAGCAGCTAAAATGACAGGCGCAACATCCATAGTCGTTGAATACTCAGGATTCTGAATCCGTTCCATTAGTTTCTGAAAAATATTTATATAAATGTCCAAAGTTATCATTTGTGACTTCAAAAAATATATTTATCTGAAGAATGAAATGAAAAAACAGGAAGGCACAAAGAACTTAAGAATTATTTAAGGAATATGTTAAACATCTTGCTTGGACTAAATTTTTCTTTGAAACCTCAAAACTTTAATTAATAAATGCAATGTAATTATAACAGACAAAATCTTCAATAGGTAACATTCATATAACTAGAGATTTGTTTTTTTCCAACAAAGAAGTGAGAATATCTACAGAAATATCTTAGGGAAAAGTGTTTAATTTTCACAAGATTATAGAACCATGTTTGACAAAAATAAAGAACAAGAATGTTAGAAAACTATATTAGAAAAACAAAAATGCTAAAAAAAATAGGGAGAATATTAACGTGGTCGAAAAACTACAAGAATTTCACCTCTATGGCAAACCTTATCACACTGACAGCAATGCAGCTACTTGAAAAGGGTAATAGAAAGCACTCTTCATTTTGTATAATTTTCTATACATTTTCAATCATTACATATACTACTTCCTACTATAAATGCCAAGAAATTTACAATAATGCTAATATTTAATGAGTTCTGGAACTGTTAGGCACTTTACATTTATCATCTCATTTAATTGCCACAGTAGCCTGCAAAACCTAGCATTATAATCCCCATGAAGAAACTGAGGCTCAGAGAAGTTAATGTGCCTGAGCCACAAACGGGGTGGCTGGGTGCTGATCAGAATCGAGGTTTGTATTACTCTGGAGCTAGAGCTCCTTCCACTACAGGAGCCCATGGGTGTGGTAAGAGCATGAAATGAGGAAAGTAACATTAGTAATTAAAGAACCAGGCTTAAATAAAAAGGTTGACTACTTTATAACTATCATATTTTCTTTCTAATACTTCTTTCTTTTTCGCAATATTGTAAAAGTAGTATATATACTTATTATAAAATATCTGAAAATACAGAAAATCAGAAAGAATTTTTAAAATACCCATATTCCTACTACCCAAAGAACATGTTCCAGTACAGTATTTCATTCTAATCCTTTTTCTACTACACCCCCCACCCCCTGACTTTTAAGGACATCTTTGGCATAAACAGTAGGTATCCTAAGAACCAATGATTAAACAGTGGTCCTCAATGTCTCCAAGATCAGGGACCCTTTTAATAATCCATAAAGCAGGATCATTACATAACCCAGAATCTTCAGAAAAAAATAATTCATGCACAGAATTTTGTATGCAATTTGAGGAAGTTCATAGATTCTGTGTTCAAGTATTTTATTTTGCTAATTTACCATAAACAGCTTTATGAAAAGAGCGTTTTCCAAATTTAGGATTATCTCATCAACATAAAAGCCCAGAGGTGGAATTATGGGTCTAAAGGCCATGAACAGTTTTGAAGCTCTTGAAACATATTGTTAAAGTCCTTTTAATAGTTTATATTACCAATAATATACAAAGGTACCCATTTCACACTAAAGTTTCACTTGCCAGCCTTAGGCATGATCACTCTCAATTTATAGTGAAAAATACTATCATGAAATTGTAATTTAATTTCCTTTGATCACTGGTAAGTTTTAATATTTTCTGATATCTGATTTTCCTCCTCTTTTATGACTAATTTGTTTATATGCTTCTTATTTATTGACTGAGGACTTCAAATTAATGGATTTATTTTAAAATTACAGAGAAACCTAAAACTAGTCCTTTTCCATCTTATCATTGCATTACAGGTTATAAAGAAGAAAAAAATATGTATTTAATCCCTTAAGAGAAAAGTGGTCCTCATGTTTCCTATGAAACATACTTAACTGTATGAAAAACACCACTGGATATGCATAAGATTAAAGTTCATAATTCCATTGTTCATAATATAATCTGTATACTATTAAATAAAAAACCTAAATTTGAAAGTCAATTGCCAAAAAGACAATCTGGCAAGCCAAGAATAGAGAATGAATTCATTGAAATGCTAAAAGAATATTACCATTATTGAAATGCTAAAAGAAACAATATTTTTCTTCTGCTTATAGCCAGTTTATATTCCCAGGAGTTATTTAAAATATATAAAAATATTGAATATTGCCTCTCTAGAATTAAAAGGGCTATCAAGATATGATCTTGGCTGGGCCTGTAATCCCAGCACTTTGGGAGGCTGAGAAGGGTATATCACCTGAGGTCAAGAGTTCCAGACCAGCCTGGCCAACATGGTGAAACCCCGTCTCTACTAAAAATACAAAATTAGCTGGGCATGGTGGCACGCACCTGTAATCCCAGCTACTGGGGAGGCTGAAGCAGGAGAATCACTTGAACCTGGGAGGTGGAGGTTGTAGTGATCTGAGCTCACGCCATTGCACTACAGCCTGGGCAACAAAACAAGAGTGAAACTACGTCTCAAAAAAAAAAGAAGATATGATCTTGCTGTCACTGGGTGTATTTAAATAAAAGCTGAATAGAGTAGAGACAGAGTAGAAAGTGGTTTTTGTTGTTGTTGTTTTTTTTTTTTTTGAGACAAAGTTTTGCTCTGTCACCCAGGCTGCAGTGCAGTGGCTCGATCTCAGCTCACTGCAACCTCCACCTCCTAGGCTCAAGCAATTCTCCTGCCTCAGCCTCCCAAGTAACTAAGATGACAGGTGCACAGCACCATGCCTGGCTAATTTTTCTATTTTTAGGAGAGGCAGGGTTTCTCCATATTGGTCGGGCTGGTCTCAAACTCCCGACCTCAGATGTTCCACCCGTCTCAGCCTCCCAAAGGTTCTTTTACTAAGTAGGTGAGGGCTGCCAACACTAAGATTTAATCAGTAGTGATAATGGTGATTAATAAAACCAGTTAATGGTTCCAGTACTCAAGCACACTACACCCTACCCTTCCCCCACAGGAAAGGAAATGGACTAAAAGGCTAGAAGGTGGGACAGGTGTACCAAAATATAATAATAACTGCAAGATAAATGGCAGAAAATTGAATGCTATTTTAGATATTTCTGATCCTTTGGATAGGGACTATATTCTTAGACCTTTGTTCCTTATTCCTGTTGGTTTCTTACCATCGCTTAAACTAAATGGTACTATCCTCCGGAGAAAGTCACACTTTTGTAACAGTCTGAAAGATTTTTCAGTTAATATATAAAATAAAGTATACAATTTAGCAGAGCCTCTCACAGTTCTCAAACATAGCAGAGAGTCAACAACCAATTTATAATTCTTTCTTAAAACAGTATTTTTCTTCTGCTTATAGCCAGCCTATATATCTAGCAGTTATTTAAACTGCTTGTTTCACTATATCGTCACCAATAATGAATGTTATCATGTTTAAAATTTGATAAAAAACAATAAAATTAGCATTTATGTAGTAGTGACTATCCTCCTAATTACAAAGCAATAAAGAAAAATAAAAAGAGTACAAAAAATCTGTAATTTGATTATTCAATGAGAGATGATGATTGTTAGGTAACATTTTGTTGCATTTCCACACAGTCTCTTTTCTATGCATATTTTTAAGCTTGGATCAAATTATATGTACAATCTATTTTATTTTTCTTATTCCACTTACTATATTTTTCCATGTTCCTATTCTTTTAAAAATACTGTTTTAATGACGGCATAATATTCCATCGTACATATATGTAATCATTTATATTTCCTATCTTCTATTTTGGAATGTTTAGATTATGTCACATGGGCTTTTAAAAATACTACAAATAAGATCACAACCAACATTTTTGTCCACATTTCTGCCCATTTCCTTGATAGGTTCCCAGAGGAGAAAGCACTAAGTTAAAGCATATGAACATCTTTCTTATGACAGATTCTGCCAAAACATTTTCCAAAATAACCTACCTCACTAGTTGCATATGAGACTGTAATACTCCCTTGCTATCCATGATTTTTTTTTAATTTTCAACTTTAATAAGTAAACTTGGTAAGTTTAAAATTAGTATCTTACTGTATTTGATTATCATTAAGATTTAACATTTTGTATTTTCTGCGATTTTTACGTCCTTTTCTGTTTTTCACCAATTTGTCCAATATTAAGATTATTAATTTTTGATACATGCTGCAAATATCTTTTGTCAGTTATTCATCTGCTTTCTAAATTTTGTCTGATGTTTGGATTCCAAAAACGTAACTTTTTTAATAGCAAAAACTGTGCCACTGTGATTTCTGTCCATTGCTTTTATGCATATAAAGTCTTTCCATTCCCAATCAATTAAACATTCACCTACATTTTCTTCCAGTTTATTGGTTTCATTGTTTACATTTAATTCCTGTCTATCTGCAAACTAATCTATATTTTCAACATTACCTGCAGAATATTTCAAACGATAAATACTGGTCCACAGTGACAAAATTATGGAAATATCAACTAAATTAAAAAAGCTTTCCTGAAAGAAATACTAATTATTCCTGCAAGTGTCTACTTACTTTAAAGTAATATTTTACAGAGTGAGAAAAAAGATCTATTTTTTGGAAAAAGAAAATAAATTTGAGGGAAGGAAAAAATGGCAATGGGGCAGGAGATCTATTCTGGTTTAAAAATCCAAATTAGTAAATATTTAAGAGTACTAACTACTATAGTTGGTCTTGATGATCGTTTTGGTCGATGATTAAGTAGTATATCAACAGCTCCCACTACTTCAGAGTCGATTGCCACCAAAAGTGCATCTGCAGACTTTAAAAAAAAAAAAAGTTAAAAATGAAAATGGAAGATAAAAAGGTAAACTACTTCTTTTTACTAATCCATAAATAAAACTTTTTAAAAATTTTAAACTGTATTATATACAGTAATACTAACTTTTCAAAAATGTTGACTGTACAAATAGTAGTACATTTGCTTGCCTTAGGAGTACTTCTGTGTACCACAATACACACGTTTCTGTCCTGGTTTCAGTGCATGAGTTGGTAAAATAATGCATGTTTCACTAAAGGGATTATTAGCGTAACAGTGCTGATTCATGCAGCATTTAAAGTTGAAAATTTTTTTTCAAGATCTTTACTCTTGAACTGTGGACCAAAAGAATCTTAACAATCCAAATCTATAAAAGAAACTGTCAAGAACTTATTACAACACGTAAAGGATTGTTTTGAGTCTAATGAAAACGATCATCATCAATGCAAACAAGAATATGGGGAGATATCTAAAGGGAAGAGCCTTCTGTTCCCGTTTTTAAAACACATGGCTGACTAAAATGCTACAAATTTGACATTTAGGAGGAATTTTATCAAGTATAATCCACAAATAGGCTACCAAAGCTCATAGAGGCAGGAGGGAGAAGTGACTTTATCATTCTACTCCCAATCTATAACTCACTGTGAAGATCCGACTTTAACAAGAGGAAAAAGTAAGGCGACTCTGAGGAAATGGGGACTTTTCAACTCTGTAACAAAGCCTATAGTCCTATTGGTAACTATAACATCAGGTTTTTTGATTTTTAGGGAAAACTATAAAGGAAGAAGGAAAACATAGGGATAATGATTCAATTTAAGAAAATGCCCTGATTATTTTCAATCTGTACATTTTAACTGCTATAATATTTAATAACTATTTAAATCAATGTTCTTGCTCTTAGGAACAAAACTTATCAGATCTTTAATATTCTTTGTAGCTGAAATGAGTAAAGTTTATATCCACTTTATCTGGATGTAAAAAATAGGACTAAAAGTAGCAGACTTTACTTGAATATCTAAAAATAGGACTATGCATCTCAAAAAAAAAAGGGTTGGAGTCCTCACAGGAATCACCTATGTTTTCCCACAGAAAAACACTCCACCCAGATGGGAAATTTAACCCATTGTACTATCCCTTAAAACTTTCAGGGTTCATTGAGCTGTGGCCTATGCTTTAAAGTCCTAGCATTATTATTCTGCTTTGCAAACATTTCTCTTCAGATTTTAGCATGTTTAGTCAGTTGCAGGAAATGAACAAAACGAATGCTATATCCATTACTACTAAATATTTCATTTATGATTTTTAATTTTTTTTTTTTTTTGAGACGGAGTCTTGCTGTCGCCCAGGCTGGAGTGCAGTGGCGCAATCACGGCTCACTGCAACCTCCGCCTTCCAGGTTCAAGGGATTCTCCTGCCTCAGCCTTCTGAGTACCTATGGGTGCATGCCACCACACCCGGCTAATTTTTGTATTTTTAGTAGAGACAGCGTTTCACCATGTTGGCTGGGCTGGTCTCTAACTCCCAACCTCAAGAGATCCGCCCACCTCAGCCTCCCAAAGTGCTGGGATTACAGGCGTGAGCCACTGCGCCTGGCGTATGATTTTTAATATTAACCAATAAAGCTAACTATAGTAATGCCATCACTTGCAAAGTCAAACACCAGGCAACATCAACAATCTGAAAAATAGCCACGGATTTAAAAACAGCAACATATTGAGCTGTCACAAACAAACTCCATGGGTATTATTTCCCAAAAGAAACAGACCCAATCATTCTGATTTAAAATTGTCTATAAATGATGAATATCTGGCTTTCCCAAGTATCCTTTGGATCATTACTGAATAAAAGAATAGCTAGATTAAAACCAATAGAGTAGAGGGAAAGGAAGCAAGAATTACTAAAAGCTGACTACTGAAAAGATTAAATACCAGTACAGCAAAATCACTATCCATGCACAGCAGTCTAAAGCCACTTAATGTAAGGACAGACATGTTAATAGTTTCAGACCATATGCAAAGTAAAATAAAAAAGCAAAAGTAAAATAATTACATTCTCTATTATTCCAACTAAGGATGGTAAAGTTAAATTATATTCAGCTACATTAGTTAGTAAAGAATAAAGATTTACATTAAATCTTTCAATGCTTAAAAGGATAAGCTTCAGCTATAAAAATATTCATTTACATTAAAATGTCTTGTAAATAAGGAGTTACCATTGACTTATTCTGCACAAATAGTATGTTATTTGATAAATCAATAGCAGTTATGAGGGAAACAAATGTTTTACATTATTTTAAAAATACACAGTTATACAAAAAATCCTCACTAGTTTTGCTTTCCAATTTCTCAGATATTTGACAATTCTTTATTAAAAGCTCTTCAATACATATACTTATTACATATTTATGAGATCATTATCTTCCTTCCTACCTTAGAATTTGTCTTTTCAACAATTCCCATACTCTTTCCTTTAAGCTCAGAGTAAAAAAGTTACTTATTTTCTTTCCAAGCTACATTTTCCACCTTAGTCTTCTATTTGATGCTCTCCAATCTTTAGAACCCTGGTCCTTCATTTGCAGAAATACCAGTCTCATCTCCCACCTCCCAGAACTTTAAATCCTTCCTCACTCTTTGCTAACTTGCTTACTAGCTCTTTGCTAACTTGACTTAACTCCATCTTTCTCTTACCACTCAAGTTTTCTTCTTCCTTTCACTGTGTCAAACTTTGCAAATCAAAGTGTATCATTTTTCCAATTCTACTGATTCCATAGTTTCAAAATCCAATTACTTTTTCTACCTTCTAATTTTTCTTAATCTCTAAGCAATATGTTAAAAACTATTCTTTTGGCTTTCACAATGCTGTACTATCCTAACTGCCTCTGATATCTTCAACAATTCATTTGGTCTTTAATGAAACACTTTCGATGTAATGCTCTTTATTAAATGTACATGTTTCCTTAAGAATGAATCTGCACCAGCCCTTTGCTCTTCTCCATGATTTCACCTACTCTCACAATGATGATAGGCATTCCCATGGCCATGACTGCTTACTGTATCTCTTTAGCCTGATCTCTCCCTGGAAATAAAATGTTCATCTGTGTTTGTCTGATGAGGACTGCCTGATATCCGCCAAATCAACAAGGATAAAACTGGAATTCACATTCCCTTGCCCCAAGCTTTACTTAGCTTCTGAACTTAATGTTTTCCTTTCTTCCTTCTCCTAGTCACCCATGTTTAAGATTTCCAAATCATCCTGGACTCCTTCTCAAATTCCCCCTCCAAATCAAAATATTCACTAAGATTTGTCAATTCCTCACAGCAGTCTCCAACCTTTTTGGCACCAGGGACTGATTTCATAGAGCAGGTAGGGAGATGGTTTCGGATGAAACTGTTCCACCTCAGATCATCAGGCATTGGTCAGATTCTCATAAGGAGCATGCAACCTAGATCCCTTGCATGTGCAGTTCACAATAGGGTTCGTACTCCTATGAGGATCTAATACCATCGCTGACTTGACAGGAGGCAGAGCTCAGGCGGTAATGATCGCTCACCTACTGCTTACCTCCTGGTGTGTAGCCCAGTTCCTAACAGGCCACGGAACCATATAGGCCATGGACCCATATCTGCCTTTTTCCCCCTCTTCTTATAGCCACTGTTTTTCTTACAGCACTGTTCTGGTTCAAGCCTTAACCTCTTCATATCTAGATTACTACAAAAACTGTTCACGTAGGCTATAGCCTTTCCCACTTTCCATTTCCCAATCTATACTAAATTCAGCCACTAGATTAATCTTTCTAAAATACCACTGGACACATGACATCCTTTCTCGAAAATCATGTAATTATATCCCCTATCTATTATATAAAACCCAAATTCTTTATTCTGGTATCCAAGGCCCTTTGTATCCGTTTTGTTTTAATTATTTTTCCTAATTCCCACTACTCCCCAACCCAACTGTTTTGTTCAAAAACGCTAAATCAATTCACTGTCTCAAAGATATACATTGCACATGCCTTTGTTTATATCCTTTGTTTATATCCTTCTCCACATCCCCTGTTCCCTGTCTTTACATGTTTGAGAGTATTAGCATAATAGGTAAGAGCATGGATTCTGGAGCCAGAACCTAAGGTCAAATTCCAGGTCTGCCATTTACAGTGTGACTTTAGGCAAGTTACTTAATCTTTTTTACCTCAGTTTCTTCCTCTATAAAATGAGGATAATAGTAATATCTAGGTCGGGCACGGTGGCTCACACCTGTAATCTCAGCACTTTGGGAAGCCGAGGCGGGTGGATCACCTGAGGTCAGGAGTTCCAGACCAGCCTGATCAACATGGAGAAACCCCATCTCTACTAAAAATACAAAATTAGCCGGGCGTGGTGGTGCATGTCTATAATCCCAGCCACTCAGGAGGCTGAGGCAGGAGAATTGCTTGAATCCAGGAGGCAGAGGTTGTAGTGAGCTGAGATCATGCCATTGCACTCCAGCCTGGGCAACGAGAGCGAAACTCCATCTCAAAAAATAATAATAATAAAATAATATCTAACTCATCCCTATGTTGTGAGGATTAAGTAAGTGAACATATTTAAGGGTCCTGGCAGACAGTAGTATTACATAAATGTTAGCAATTATTAATAGTTCAAGGCTGAGTCAACTGATACTTTTCCAATGAAATTTTTCTTGATAGCCCCAACCTATTCTGTATTTCTAAATAATGTATATTAAACCACAAAAGTTTAAACATAAAATAGGGTTTCTTAATAGCAGCACTACTGCAATTTTGGGCCAAATAATTTTTTGTTGTGGGGACTGTCTTGGTTATTGTAGGATGTTCAGCAATATTCCTAGCCTCTACCTACTAGATAACAGTAGTAACCTGCCCTCCAATTGTGAAACCAAAGTATCTTCAGACATTGCCAAACGTCCCCTTATGGTGACAAAATCATTTGGTTGAGAACCACCAATATAACACAAGATACGTGAAAGCTCTTGTAAATGCAAAGCAATATAAAATGGTCAAGTACTATTAGCATTCAACACTTACCAAATACATCTTTGTATTACTTGACTTGTAATTCACACATACTTTAACTGGCCAATTTGTCTTAAAGATCCTATCATGCAGAACCCATGTTTTACTTATTCATTTCCATTCATGCCCAACCAAAGGCCTTGGGCATTTGTGGATTGATAAGACACAGGTAACCTGGACAGAACACAGTGAACTAGAAAGAGCATGGGATTTGCAATTACAAGATTAAATCCAAATCGTAGTCTTGTCCTTACTAATTTTAGAACTTTGGGAAATTCATTAAAGTCTATGAGCCTCAGTTTTCTAATCTATAAAATGTAACATCGATATAGCTTGACTGTGGTGTCCGAATGTGATCAAGTATATGAAAGCACCAGGTATAATGCAAAACTATTACATGTATATAACCATGTGTAAAAAGACAAAATTATAATACCACAGTAATTCTTTTATCCAGAATCAGTGTGTGAATTTTTTTCTACCCTTATTTTCTAGGTAACTGAAGCTTATGCCTTTAAGTGTTTAATTTTAAAATTTAAACTATTTTGATGGAAGTCTTCTGCTTTCGTGTCTTGTAGACACACAAACACACATATATACAGTCTTTCCTCTAAAACAATAGGTACTGAATATAATTTAACTCTTCCTTATTGACTCTGGGCCATTGTTATAAGCCTTAATTATCATCCTAACCTACAGCTCCCTCAGAGAATATCAGATATGTAATGCTGCTGACCTCTGTTAAACAGTGTCAGAGGTACCACGCCTCATTTTGTTCCACTGCAGCTCTCATGCCCCTTCCATTGTCCCTCAGATTCTCTATGGATTAGAAATTAATCATGTTAAAATGGAACCTAAAATGAGAAAAAAATAGACTCTGATGGAGGACTCCTATAACTAAAGTTCATAAATTTAATTTGTAAACTTCATGGCAGCAAACCACTGGCTGCTCAGAGGTTATTTTTTACTTACTTTCTGCTTCTCAATTGTGGTCTGGATAGCTGAAGTTGCTGGGTAAGCAATTCTTTTTTTTAACTCCAAACATATACATGGAGACAGTACCACATGTTGCTTTATACATACATATATTTTATATATATATAATAGCAATGTACATAGAATTACCCTACTTATATTCAGAAAATCTGCTGCAAATGTCTCCAGATGACACTGAAAAAAAAGTGCCTCATTAAAAAAAAAAAAAAAAGAGGTAGAATTAATGTGCCAAGTCCCATCATAAGCAAACCAAAAAGGAAAGGAAAATAATAATATCAAATTTCCTTCAGAATCTCTAGATGAATTTTCAAGACTTAACACACATGCCTTTTTTCTACCCAAAACTGATATGAAGATAAGTAGGAAGGTCTATATTTTATAGATGAATAAAAATCATTCATCTTTAGATAAAAACAAACATTAAGTTTCAAACAAAAAAATAAAATTTAATAAAACTTAGGAGAAAACCAAAGTCAAACTGAAAACTGTTTTGAGTCAGGAACATTTTGTTGATGTCTGTAACTAATAGGGGTCAGAAAAAAAACTATTCCTCTGACACTTGCAGAGTGTTTGTACTATTTTAGATATATAATATAAATATTGTTAACATAGTTAATGACAACCAAGTCATCTTTAATAAGCCATGATAATTTACCTCTATCAGACAGATGTGGGGAAAATGACACTTGGGAGGAAAAAGATAAATCAATTCAAAATACTATACTTTTCAAAAAGGTTTTTTGGTTTGTTTTTAAAACTTTTAGTGGTTCAAAACCAAATAAAAGATGAAAGAAAGAAAGAAGGAGAGTAAGAGAGATAAAGAAAAAGAAAGGAAGAAAATGAGGAAAAAGAAGAAAGAAAACAAGAAGGGAAGAAAGCATGGCATATCTAACAGCACTTAGAAGTTAACTGGATTAAATTATCTAGCCTTGTACCTGACAACCGTAGTCCAAAAGAAGCTGCAGTATATCCAAGTTTTCGTTTTCAATAGTTATGGTAACAGCATTTCTCCCAAGCACATCTACGCAATTTATGTTCAAGTCACCTGAACTGTTTTCCTCCAAAATCTTTTTAACCATATAATAGTCACCTAAATAACAATATACAAACATAATTTAATATCCATGACATATCAAGTAAGGATGACTGTAAAGAAAAACTTAGCTTGTTGAATTAAAAGATTAAAAGCCTGAACTCATTTTTGTATATGAAAATGTACACAGAAAATGTGAACATTTCCTTGATGAAAATTTATACCTTAATAAAATAATACGTATATCAGCAGCAGACATAAAAAGTAGAAAAATTTTAAATGTACAGAATGAAATAAAAATCATTAGTCTAAAATTAATAACTGAATGATCATAAAAGGAGAAACTTTTGGAAGATATTTAAAGCAATTTAATAAAGGATGCCCAAAGGCACAGACTGGAAGCTAGAAAAATTAGATGGAAAAAGCTTGAAGAATTAAGTTTTATATCTCAAATATACACAGACATTTACTTACACAACAGAGTTAAAAATGAGATCTAGTAATAATAAGTGGAGGATATTATAAAGAGGTTTTACAGGAATAAACATACTTTGGAAAAGCAATATACATACATATATATTTAAGGATATGTACAGTAAAGGGAAGGATGTCTGAAAATCCTCTTCCCTACTCCCCACTCTCCCAACACACACACACCACACACACACACACACGTACCCCATCTCATTAATTAAGCTGATTAGATTAAATGACCAGGGAACATTCAGTTCACACAATTCTTAAGGCAGGACTAGGATTAGTGCCTGACCTGTTAGGAGCAGGCAAATTGCCTTCTTTGTGACTGTAGCCCACAACAAAACAGTTGTCCCATGAGAGGAAATGACAACAATTACAGCAGTAATTATTTTCAGCAAGGCCCCACTGTATTTGTCTGCTGACCAGATGGCACAGGAATATGGGGAATAAATCAAAAGAGAAATGCTAATTAAATAGAGAAAAAAAAGCAAGGGGGGGTTTTGCTTGTTTTGTTTGACTTGTTAAACATTAGACAAATAAGCCATTTTAAGTGATGTGCAAATATAGTTGCTCCTTAGAAGTCTATAAATAAACAGGGAAAGAACAATCAGCATAGAAAATAGAAAAAGAAACGATTTCATTATACAGAAAAAGAAAATACTGAAACTGGGCTAAATAAGTGAGTAAGAAAGACAGGTAACAGATTTTATTTGTTAAATTTTCAAATAAATTTGCTACTATTTTTAATCTATGGCTTTAAACTCCCTGCCTCACACATACAACTTCTTTTGAAGGAAGGTGGGTGATAGTTTTCTTAACAACGTATTTCCTAAGGTCCCTCAAGAAGAAAACTAGTCACAAAAAGAAATAGTTTCCCCATAGTACTAGTAGTTAATAGTTAGACACAAATGCTCCCTGGGAGAACCTTATCAGACAGACACTTCACAAAGTGATGTTCTAAGTCACAAGTTGAACCAATAGTGACCAAAGATAGACCAGTGAAAATTTATCGCTATTACTGGAAAGTGACATTTAAAACCCTATTTCAGGTGAATCTATTTCAACATCTTAGTAGAATGCTACACATAAAAATTCTGCTATATTTTCTTTGTTACCATGATGTGTCTAGGTGAGGAGTAATTTTTTATTTATCCCACTTAGGACTCATTAGGCTTTCTAAATTTGTTTTTATTCTTTTATAATTTTTATTTTTTATAGAGATGAGGTCTTGCTATGTTTTCCAGGTTTGTCTCAAATTCCTGGCCTCAAGCAATCCTCTCGCCTCGGCCTCCAAAAGTGCTGGGATTATAGGCGTGAGTCACCACATCGGGCCTAAGCTTTCTAAATCTAAGGATTTCTACCCTTCATTAATTTCTTCAGTATTTTCAGCCATTATCTCTTCAAATATTGCTTCATCTCCATATTACTTTTTCTCCTGTCAACTTCTATTAGGCATTAAGTTAGACCTTCCCATTTCAACATCTGTGTCTCTCAAGATTTCCTGTTTTTCCTTTTTTTCTCTCTCTTTCCTGCATTCTGGGTAATTTCTTCACACATTTCTTCCAGTCACTTATTTCTTCTTCGGCTTCCAGTCACATTCCTCCTTTAATCCATTCACTGACTTCTTAAAAATTTAATGACTGTATTTTCTATTTGTATAAGTTTTACCGGATTTCTTTCCAACTCTTTTATTTTCTTATGTTTTCATTTCCTTAACTTTTTCATCATTTTAAACGTTATTATTTTATGGTCTCTGTATGATGGTTTAACTATCTGAAAGGAGTATTAATTTGAACCCCAAGACAACAAGAGGCAGGATCATGGTTATGTATTCTTAAAGGAGTCTTATTTTTACCCTTATTCAGAGCCCACAATAACACAAACAAGCTTCTCTGAAGTCTCCATGTGCTGGTAGATTGGTTTTTCTCCTCATCTACCTCTTCGCTGAAGGTACAGTCCTTTAAGGATCCTGGTTTTATGCTTAGATGTTGAATCCAACTCCTCACTTTGTACAGTCTCCAGGCCTTGTAACCTGTTCCCATATGGGCATTAAGACTCAAATCTATGCAATGTCCGGAACAGTAACTCTTATCCCCACCCATGGAGCAGCCATAGTGTCAGCTCACAAACTCCTGGTTTTCTTCACTTTTGTATCTTGGCTGTTTCCCTTACTTTCTTGAAAGCTCGGCTGTTTATTTAACTGGATGTTCATTATATTTCAGCTATCATTTCCAAGTGATTTGAAGAAGAAAGGTTTTCAGATTATCTAATCAACCATATTGCTAGAGACAGAAAAGTAGGAAGAACTGCATAAATAAAACCTTATGACAGTTTATAAATTTCAGGTATAGCAAATAGACAAAAATAACTGCTACATGTTTATAAGTTTAGATTGTTGTTAAAAAGGAAAGCGCATTACAAATATCACATATTCCAGCTTTAAAGGTTTTTTGTTTTGTTTTGTTTTTAAGACAGAGTCTCGCTCTGTCACCCAGGCTGGAGTACAGTGGCAAAATTCGGCTCACTGCAACCTCTCCCTCCTGGGTTCAAGTGATTCTCCTGCCTCAGCCTCCTAAGTAGCTGGGATTACAGGCGCCTGCCACCACGCCCGACTAATTTTTGTATTTTTAGTAGAGATGGGGGTTTCACTAGGGGATGTTGGCTAGCCTGGTCTCGAACTCCTGACCTCAAGTAATCTGCCCTCCTTGGCCTTCCAAAGTTCTGAGATTACAGACATGAGCCACTGTGCCCAGTCCTAAAGTTTTAAAGGGTATTTCTATTGTAGTCAAGGAGCTATACAAGAAAGAAAGAAAATCCCTAAAAATCAAAACCAAATACTTTTCATCCCTAAAAATAAAAAGTTCCACCCTGCTACAGCTAACACAGTCATGCAAATGAAAAATCATGTTACAGTCACAGAACCTATAGGAAACCTAGAGTCGTTGCTAAGCATTTCAGAGAAGTTTGTATTTGCAATTCATTTAAAACAAGTACTATGTCAAAAAAAAAAGACCAGAACAGTCTTAATTTTTAGGATGAGCATGTATGTAAAAAGAGGTCAGAAAACTTAAACATCAAGAAGTTATAGAACAAGAATTACGATTCAAAATGCCTGTGTATGACAGACAAATATATAAATGCCATTCATTTTATACTGAAGTTGCTTTCAAGAGTTACATCTTTTGTCTTTTAAAATATAACACATAGAAGGAAGTGCAACATAATCTGTTTACTTTTTTGGCTAGATGGTAGTCTTTTTCAGTGAAGGAAAAAGAAACGATTTTCAATCAATTCCACAGGGAGTATACCAATTCAACAGCATGTCTTCTTAGCTCCCTCTCCAAAATATCTCCCATAATCATCTACTTGTCTCCATGTATACTGCTACCCGCAGTCCAAACCCCCATGATCTTCCTCCTGGACTCTGCAATAGCCTCTTAACTAACACAGCTGCTGACCAAGATTCTCTCCTTGACCAAACTCTAGTCAGGCTTTTCTGAGCCCTTCACAAGGCCTCCACCTTGGCCCATATAAGCTTGAACAAAACACTAAGTGTTTCTAACAGCTGAAGGCCAGATCCCTAGGATGACCCTAGCCCCTCTTAAAATGCCTGCCCGAGAAAACTCAAAGCCGACATAAAAATTTACTTTTGTTCCAGCCAACACCTGAAGACAGGGCCCCTATCTCCCAGCCTCCAGGGAGGGTAGGAGCCTAACTCCTTAAGTGCCATTAACAAACTCAGATGGGATTCACATGGACCCACTCCCCAAGCCCTGTATTTTGTAATTTTTCACTTCCCTGATTCCACTGAGCCCACACTCACTCCCTTCCCTTCCTTGTTTACTCTTTTCCTTATTGCAACTTATATTACTAATTAATACTTTATACTGTAGCACAGGGTTCAATAAAGTTTTCTGAAAAACGGTTAGATAGTAAATAGTTTAGGCTTTGTGGGCCATGCACTCTTAGTCACAACTACTCAACTTTGCCCTTTCAACACAAAAGCAGCCATAGACCATATGTAAACGAATGATAGTGGATGTATTCTAAGAAAATTCTGTTTATGGACACTGAAATTTGAATTTTATAGACTTTTCATGTGTTATGAAATTTTTTTTTTAACCATTTGAAATATAAAATGTAAAAAACTAGTTTTAGCTCTAAGACCTCACAAAACAGGCAGATGTGGTCTGTGGCCCATAGTTTGTTCACTCCTGCTCTAGCCCCACCCCTTCAATCCACTCTCCACTCTACAGCTCGAGTTATCAGTTAAAAATTCAAAACACAGGCCAGGCACAGTGGCTCATGCCTGTAATCCCACTTTGGGAGGCTGAGGCGAGAGGATCACAAGGTCAGGAGATTGAGACCATCTTGGCTAACACAGTGAAACCCCGTCTCTGCTAAAAATACAAAAAATTAGCTGGGCGTGGTGGTGGGCACCTGTAGTCCCAGCTACTCGGGAGGCTGAGGCAGGAGAATAGTGTGAACCCGGGAGGTGGAGCTTGCAGTAAGCCGAGATTGCTCCACTGCACTCCAGCCTGGGCAACAGAGTGAGACTCCGTCTCAAGAAGAAAAAAAAAAAAAAAAAAAAATTCAAAACATATCAAGCTTACAACCTTCGTGATTTTCTAAATAAAGGCCAAATTTTTACTGTGGCCTAGAAAGCCCTATAGGACGGGTGGTTAGACCTTGTTACCATTCTGAATTCATCTTATGCCTCTCTACGGCTCAGCCAATGATCATTCCAAACCAGTTTTCCAAACTGCAGGTTGCAAACCATTAACAATCATGAAATCAATTTAGTGAGTCCTAACCAGCAATTAAAAAAACATGAACTAGTATACAAAATACCAGAGTGATCCCACAGATCCTTAGCAACAAATTTACTCTCGCCAACTGTAATAAATCCTTGAGAAATACAATGGAGAAATGTTATAATACTGATAGAACAGGTGATTCCACCTCTTCCTCATTAGCATTTTGTTTGATTTCATGGCAAAGAGAGCATTAATGTTGTTCAGTTTAATTTTATATTAACCACATTTGAAGTTAGTTGTGAAGTGTGAGAGAATTTAATGTCAAAACATTTGTAAAGCTTTCCAAACCAAGTTTCTGTAACAAACTTGAGTGTGGCAATTGCAACATTCTAACTGAAATATTACAAATGATGCTAAAAACAGAAAATTTTATTAAGAGGGAAAAGAATGATGATGTAAAAAAATACAAAGACATGATCAAGTTCAGTTGCTGGATCTGGAAATATAAATGACAATACTAATAAAAATGTTAACTTGACATCCAACTTCAAATTAGTTTGAATCAAATTCTAAAAAGGAAAAAAAAAATGCAGACTTTTTACAGTGAAAATGATTTAAAATGTAGCTTTATCAAATGCGCAAAACTCTGTATTACAGACCCCCAATGTATTTATAATCATATTGTTGCAAATGAAACCTTCAAAATTAAAGATACTAAAAAACATGGTAGCTAAACTGTTTATAACACTTTGAACATTTTTGAAAAAAGACAATTATTACCATAATTTCTTAGTTGCTTATGAATCCTAATGAGGACTATTAATAATAACGAATATCATTTAGCAAAAGAGCAAAGATTCACACTGCTGCCGGAAAAAATTATACTATAGCACAGAAGGTAATGCTGATTCTTTCATAGTAAATCAGTTGATAAAAATTATAAACAGCACATTTTTAACTCTATTAGAAGAATAGTCAAAAGCAATGTTTATTTTGTAGTTAAGAGTCTGATAAATGACTTGAGATCACATTCACAATGCTGTGAGTTGTTTAAAACTTTTAGTTTATATCAGGTTGTTGCAACACAGTCTCAGAAAGGATTTATTGTGTTGCTTAAATTTAATCTCATATATATTTGAATTATACATATTTATAAAACTAGAAAAATATATTACTGGCCAATATGTTAATCTAGAAAAACATATTTTTAAAAATTAACAGAAGCTATTAATAAAAGTGCCAGTCACCCCCACTTTATACATACAAAGCTCTGGCATCCAAATAAATCTACTGAGTCTCATGACTATATTGATACAGTGCTGGAATTCTTTTAGTCCTTATCATTCATCTAGGCTCCTAAAAGTCATTACTTAATCACCTCCTAGTGATAACTTTTGAAATCCTCATTTACTTATTCAACTACTGATCTTAAATCTTAAATTTCTCAGTATCATTAAATTAAGAAGAGTTAGCAATAAAGAAGATATTTAGAGCACTGGCAGTAAGGTAGAAGAGGAATTATTAGGTTACAATAATACCTATATAACAAAATTTAATCTTTTCACACTCTTCCTCCAAGTCTGTATACAAGCTATAGCTAGGAGTCTGGCTTGGGTTACATTTTTTTTTAACTGCCCAGATAAAAGATTGAGTCTGTACAAGTAATATCCCATCCTCCAAATCACGTATAGGCCATTTAAGTTAAATTGAGCACTTGCTTCTTCCCTTCAGACAGATATATTTCATACAAACATACTTTTGTTTCCTTACTTCTCACTAGAGCACAAGAGAGCATCTCCATTACAGAATAGTCTCCTAAAAGATAGGGATGTTCTCACTACTTTCTTGATAAAGCACTTTCGCAGCACCGTAACACAATTAAGAGCCTGGTAAGTATAGTCTGATGGTGACTTACAGAAAAAGAGCAGGAAAGTTATGTGATCACTATAAAGAATTACCAGTATCATAGAACTACCAGGCAGCTAGCTGCTGAATTACTAGTCTGTTAGAAATAAATTATCCACTAAGATTTTCGCAATTTGAGTCTTTTGTTGCTGTTGTTAAAAAGTATCCCTGAACCATTCCCTATCGCAATATTTTTCAACTAGTACATTCTAAAACTTCGGTTATTTGAAAAGCTTTTCTATATAAAGTACATAAATGCTATGCCTATGATGATTCGTGAAGTGTTTATAGAATGTTGCCTACAATACCCTCTTTACCTCCTATTTCTGCAAAGTTTTTTTCCTCACAGCACATACCTCCTTACATTAGGTGCCCTGTTGTTAACATAACACTTCACACCAATACTCAGTACTCAGCACTTTTTGTTTCTTCCCACCACCATCCTCTAACACCAGATTTCAAAATCTCTTCTCAAATAGGTAAAAAATTTTTAAAGGCCCATTATATATAAATAAGGTGTTCAAAAAACAGCAGCTTAATATTACTTCTCTCAGAAATGTTGCACTTTTTTCTTCTGACTCTGGCTTCTCTCTGGAGTTGTTGCACATTTTTAAAGCATCCTTAGCCCAAAGGTACACAAAGCTTATGTAGAAAGTCAGTCATCAGGCCAGGCACGGTGGGTCATGCCTATAATCCCAGCACTTTGGGAAGCCAATGTGGGTGAATCACCTGAGGTCGGGAGTTCGAGACCAGTCTGGCCAACATGGTGAAACCCTGTCTCTACTAAAAATACAAAAAAATTAGCCAGGCGTGGTGGCGGGCACCTGTAATCCCAGCTACTCAGGAGGCTGAGGCAGGAGAATGACTTGAACCCAGGAGGTGGAGGTTGCACTGCACTCCAGCCTGTACAACAAGAGAATCTCCATCTCAAAAAAAAAAAAAGAAAAAGAAAAAGTTAAAGAAATACAGTCATCATTGAGACTAGGCTAAGCCCAGTGATAAAGGTGAAAATCTGCCCTCTCCATCCCTCCCCCTAACTCCATGCTGAAATTTCAAGAAGGGACTTCTGACTCATTAACTGCACATTAGATTTCCTGAAAATACTCTCCATGGAGAGCTGGCAGGGACTGAATCATTTCATACTTTCTTTCCTGCACATGAACTGATTACTGATCATCAGCAAATCGAACAGTTTATGCAGGTTTTTATTTCCAAATATATACTAAAAGCTACCAACTACTCAACAGGTTTTTTATTTTTTTTAAGAGGAAAATTAACATGAACTACACTTAGTTTAGGTGTTTTGTAAATAAACTTATTTACCCCTCCACCTGTCAACAGACCTGAGGGACACCATAGATGCCTACAAAGAGGCTTATGATGACACTAATTCTCAATGACGGCGGACAAAGGCATGGCTGTAAGAATCACTATTTAAATTTTTCATAAAACAACATATTTTTAGTCAGCTCTTGTTTCAATTAAGTTTTACCTCTGAATTACAGCTTTCTATTTCTAGAAAGAACATGAGTGTACTTTCTGAGAATTTAATCTGGGGGGGCCTAGACTTCACTTTATATATCGCTGGCACAAGAACTTTCAGTTAAGGTTTTCCTTTACAAAGAAAGGATTCAATGTTACCTCTGAGATGATCCTCACCCTCTGTGAAGATCAGTAACTAAGGGGCCACTACCTGGATCAGCAGTTGCCTACATCTATTGAACTTATTTACATAAAAGCCAGTTATCACAAACTATAAATCTTTTCCTTTTCTCTTTCCTACATTTTTTTGTGTACTCTTTACTCTGTACACATCTTGCAAAGGGCCACTCATTCATTAACATACATATATCCATCTCATCTCCACAATTTTTGCTTTAGGAATTCCTCAGTTTTCCCTAAGAGAATATGTTATGAACATTTTGCATATGCAGAACAAGAATGCTACATGAAAAGAATGAGACACTCTAGAATACCACAGATACCCTAGAGTTGATTTACTCTGGTTCTACTAAAGTACCATACTTGCTTTTTACCCTTCTTTATTGAACAAATGTAATACACAGAAATCAAGGTTTATAAAGCATCCATACAAAGAAAATTTAAACCAGTAAGTCTAAATATGGATGTGTCTTTTCTGACACTAATGATGTTCACTCATTCATCTACAACCAGATCTACATAACATAGTGGTTAAGAGTGCAGGCTCAAGATAAATGCCAGTTCTACTACTTTCTAACTAATGTAACCTTGGGCAAAGTAATTTTAAAATTTTGCTAAGCTTCATTTTCCTCATCTACAAATTGAGGACAACAACAGATCTGACTCACGGGGTTGTGGGGTTTAAATGAAATCCTCTATGAAAAGCATGAACACTCGACACCAATAGCTGCTTTAGTGAATGTTTAACATTTGGTCTGAGGAAGGCTCCAATGCAATGGTGAAAGCCATAGCTACTTCGGGAAATTGTTCACTTTTAGATTGGTTTAGGTAACATTTTAAAAAGTTTGACAATATTAGTGAATACAAACATAATCAAAAGAATATTCCCATAACTCAGTTACTTTTTAAATGTAAATGTACCCCATAAGTATCTGTAAGAATTATGCTATTTTCCCAAATCGAACTCAAGAAGTTGTTTCAACATACCTGAAACAGAAAATTCCTATTTTAGCTCACTTGTTTTTAAAATTTCTAACTTATATATCGGGAAAATATGCATATTTAGTTTCCACCCTATCCCCCAAAGCCAACTCTCTCATCTCAATTATGCTATAAAATAAAAAAAAAATGACAAAGAATATCAAGGTATTTCAGCTGGTACTACTAAATAGGCTATACAACTATCATAAATTAAAACTCTCTTTTGTTTGAGATACGTCATGCAATAATCCTAAATATACACAATGCACAAATACTTGCTCAACCATATTCCATTGATATTTCTCTGTCCTCAGTTTGACAGGAATATCAAATTTCCTTTCTTGACATACTTTGTTTGCTTTAAAATAACCATTGCACAGTGAGCTGGAATACATGGAGCCAGCACTTACTCATTTTAGTACAACACAATCTTTTCCCCTTCCTCTCTCAGAACTTTTGAGGGAAGAGAACTCAGGCAAGCCACTCCAGCAACACTAAATAATTTTACATAATCCGCAGACCCTATTTTTGTGACGTTGTAGATACATATTGTTTCTTTACATCTCAAAGACTGATCAAAGCTGTGTCCATGGTGGACTTTAACAATATTATTAACATTGCTTTCATAATATTATTTAATACTATTATGTAAGAACACAAAAGTGGCTCAACCATAGGTGGACTTAGCTTATATGTCAATTGTTTTAAAAAAATCGTGTAAATAAAATTCTATTTCAAAAGCAGTAGGAGAGGTTAGTAAGGCTATCATTTATTAATTACACATTCACACATACAAGCAAACAAAAATCCTCTGCAGTTAGTCTTTTCATAGTGTAAACTGCCCTTTGGGTTTGTTCCACAAGTTTGCATGGGTCTAACAGAGTTTTCCTAAGTATACAGCCATATAAATTTGGAAACAGAAAAATTTTAGTGTTTTCATGCAGGAAATAAAAGCAGTCTTAGGGCAATTTCCTATTCCTTTTGTTATATGCATCACTACAAAGGACGATTGCATGACATGGCGTTAATATGGCCATAAAAATGATTAACTTCTAGACGAAAAAAAGGAAAACGCGCTAAATATATTCCACATATTTTTGCCCTGTAATTCCTGTAATTATTTTTCGCTATCTTTATCTCCCAAAGATCGGGGAGCAATAAATCGTTCTCTCCAATAAAAAGCACGAACAATCAAAGGCGTTCCGTAAATCTGGAGAAAGTTTTGGCAACTAAGGCAGAATTTCTTCCGTCCCGTCCTTACTTCATGTATCTCCACCTAGGATATTCCGATATTAATGCCAGTCAACAGTCACTGGCTAAAGCACTGGGCAGGTGAACTAAATAATGGAGGGTCTGGTTTTGTTTTTAAGAAAAACAAAAACCAGGTGATGAGAACCCTCCATACGAGGTATCCTAAGGTAAGGAACTTTCGGAATGGAGGGTCGGAAACTAGCCTCTCGACTCCCGGAAGGAATGAACTGCGAGCCAGAGAGATAGACCAGGTCATTCATGCGTTCAGTAGCAAGGGCAGCGCTAAAACGCTCGGGTCTGGGCTCCCACGGCGCTACCTAAACCCCGGACCCCAAGGCCACAGCCGTCCCCCACGGTGCCGCGCTCCGAGGGCGCAGCCCCAGCTCCACTCGCCCGCCAGCTCCACACTCACAGGGCAGAGGCGGTGAGGAAAAGCCCGCCTGAGGCAGCAGGCGAGGCGGGAAGACACTCGGCGCCTAAGACACAGGGAATGCCCCGAGTAAGTTGACGCGGGGAAGACAACGAAAGGTGTGGAGGGCAGCGGGGTCCAGAGGACAAAGGGGCCTAACTCTCACCCTTGTCGCACGCCAGCAAGAAAAGCTTCTCATTCAGCGTATTCTCCTCCTTCACCTCCCGCACATCCTTCAGCGCCATCACCTCATTCGGCGACGAAGAGGTTGGAGAGGAAGGTAGGGAGGAGGAGGAGGCGCCCGAGAGGTCCGTGCTCGGGTACAGGGCCGCCATCATCGCGGCCCATGAAGGAGGCAGGCCAGGAGACGGGGGCGGGGCCCCCACCGGCCCCGACCCCGACCCCAGCCACGCCCCAGGGCTGGAAAAAGGATGAGTCGATCCCACTGCTGCCTCGGCTCGCGGCCCGTTGGCCCCGAAGGGCGTCGCCTCCCCTGCGAACCAGCACTCGCCCTCCACTGACAGCCCCAGGCTGGTGGCGGCGCATGCGCGACCCCTGGGCCAGCGACCCCTCCCCAGCCGCCGGCGCCCGGGCCGAGCCTGTCCGCGCCCGTCCGGGGACGACAGTGTGGCGCGCGCCAGGGCGGCAGCCGAGCACGGGGCCGTGCCAGGAGTCGCAGGGGCCGCGCCTGGGGCGGCCTAACCCAGGAAGAGGACGAGAGAGCTGTGGGAGAGGAGCTCCGAGAGGCGCTTCTGCGCACGTTGGGCTCCAGGGCTGTGGGAACCGCTGGCCCGGCTGCGCTCCGAGATGTTCGCGACTCTGTCCTCACGTCATTCTCTGCTCCACTGTAGCGACGACACTAGGGCGGAGCCTGCGGCGAGGGCGGACATGGGTGGGCGGGGCCTGCGGCAAGGGCGGGCTTAGGTGGGCGGGGCCTGCGGTGGGGACGCGCTGGGCTCCTGGAGCCGGCAGCAGCTTCCTTCGCTCAGCTGAGGTGAACCAGCTGCAGTCTTCCCTTTCCACACCGAGCGTACTGGGTTTGAGGAATTAAGCAAATATGGAGCAGTATGCTAATTGCGTCTCTGACGACTTAATGTTTAGTCGAAACCCTTTGTGGAATTGTCCAGCTATTTCATATTCTGGTGCACTATGCTTAAAGCACAATGGAGAGCCCCGCCACGCCGCCAGACTCGTGGGTTTGTATGTTGTACTCATTTTAGCCTGGAAATGAACTCTCATTTATAAAGGCTATATATATAATTATATTATGTTTAAATAATTTATACAAATATATAAATTTTTATTTCCATATTATTTCCATAGGTTTTTGGGGAACAGGTGGTGTTTGTAAGTTCTTTAGTGATTTGTGAGATTTTGGTGTACCCATCACCGAGCAGTATACACTGAACCTAATTTGTAGTCTTTTATCCCTTACCCACTCCCCAACCTTTCCCCCTGAGTCCCAAAAGTCCATTGTGTCATTACTATGCCTTTGCATCCTCAAACCTTGGCTCCTACTTATGAGTGAGAACATACGATGTTTGGTTTACCATTCTTGAGTTACTTCATTTAGAATAATAGTCTCCAATCCCATCCAGGTTGCTGCGAATGCCATTTATTCATTCTTTTTTATGGCTGAGTAGTATTCCATCGTATTTTATATATGTGTGTGTGTGTGTGTGTGTATATATATATATATATCTCTCACAGTTTCTTTATCACTCATTGATCAATGGGCATCTGGATTGGTTCCACATTTTGGCAATTGCAAATTGTGCTGCTATAAACATGCATGGGCAAGTATCTTTTTTGTGTGATGACTTCTTTTCCTCTGGGTAGATACCCAGTACTGGGATCACTGAATCAAATGGTAGTTCTACTTTCAGTTCTTTAAGGAATCGCCCCCCACTGTTTTCCATAGTGGTTGTACTAGTTTACAGTCCCACCAGCAGTGCGGAAGTGTTCCCTTTTCACCGCATCAACACCAACATCTATTTTTTTTTTCATTTTTTGATTATGGCCATTCTTGTGGGAGTAGGGTGGTATGGCATTGTAGTTTTGACTTGCAATTCCCTTAGCATTAGTATTTGTTGAGCATTTTTTCATGTTTGTTGGCCATTTCTGTATCTTCTTTTGAGAATTGTCTATTCATGTTTTTTTGTTTTTTCTTGAGACAGAGTTTTGCTCGTGTTGCCCAGGCTGGAGTGCAATGGCGCAATCTCGGCTCACCGCAACTTCTGCCTCCCGGGTTCAAGCGATTCTCCTGCCTCAGCCTTCTGAGTAGCTGATATTACAGGCATGCACCACCACACCAGGCTAATTTTGTGTTTTTAGTAGAGACTGGGTTTCTCCATGTTGGTCAGGCTGGTCTCAAACTCCCCACCTCAGGTGATCCCCCCCGCTTCGGCCTCCCAAAGTGCTGGGATTACAAGCATGAGCCCCCGCCCCCAGCTCTTTTCATGTTTTTAGCCCAGTTTTTGTTAGGATTGTTTGTTTTTTTCTTGATGATTTGTTTGAGTTCGTTGTAGATTCTGGAAGGTAGTCCTTTGTCAGATGTATAGATTGTGAAGATTTTCTCCCACTCTGTGGGTTGTCTGTTTACTCTGCTGTTCCCTTTGCTGTGCAAAAGCTCTTTCATTTAATTAAGTCCCAGCTATTTATCTTTCTTTTCATTGCATTTGCTTTTGGGTTCTTGGTCATGAAATCCTTGCCTAAGTCAATGTCTACAGAGGGGTTTTCCAATGTTATCTTCTAGAATTTTTATGGTTTCAGGTCTTAGATTTAAGTTCTTGATCCATCTTGAGTTTATTTTTGTATAAGGTGAGAGATGCAGATCCAGTTTTATTCTCCTACATGTGGGTTGCCAATTATCCCAGCACCATTTTTTGAATAGGATGTCCTTTCCCCCACTGTGTGTTTTTGTTTGCTTTGTCGAAAATCAGTTGGTTGTAAGTATTTGGATTTATTTCTGGGTTCTCTATTCTGTTCCATTGGTCTATATGCCTATTTTTATACCGGTACCATGCTGTTTTGTTGACAGTAGCCTTATAGTATAGCTTGAAGTCAGGTAATGTGATGTCTCTAGATTTGTTCTTTTTGATTCATCTTGCATTGGCTATGCAGGCTCTTTTTTGGTTCCATATGAATTTTAGGATAGTTTTTTCTAGTTCTCTGAATAATGATGGTGGTGTTTTGATGGAAATTGCATTGAATTTGTAGATTGCCTTTGGCAGTATGGTCATTTTCACAGTATTGATTCTAGCCATCCATGAGCATGGGATGTGTTTCCATTTGTTTGTGTCGTCTGTGATTTCTTTCAGCAGTGTTTTGTAGTTTTCTTTGTAGAGGTATTTCACCTTCTTTGTTAGGTATGTTCCTATTTTTTTTTTTTTTTTTTGCAGCTATTGTAAAAGGAATTGAGTTCTTTGTTTGATTCTCAGCTTGGTTGCTGTTGATGTATAGGCAGGCTACTGATGTGTGTACATTAATTTTGTATCCTGAAACTTTGCTGACTTCTTTTATCAGTACTAGGAACATTTTGGAGAAGTCTTTAGGGTTTTCTAGATATACAATCATATCATCAGGAAACAGCAACAGTTTGACTGCCTCTTTACTGACTTGGATGCCCTTTGTTTCTTTCTCTTGTCTGATTGCTCTGCCTGGGACTTCCAGTACTATGTTGAAAAGGAGTGGTGAGAGTGGGCATCCTTGTCTTGTTCCAGTTGTCAGAGGGAATGCTTTCAACTTTTCCCCCATTCAGTATTGTGTTGACTGTGAGTTTGTCATAGATAGCTTTTATTACATTGTGACATGCCCCTTGTATGCCAGTTTTGCTGAGGGTTTTAATCATAAAAGGATGCTGGATTTTGTCAAATGCTTTTTCTGCATCTGTTAAGATGATCATGTGATTTTTGTTTTTAATTATCTTTATGTGATATATCACATTTATTGACATGCATGTGTTAAACCATCCCTGCAATCCCTGGTATGAAACCCACTTGATCATGGTGGATTATCTTTTTAATATGTTGTTGGATTCAGTTAGCTAGTATTTTGGTTAAGGATTTTTACATCTATGTTCATCTGGAATATTGGTCTGTAGTTTTCTCTTTTGGTTATGTTCTTTCCTGGTTTTGGCATTAGGGTGATACTGGCTTCATAGAATGATTTAGGGAGGATTCCCTCTTTGTCTTGTGGAATGGTGACATTCTTCTTTAAATGTCTGGTAGAATTCAGCTGTGAATCTGGTCCTGGACTTTTTTTTGTTGGTAATTTTTTTTTTTTAATTACTGTTTCAATCTTGCTGCTTGTTATTGGTCTGTTCAGAGTATCTAATTCTTCCTGATTCAAGCTAGGTAGGTTGTATCTTTCCAGAAATTTATCCATCTCCTCTAGGTTTTCTAGTTTATGTGTGTAAAGGTGTTCATAGTAGCCTTGAGTGATCTTTTGTGGTTCTGTGGTGTCAATTGTAATATCTCCGATTTCATTTCTAATTGAGCTTATTTGGATTTCTCTCTTCTAGATTAATATTTGTAATGGTCTATCAATTTTATTTATTTTTTCAAAGAACCAGCTTTTTGTTTCATTTGTCTTTTTTTTTTTTTTTGTGAGACGGAGTCTCACTCTGTTGCCTAGGATAGAGTGTAGTGGTGCGCTCCGCTCACTGCAAGCTCCGCCTCCTGGGCTCACTGCAAGCTCCGCCTCCTGGGTTCACGCCATTCTCCTGCCTCAGCCTCCCAAGTAGCTGGGATTACAGGCACCTGCCACCACACCTGGCTAATTTTTTGTATATTTTTAGTAGAGATGGGGTTTCACTGTGTTAGCCAGGATGGTCTCGATCTCCTGACCTCATGATCTGCCCACCTTGGCCTCCCAAAGTACTAGGATTAAAGGCATGACCCACCGTGCCCGGCCTGTTTCATTTGTCTTTTGTATTTTTGTTTTTTCAGTTGCAATTCCATTTAGTTCTGCTCTGATCTTATTTCCTTTCTTCTGCTGGGTTTGAGTTTGATTTGTTCTTGTTTCTGTGGTTTATTGAGGTATGACATTAGATTGTCTATTTGTGCTCTTTCAGACTTTTTGATGTAGGCATTTAGGGCTATGAGCTTTCCTCTTAGCATCACCTTTGCTGTATCCCAGAGGTTTTGATAGGTCATGTCACTATTGTTGTTCAGTTTGAATAATTTTTTAATTTCCATCTTGATTTTAAATTTGACCCAATCGTCATTCAGAAGCAGGTTATTTAATTTCCATGTATTTACATGGTTTTGAAGGTTCCTTTTGGAGTTGATTTTCAGTTTGATTCCACTGTGGTCTGAGGGCCTGCTTGATATAATTTTAATTTTCTTAAATTTATTGAGGTTTGTTTTGTGGCCTATCATATGGTCTATCTTGGAGAAAGTTCCACGCGCTGATGAATAGAATGTATATTCTGCAGTTTTGGGGTAGAATGTTATGTAAACATCTGTTAAGTCCATTTGTTCCAGGGTGTAGTTTAAATCCATTGTTTCTTTGTTGACTTTCTGTCTTGATGACCTGTCTAGTGCTGTAAGTGGAGTATTGAAATCCCCCACTATTAATTGTGCTTTTGTCTATCTCATTTCTTAGGTCTGGTAGTAATTGTCATATAAACTTGGGAGCTCCAGTGTTAAGTGCATATATATTTAGGATTGTGATATTTTCCTATTGGACAAGGCCTTTTGTCATTATATAATATCCCTCTTTGTCTTTTTAAACTACAGTTAAAGTTTGTTTTGTCTGATATAAAAATAGCTATTCCTCCTTGCTTTTGGTGTCCATTTGCATGGAATGTCTTTTTCCACCCCTTTACCTTAAGTTTATGTGAATCCTTATGTGTTAGGTGGGTCTCTTGAAGGCAGCAAATAGTTTGTTGATGGATTCTTATCCATTCTGCAATTCTGCATCTTTTAAGTGGAGCATTTAGACGATTTACATTCAATGTTAGTATTGAGATATGAGGTGCTGTTCCATTCATTGTGCTATTTGTTGCCTGTATACCTTGGGGTTTTTTTTTTTTTAATTGTATTTTTGTTGTATAGGTCCTGTGATATTGATGCTTTAAAGAGGATCTGTTTTGATGTGCTTCCAGGATGTTTTTCAAGATTTAGAGCTCCTTTTAGCAGTTCTTATAGTGCTGGCTTGGTAGTGGTGAATTCACTCAGCATTTGTCTGAAAAAAACCATATCTTTCCTTCATTTGTGAAGCTTAGTTTCGCTGGATACAAAATTTTTGGGTGATAATTGTTTTGTTTAAGAAGACTGAAGATAAGGCCCCAATCCCTTCTAACTTGTAGGGTTTCTTCTGAGAAATCTGCTGTTAATCTGATAGATTTTCCTTTGCAGGTTACCTGGTGCTTTTGCCTCATAGCTCTTAAGATTCTTTCCTTCATTTTAACTTTTGATAACCTGATGACAGTGTGCCTAGGTGATGATCTTTTTGCGATGAATTTCCCAGGTGTTCTTTGAGCTTCTTGTATTTGGATGTCTAGGTCTTTAGCAAGGCTGGGGAAGTTTTCCTCAATTATTCCCCCAAATATGTTTTCCAAACTCTTAGATTTCTCTTCTTCCACAAGAATGCCAATTATTCTTAGGTTTGGTTGTTTAACATAATCCCAGACTTCTTGGAGGCTTTGTTCATTTTTTCCTTATTCTTTTTTCTTTGTGTTTGTTGGATTGGATTAATTTGAAAGCCTTGTCTTCGAGCTCTAACGTTCTTTCTTCTGCTTGTTCGATTCTATTGCTGAGACTTTCCAGAGCATTTTGTATTTCTCTAAGTGTATCCATTGTTTCCTGAAGTTTGGATTGTTTTTTATTTATGCTATCTATTTCACTGAAGGTTTCTCCCTTCATTTTTGTTGTTGTTGTTGTTGTTTCTTTGTTTGGTTTTTCTTTTTTTTTAGTAGAGGTGGGGTTTCGCCATGTTGCTCAGGCTGGCCTTGAACTCCTGGCCTCAAGTGATCCACCCACTTCGGCCTCCCAAAGTGCTAGGATTACAGGTGTGAGCCACCATTCCTGGCCTCCCTTCATTTCCTCTATCATTTTTTTTGATTTCTTTAAATTGGGCTTCACCTTTCTCTGGTGCCTCTTTGATTAGCTTAATAACTGACCTTCTGAATTCTTTTTCAGGTAAATCAGGGATTTCATCTTGGTTTGGATACATTGCTGGTGAGCTAGCATGATTTTTTGGCGGGGGCGGTTAAAGAGCCTTGTTTTGTCATATTACCGGAATTGTTTTTCTGGTTCCTTCTCATTTGGGTAGGCTATGTCTGAGGGAAGGTCTAGGGCTCAAGGCTGCTGTTCAGATTCATTTGTCCCATGGGGTGTTTCCTTGATGTTGTACTCTCCCCCTTTTCCTAGGGATGTGGCTTCCTGAGAGCCAAGCTATAGTGACTGTTATCTCTCTTCTGGATCTAGCCACCCAGCAAGTCTATCAGGCTCTGGGCTGGTACTGGGGATTGTCTGCACTGAGTCCTATGATGTGAACCATCTGCAGGTCTCTCGAGGCTGTGTGTGTGTGTGTAAAAAAAAAATATATATATATATATATATATTTTGTTTGTGTTTTGAGACAGAGTCTTCCTGTGTCGCCAGGCTGGAGTGCAGTGGTACAATCTTGGCTCACTGCAACATCTGCCTCCCGGGTTCAAGTGATTCTCCTGCCTCAGCCTCCTGAGTAGCTGGGATTACAGGCATGTACCACTACGCCCAGCTAATTTTTGTATTTTTAGTAGAGATGGGGTTTCACCGTGTTGTCCAGGATGGTCTCAATCTCTTGACCTCACGATCTGCCCGTCTTGGACTCCTAAAGTGCTGGGATTACAGGTGTGAGCCCCTGCGCCCGGCCTCTCTTTTTTTTTTTTTGAGATGGAGTCTCACACCATCGTTCTGGCTGGAATGCAATGGCGCAATCTCGGCTCACTGCAACCTCTGCCTCCTGGGTTCAAGTGATTCTCCTGCTTCAGCCTCCTGAGTAGCTGGGATTACAGGCGCCTGCCACCATGCCCAGCTAATTTTGTGTATTTTTAGTAGAGACGGGGTTTCACCATGTTGATCAAGCTGGTCTTGAACTCCTGACCTCGTGATCTGCCCGCCTCAGCCTCCCAAAGTGCTGGGATTAGAGGCATGGGCCACCATACCAAGCCGAGGCTGTATATTTTTTTAACAACCAGTTTGTGATCTGAAATTGGCATAAGATTCCTGTTGTCACACATGCAATTAATTCAAAGGTACGGACATGTAACTATTGGATAAGTCTGTTGTCACGTTTATTAATCTGATTTTAAAAGATAGATCTGTTATTTGGGCAAGAATGGAATGAAGCTCAATAGGTGCTCCTTCCTTCCTGTCTTCTTCCCAGAGGGTCTTGCTGTGTGGCCCAGGCTAGAGTGCGGTGGCACGATCATAGCTCATTGCAGCCTCAACTTTCTGGGCTCCAGCAATCCTCCCACCTCAATTTTCTAAGTAGCTGGAACCAGAAGCGCAGGCCACCACACCTGGCTAACTTTTTAGTTTTTTTGTAGACAAGGGGGGTCACACTGTGTTGCCCAGTTTGGCCTTGAACTCCCGGATTCAAGTGCCACCCGACACCTTGACCTCCCAAAGTGCTAGAATTAGAGGCCTGAGTCATCGTACGCTGCCAAATAATTTATTTTTAACCAAACTTTTAAATTATTATTACCATTATAGAGTTGCTATTGTCTTCCGCTTTTAAAAGGTAATGGAGGAGCAACTGGAAATTATGCCTCTTGATTAATTCCTATTGCTTCCCATAATCATATAGAAAAATCTAAATTGTGCCTTTAAAGTTTTAGGTCTTTAAGAGAATACATAAATTTGCTTCAGAGTACCTTATATTTGGGGGAAATCCTCCCTATCCTGTTCAGGCTGGTATGTTCCATCCCTGTCTCAGCCAACACTTTAACTCCCGAAATTTCCTAAATAAAACTTTCTCATAATTCAAAGTCTTTGTTAGATCTTCTCTAAGAGGCCTTAGCAGACTGTATTTTCTTTCTTTTTTTTTTTTTTTTTTTTGAGACGGAGTCTCGCTCTGTCGCCCAGGCTGGAGTGCAGTGGCCGGATCTCAGCTCACTGCAAGCTCCACCTCCTGGGTTTACGCCATTCTCCTGCCTCAGCCTCCCTGAGTAGCTGGGACTACAGGCGCCCACCATCTCGCCCGGCTAGTTTTTTTGTTTTTTTTAGTAGAGATGGGGTTTCACTGTGTTAGCCAGGATGGTCTCGATCTCCTGACCTCGTGATCCGCCCGCCTCGGCCTCCCAAAGTGCTGGGATTACAGGCTTGAGCCACCGCGCCCAGCCAGCAGACTGTATTTTCAAACATTTTCATATGTTTACTTCAAAACAGTTGATAATCTATTGCGTTTGTTTTCTATCTTATCTCTAGTCGATGGTAAATCTTCCTCATTTTGTAATCTTTAATACAGTTCCAAGTTTGTTTATTTGGTGGAATGTCAAGATTGTTCATTGTAAATTTGTGGCCAGTGAACAGTGGCACATATTTGTATTTATGCCTGTGTAAATCTGTAGTGCAGCACAATTTTTAGTTAGTAGCAGAAAAACACTAACCCCGATGTACCCAAAATTTTGTGTTTGAGGGAAAAAATTTAGATGGCTCAGAACTATGTCGCACATGTGATATAGCAGGAGAGCAAGCGAGATAGAGCGCCATGTAGATACAGCTTCACTTTAATCTGAGACATTTGCAAGTTGCTGGACTTAGGTGATTCTTTATCCAGAGGACTCCCGTAGGGGCTGGATTAATTTCTAAGACTGGGGAATCCCAACCTACTTTAGTAGATAATCCTAGGAGGCCTTTCAAAGTGCTGGGGGTTGGGGGACTGTTCCTACTTCAATCTAAGCCAATGTGGCAACTGCACCCTGTTCTTCAGAAGTCTTTTTGGATCATCTCAGATGCAGAAATCCTTTCTTACCTCTCTGATACAGTTTTGGTTGTTTTTAAGAGACAGCGTCTTGCTGTGTCACCCAGTCCTCCCACCTTAGCCTCCCAAGTAGCTAGGAGTACAGGTGCACACCACCACACCCATCTAATTAAAAAAAAAAAAAAAATTGAGGGCTGGGCCCAGTGGCTCATGCCTATAATCTCAGCACCTTGGGAGGCCAAGGTGGGCTGATTGTTTGAGGTCAGGAGTTTGAGACCAGCCTGGCCAACATGGTGAAACCCTGTCTCTACTAAAAACACACAAAAAAACTGGCCAGGCGTGGTGACACAAACCTGTAATCCCAGCTACTCAGGAGGCTGAGGCACGAGAATCACTTGAACCTGGGAGGCAGAGGTTGCAGTGAGCCAAGATAGTGCAACTGCACTCCAGCCTGGGAGACAGAGTGAGACTCCGTCTCAAAAAAAAATTAAAATTTTGTAGCAAGAGTCTATGTTGCCCAGGCTGATCTCAAACTCCTGGCCTCAAGCAGTCCTCCCACCTTGACCTCCCAAGGTGCTGAGATTATAGGCATGAGTCACTGTGCCTGGTCTGGTACACTCTTTATCCAGCATAAATTGGGGTATTTTAACATAATCTATGCAGTCTATCAGTTTTTTCTACACAGGCGATACAGAGACCAGTGGTAGAGTTATGATGGACAATAGCATCCAAGATTCAGAAGCAGCATATTACTTCAAGCAGCTTACCCAAACCACATATACAAAAGAGCAGTCATGACTTCAGTCAGAGAAGAAAAAAAAAAATCCAGATTTAGATCTAGTCCTACAATAACCTAGCCCCATCTCCATCTCTAGACTCTGCCTCTACCTCAGTACTCTCAGGTCACGTTTGCCTGTTTGTCTTCTAGGATGCCTACAGGACTGCCTGCCTCGAGTTCTTTACATTTGTTCTCTCTGCTGAACACTCATAGCACAAATATCCTTAGAGAGACCTTCCATGTCCACCCCAATACAAATAATCTCCACCCCATTTCCCAAGTCAGTCTATATCACGTTACCCTATGTTATTTCTTCTACTGCATTATCACTATCTAAAATTCCTATTTACAAATTCTCTCTCTACTAGGATATGATACATGGATATGATACATGAGGTCAGGGGACTTCATCTGTATTTTTCTCAGCTGAATCCCCAGTGTATATAGCATAGTATCTGGATCAAAATAGATGATAAATTTGTGAATGGATTGATTCACCTGAATTATTTCAGCACAAACTAAATTGTAGTAATCACACAGTTGGTTTTTAATAATTATTCATATTTAAGAACATACCCTCATCTTCAAAGAAATTATCAAATACAATTTTTTTTTTTGTTGTTTTACCAACTCATTTAGGAACTGTTTTCTGGAAAATAAGTTTATGCTAGATTAATTTTCAAGGCTGAATATTTTTCTTCAAATGAAATAAATACAAACACATTTCTATATACACAGCCTTTTTATTAAATATACTCTGTGAGAAAAAGAACACCCTAAAAGTGCCAGATTTCATGTAAATCCAATAACTTAGTAAATACAATGGTGAAAAAAAAATCAGAGGGAAACATAATTTAAATAATCTTATAAAAGAGCAAGAACATATCTTAATCTTCATATAAGAAAACAATCATCAAAATATAAAAGGGAAAGAAATCTCTTTTGTAGAAGAATATATTTCAAAATTCCACCTGATCATTTCATTTAAAAAATTCTATTCTAAACACATGGGCAGTCTCACTCTTACCAACATGTATGTTTAAATCAATGGTAGAAGGGGAATTTAGAATACTCATTCACACTGGAATAAAGTGACATTTTTGTTGCACAACACAACAGTATTGCTCACTGCACTAAGAGTGGAAGATGGAGGAAGTAGATTTCTGGCTTCAATTGTTAGCAGCAGAAATGGATTAATGCTAAAAATTTAGGAAAAAAATAGGGCCAAGCTGTAGCGATTTCCAAGTAACACAAACATTAACCAAACATTGCCAATTTGTAATGGGCTACGAAAAAACAAATGAAAATACTCTACATTAATATAGCTTTATGTTACTTTCTATTAAAGATATTCAGTGGGCATATTCTAAATTATATAGGGCTTCTATAGAGACCTCAACTAGCAAGTATAATATGAAGCTAACAGGATAGTGTCAACATATCTTGGGATGTTCTAGCCAATGTTTGGCTACAAGTATTTGGAAGGAGTCAAATAACTATATGCACATTCAAAATGAATACTTATAAAAAGAAATCTTAATGTATCCGATATCCACAAACTGAAAAGTGTTACACATGTTGTGGGGGAAAAATACTGATGATTGGCTGAATGACCAATTATACATACCACTTATGAAAAGCTGGGTGATACAGGTGCAAAAAATATATATATGCACACATGTATCTCTAATAACATCCTACCAACATATATATGTTGCATGACATAGTTAAAGCTGTATTACCAAACTAGGATATGTAAGGTATCAATATAGTTAAAATTAAATTTTAAGTAAAAAGCTGCTGCTACTTAAGAGAGTGAACTTTGGGGTTTATTCAAGAATTAGTTCTCATATATAAAAAGTTTGATATTAATAAACAATTCTTGTCACCAGAACATTTTAGACAGTATAGAAACTTACAGAAAAGTGTTTTTGGACCACTTTAAATAGTTGGAGGAAGCAAATAAAAGAATTAAACTGGATTATGAGTATGAATGCATTTATGATCAAAATTAACACACAAAATATCAAAACACATTTCACAGCAGAACCTGCAAAAACTTTTGTATTCATCTTTTCTGAACCATAAAAAAGAATTAGTCTTAATATGACTTTTAAGCAACAAAAATAATTTAATCATGAAGTATCAGCTTGATTATGAATATATTTTATTATCTTTAGCAGTTGGTAAATTAACTGTGTTATCCAAAAAGGCTGACCAGGTCTAACTAGTATGAACAGGATATTGAATTCATTAATGAATATATAACTATTTTGAACATACAAATAATCTCTGGTTTTACACACCCACTACATTTCAGTATCCTGTAAACTGTGAGGCATACAATATGTTTAATGTGGCAGAAAATCATATGAAATGATTATTTTATTCTGTTCAGTCCTTTTCCCATTAAGCATGCAAACACCGTCATAACCATCTTTGGTTTTACTTCTACGAGGTCATCAGGTAATGCATATATCCGGGCACCGATCTTCCGAGCAACAGAAATGGCATATCTTGAAGAGACAAGAAAAATATCTTGGTGTTATCCACTGTGTTTTCACTTAACACATTTTAACAAAAGAGTGAAATATTGTGACAAGATTAGTTTTACGAGAAGGTTAAGTTTGTGAGTCTTAAATCATATTCCCCATACAAGTTATATTTAAAAATACGAATTTTAAGGGCATAGTAACCTTTCCTATAAGGATTTTAGAGAATTAAAGGGCCACTGTGTTCTAATATAAACCATAAAGGCTTACTTAGCATTGTTCAGCTTGTCCTCATCAGATAAGTTTTCTCTCCTGATCATTTCTTGACGAACTGCATTTGGTGCAATGGCATCTATTAAATCTAGAACAGGTAAACTTGTGCTTATAGATTTATCCTAGAAAACAAAGCATAGATGAACATTCATAAACTTCTGACCTTTAATTTTCATTATTTTCAGACTCTTCTGATCATATAACTGAAGGCAATCTATAAATTCTTTGTACCTAACCTAACGTTCAGCTTTTCTGCAACCAGCACACATAAATAAACCATTTAAAATATACTTTTCCTTAAATCTTTACATAGAGTTGTCAGCATACCTGAATAAGGTTTGTGGACATGATAGTTCCTAAGTATTGCTAACTATGGTTTCTATTCTGTAAAAAATACACATCTTTTGAAAGGGAGTAGATGAATTTTTAATTAACAATTTTTAAATTCTACTCATATATTTCTTAGACCATAAATCCCAAAGCCTTCCCTTAATATTTTTCAGAAAGAAAAATGAAATAGCAAAAGGGAACATTTACAAAGACATTGTTCTTGTTGTTTTACATGTTTTAGTTTATTTAATCCACCTTTTAAACCCTAGCATATTGACAGTAGAGGAATTCTTTTTTTAAAAAAGATGAAGAACATGAAGTTCCTAAGATAGCTCAAATGACTTGTTTACACAACCAGTAAATACAGAACTGGTATTTGAACCCATGACAGTCTGACTCTAAAATGCCCAAGAGTCTCTCCATTTTGAAGTTACCACCAAGGCAAGCTAAAAATGGACAACTAAATTGAATTCACAACTAATTGAATGCACAACTAATAGTGAATAGTGCATTGCAGATGAAATCAGACATCCTGGTCTGAACTGATTTTTACCACTTATCAGTACTTGAACAAATTATTTGTTCTCTCTCTCAGCTTGAGTAGTGGCCACCACTGCTTGCCTACCCAGAATCTACCCACTCTTTACTTCTTCTATACAAATAGAACCCGTATGTTTGCTCTATACCCATACCTCCTTCACATAGACATGAGCTTAAAGGAAAGCCAGCATTCACAGTTCCAGGAGTGAATCTAAATTAACCTAGGTCAAGCATTCTCAATGGAGGCAGAGTGGTAACCTTTTTTATGTATAAAGCATACAGTGCATGAACAGGTATACAGTGTATCTCTGCATTAAAATTTCATGGGAGAGAGACAAAAAGGGAAAAAATGTCTAAAAATATTCCTTAGAGGATAATTTTCTTTTAAGGTTTCAAAACACTGGTCTAAGCCAAATAGAGGAATCCTATTCTATTACCACAGTGATTTAATTTGGGCCTATGTTATGGAAAGCCAGCAACCCCTCCTCCTGGATGTGAATGGCAGATGAAACCTCTGTCACAAGCAGCAACTATCCTATGATCAAAAGGAAAACCAGCTTTAGGGTGAAGCTGGCACATTAGATGGCAAAGCAGAGATGGGAAAAAAAAATTGAGTTCCGAATGACATTCTTCAATTATTGGTTCAACCAATCCAGAAGTCTACCCTACCTCTGGATTGCTGTTATTGTGGTCAATACCTTTCCTTTCAGTTTAAACCACTTGAAATTGGGTTTCTGTTACTTGAAGCCAGAGCACCCTTTCCTAATCTCTAAAGTAGAATGTCATAGGATTCTTAGGAATACTGAGGTGGTATAGGTGAAAGCATTTAGTATAGGCTCTAGCCAAATGTCAGTTCTTAGTCAATATCTAATAAAACAATTTGAAGCCATGGGAAGAAGAGTAACAGGCTTCTTTGAACCACGATCAGCCACTTCATTTATTACTTTTTTTTTTTTTTTTTTTGACACGGAGTCTCACTCTGTTGCCCGGGCTGGAGTGCAGCGGCGTGATTTTGGCTCACTACAAGCTCTGCCTCCCGGGTTCTGGCCATTCTCCTGCCTCAGCCTCCTGAGTAGCTGGGACTCCAGGCGCCCGCCACCATGCCTGGCTAATTTTTTTTTTTTGTATTTTTAGTAGAGATGGGGTTTCACCGTGTTAGCCAGGATGGTCTCAAACTCCTGACCTCATGATCCACCTACCTTGGCCTCCCAAAGTGCTGGATTACAGACGTGAGCCACTGTGCCCGGCCTCATTTATTAATTTTACAAAAATTTATAGTCTTACTAGGAATGTTCATTTTATGATACAGATCTTTGGGCAGGGGTAATATTCTTATTAGGAATGTACATTTTATGATACAGATCTTTGGGCGGGGTAAGGGTAAAAATAATTAGGTCCTTTAAGTCTATCTGATGCTGGTAATCTGGGTCTGCTTTTCGTATCTTCTCTGTTTCTGAGAAATTATCATACCTGTTTGCTCAATATATCTGCAGACCACCTACATGAAAATTATGTGGGGTACTTGTTAAAAGTGCAAATCTAGCTCCACTCAAACTAATGTCAGGTTATCTATGAATGAGGCTGAGAATCTACATTTTTAATAAGCTCTCTAGATGACTCTAAATGTGTACTGTATTATACTTTCTAAAAATAATATTTATTTCATTCTAGAATAAATTTTAATTTCTATGGGCTTATCTTTCATATATTTATGATTAATTTTTTAAAAGACAAGTGACTTAATTGTGCTATAATTTGATTCCTTATTTATATATTTGTGTTATTTTAAATATTTCATTTAGATTTAGGAAACAAGTATTTTTCCCACCCATTTTCTTATGAGTTACTTTGGGTAAAGCTTCTACTGAGATGAATGAAAAATTTAAGTTTCTAAAGATTGTATCAGATCTCTTATCTTCTTGTTTTCGATAAAATAGCCCTGTCTTCCAAATCCTCTAATTCGTACATTATCAGTGAAAGACATTTTACTTTTGCAAAGGGAAAGGGGTTACAGTGAAAACCCTTAGGTTAGTATATAAAGACATTTCCATTATTTTTCCTTTTATTTCCTTAAGTTAATCATAAAGAAATGACCTCAGCAAAAAGAATTTCATTATCTTAATCTAGAATTACCTAGAGCTTGATTTTCAAGATAATGATTTTTCCCTTTCTTTGATACATATTAGAACATTTCATTCCACTGCTGTTTCTGTCATTTTACTTATTTATTTATTTTTTGAGACGGAGTCTTGCTCTATCGTCCAGGCTGGAGTGCAGTGGCCAGATCTCAGCTCACTGCAAGCTCCGCTTCCCCGGTTCACACCATTCTCCGGCCTCAGCCTCCCGAGTAGCTGGGACTACAGGCGCCCGCCACCTCGCCCGGCTGGTTTTTTGTATTTTTTAGTAGAGACGGGGTTTCACCCTGTTAGCCAGGATGGTCTCGATTTCCTGACCTCGTGATCCACCCGTCTCGGCCTCCCAAAGTGCTGGGATTACAGGCTTGAGCCACCGTGCCCGGCCCCTCTGTCATTTTAAAAAATAAAAGTGGAAAGGCTGGGCATGGTGGTTCACACCTGTAATCTCAACACTTTGGGAGGCCAAGGCAGGCAGATCATGAGGTAAGGAGATTGAGACCATTCTGGCTAACACAGTGAAACCTCATCTCTACTAAAAATACAAAAAATTAGTTGGGCGTGGTGGCAGGTGCCTGTAGTCCCAGCTACTCAGGAGGCTGAGGCAGGAGAATTGCCTGACCCTGGGAGGCGGAGGTTGAAGTGAGCTGAGATTGCACCACTGCACTCCAGCCTGGGCAACAGAGCAAGACTCCATCTCAAAAAAATTAATTAAATAAATAAATGTAGAAAAACAGTGATGTAGCCACCAGACTTCCCTAAAAGGCTCAGCAGACTCCCCTGCCCTGCCACATATGATGCCCTTTATATATTAGCAATGCCAACAGCGTGGTATTTATGTGCCCTTAATATGTGCTAGGTACTGTTAAGCTCTTTACATTTTGTTAACTTATGTAGTCTAACAACAATCTTAGTAGATAGGGATTATTAATTTCCCCATTTTAGATATGGGGAAACTGAAGAATAGAGAAATTAATAACTTGCCCATGGTCACACAGATACTAAATGCTGAGCCAGTAGTTTATTCATCAGTAGATGTAGCCCTGCTGTTAGTATAAACTGATAAGGTTTCTGTAAAACAGATGCCCTTCTCATGTGGTCCCACACTCCCCCCTTAGCTAATTTATATAGTATTGCTGACACCCCATACTGTGATTCTTGTTTTCTTATTTGCCACCTTCCCTGAATAGTGAGCTCTTTGAGGGCACTATGTAGCCACAGCCACTAGCAAGGCAGCTGACACAGGGCAAGCTTTGAATATATATGTAATAAATGAGCAGTATGTTACACAGCGAATCAGTAGCTCAGCCAAGAGTCAACCCAGGACCATAAAACTCCAAAGCTTGGCTTTCCACTTGTGCGTAGACAGACCTGGATATGAAACGCAGCTGTTCTGCTTAAAAGTTGTATGACAGTAGACAGTTACTTAACTTCTCTAATGCTCACCTTTTTGCTCAGTGTTTAATTAAAAGAAACAATGTGTAAAGTGCTTAACACAGTGACACAAAGGACTCAATAAATGGTAATTATTATTATTTGCTGATATACCACCTCTATCTTCTTAGCAAGGGAAATTTATTTTGTGGCTAAAAAGGGTAAATTTGTCTTTTTTGAAATTCCTAGTTATACTGCTACCTTGATTATAATTAAAATGTTTTTTCTGCTAGTACCACTTAATATAGCCTTCAAACATAATGCCTTCTGTAGTTGGAAAAAAGCCTCCCTCACCTCAACTATGTTTTAGCATTCACTGCCTCATTTCTTCACTATTTGCGCTCTCTTTAAAGATTTTATCATTAAGCATATGCAAAATGCCAAGTACTTTTGCGATGTTTCTGCCACCTCAGTTCTAAGTAGAGCCAAACTCTCAAGTCGGCTGTTCTCTATGGTTGCTCTTCCTTAAAAGGTTTATGCACTCCCATTTCTCAACTCTTTTATTCAACTGATCACCAAGTCTGTCTTTCCAGTTTTAGTATCTCCTTTCACCGCCCCCATTTTCCTAAAATTACCTCAAATTCAAGCCTAAAACTGAATTCATCACCTTTTCCAGGAAGCAGCTGTACCTCATGACATCCCCATTTCTATTAGTGTTATCTGTTTTCCAGTTACCCGTGCCCAAAACATCAAGAGTTTTGGCTCTTCCCTCCCCTCTTCTTCCCCAAATCAGGAAGCCAAATCCTAGTTCTTCTTTTGCAATAACTCATAGCTTTCTAATCTTACCATTTCCGTTCCCAGCCCCAACCCCCTTATTACTTCACACCTTGAGTACTGCCTTGGATTCTTCTGCACTGTCCTTGCAGTTACACTATTCTCCCTCCCCTGTTCACCACATTCAGATTAGTATTCCTAAAATAATTGCCTTTCTTATTACCCCCTTTACTCAATATCCTTTATTTAGGCCAAAATCCTCCACAATCTTGACCCAATTTATGTCTTGCACAGCATCCCTTAGGAACCATCCTGTTTCTCCTAACTTTCTGAGACATGCCTTTATTCAAGATGGACTCTTCTAAGTTTGTTATCCCCCTTTCTCTCCACCAATTCAAATCCTCCCGCCATCTATGATGTTCAAATCCCGCTGTCTTTATCGGCTCTTCACTGACCATTCAATTGGAAATGATAACACTTTTCATCCACAATATTAGTTGTATTACTTGAATTTTGTCATTTATTATATAGTATTGTTACCCTCTCAGTTATACAATCTTTGTCTTTAAAATAAATGGTGAACACTCTGAGGGCCAAATTAATTTTCTATCCTTTATGCCCTTTTCTTTACTTAGAAAAGTTACTTAATAGGAGCTCAATAAATATTAATTTGCTCCTAAATATTTTCTATTGTATTAGCTATATACATGCTTAATATTTTCTATAAATTAATGTGCAAATGCATATAATTTCAACATAACAATTTTACAGAATAACTGCCAATTAGAGAATTTTATGATACAATGCCCATTGCTATTTTATATTTTTGTGTTCTATGTCTAAAACACAGACAAATCATGGATTGAAAATTACTTAAAAAAAAAAAAATAAGAAGTAACAAAAACTCAGTGTCATTAGTTTCTTCCAAGATAAAAAAGGAAAAAGAAAAAAAAAAAGCTATTGAACTAGGACTCAGGCAACATCTCTGCCAATATCCAGCTGTCCTGTTAAAACTGCGTTGGGCCTCAGTTTTTGGTAAACATGAGAAGATTGAATTGATAAATTTCTGACATTTCTTTCACTTTGTAATTAAGCATATAGAGCAAAGGCAAAGAGAGAAATAAAAATGGGTAGATATCTCTTAGGATAGCTTAGTGTTTCATCTCTTTGTACTTTATTTCAGTAAAAAAAACAAATTGATTGCAGTTTTTCATACATCATAAAATCACAAACACAAGGCTCACTGAATGAATGTGTACAAGCAGACATGCTTATTCGTAGCTAACATCGGCTTGCATGCAAAAGCAAAACACAATGGAAATGCATGAAAATTAGTGGGTACATATGTACAGATTACATTTTGAGTGCTTTATGAATCATCCACAAATGCTCGGAAGTGAGTGTTAAGTGCCATTATGAAGCCAGATGACAAGATTTTTTTCCTACCAGTTTTCTCAATTCCCACTTGAATCGGTTTGGCTGGCTCTGTTATGCCTTGGAAATGATGTCAATACAATTCTGAGACTGCTGCTAGGGAGCACAAAACATTATAGGTCCTATATAAACAATGGCTTCTTATCTTTTTCATTTGATAACTGGAATTTTTTTGGCTCTATTCTGTTTATTTTTTAAGATTAGATTACCAGAGTCAGATAATATTAACCTGCATTTATACTTAACTGGACAACCAATCAAAAATTTAGTAATTCAAACTGAATATTTCAAGTTTACACATGCCAAATAATTAGTATGCCTAAACTCATAAATCATGTTTCTGACATACAACATTAATATAATTCTAAGCCAAACCAATGTAATTTCCAATAAAAATTCGTTTCTGGCCAAGCACGGTGGCTTACGCCTGTAATCCCAGCACTTTGGGAAGCCGAGGTGGGCAGATCACAAAGTCAGGAGATCGAGACCATCCTGGCTAACATGGTGAAACCCTGTCTCTACTAAAAACACACACAAAAAAGTTAACCGGGCGTGCTGGCGGGTGCCTGTAGTCCCAGCTACTTGGGAGGCTGAGGCAGGAGAATGATGTGACCCGGGAGGCAGAGGTTGCAGTGAGCCGAGATCGTGCCACTGCCCTCCAGCCTGGGTGACAGAGCGAGATTCCATCTCAAAACAGAAAAAAATTCCTTCCTATACCAATGAAAAAAAAAAAAATTTAAGACTCTTGCTTACCTTGAAGCTGGAAATAGAAGTCTTTTTGTTTGCACTTTTAAGAGTCTGATTGACCCATTTAATAATAATTTCATCATTTACTTTTTCACCCTCTCCAAGATCTGATAACACATTCAATGTGTACCTGCAACAGAAAAGATATATATTTGAGACTGAAAAGGGTAAAATTTGCTTTAATTTATATCAATGCTTAGATAAATACTTAAGGAATAGTTCAGTTCTAATAAATATCTCTAATTTTAGTCTGGCATTTGCACCCAGTTACATTCCAAAGTTACAAACCTCATTAATCAGAAACAAAAACTACTACATGGTAGTTTTAAAACTTAAAGCAATTCCTTATGAAGCCATTTTTAAGAGGCATTAATAAAAATAATAGTGTTTCTGGATATTGACCCATTTTTAAATAAAATATAATTTAAAAACAATCAACAGTAAATCCTTTAAAAATTAAAATATTTTACACTGTATATTTCTTCTGTGTTCATTATTGTTCAAACATAGCTAAAAGTTTAGTTCAGATTACTTGTTGGAGGAAACAGGCAGTGTTGGTACCAACATATCAGCCTTTACCTTCTCATCAGCTGCCATACCAATGCCAGGGTAAGTGTTGAATTCCCTTCATTTAGGTCCTGCCCAGCAATGCCAACCAAGGAGAATTTGGCCTTGTTCTTCCCAAGTTCCACTGCATAGTTACAGTTTTCAATCTATAAATAAGTAAAAGTTTGGGTATAAAACAGATTTTTAAAAACATATCTCCTAAATACACCAGCCTAGTTCAGCCATCTGAAAAACAGTTATGATGACATCTTAAATTTATATGACCAATTTCATAATAATAACCCAGGGAAAGCAAGGACATAATTATTTCCATTTTATAGTTGAAGATATTAAAGCACTGAGTGGGTTAACCTAAATAGAGGAACAACTGGCTGGAAAGTTTTAAGATCCCCTCCTATTCTAAAAGTCTCGACTATCCAGGCCGGGCGTGGTCGCTCATGCCTGTAATCCTAGCACTTTGGGAGGCCGAGGCAAGTGGATCGCCTGAGGTCAAGAGTTCGAGACCAGCCTGGCCAACATGAAACCTCATCTCTACTAAAAATACAAAAATTAGCCAGGCGTGGTGGTGGGTGCCTGTAATTCCAGCTACTCAGGAGGCTGAGGCAGGAGAATCACTTGAACCTGGGAGGTGGAGGTTGCAGTGAGCCAAGATCGCGCCATTGCCTTCCAGCCTGGGCAACAGAGCAAAAACTCTGTCTCAAAAAAAAAAAAAAAAAAAAAAAAAAATTCTTGACTATCCAAGATGAAATAGCTTATTAGTGGTACATCTGTGACTAAAAACCAAGGTTTCCTGCTTTCCTTTAATAGAAGTAATAGATGATGTTTTCTTTAGATTTAAATTTTTGAAAAAGAGAAGAAAGTAATTGTTTTATTAAGAATCTAACTTCATCTCCAATATTTTTTACCCAGATCTTACTCATCCTCTAAAATTCAGCTTTTGGTCCCTTTCTTCAATAAAGGCTTAACCTTAACTGTACCAGCTAATAATGATCTATCCTTTGCTTGAACTCCTAAGAATGCTTATTTTGTAATGCTTATGCACCATCTTCTACTTATACTTAGCCTTTTATGTGTTTCCTTTCAACAACTATAGTATAAGCTTGTTCTAAAGGACAAAAATTTTTTCATGCACCAATCTATCCACTTCCAGCACAATGCGCTGCCTAAAGTAAGAATCTGATACATAAACACCTAATAAATTGTTTACCCTCCCCAACCACACACACATACTTCTTTCCAGTGATATAAGTCCAGCTGGGTCCTTTCTCTAATACTTTTTTTGTCTATCCTGGAGTCAATAGGGTTTTTTTAATCTCCATCATCTAGTGCTGTGTTTCTTACATCAGAACTTATAAATTCTTATGTATCTGAGTCTTTTTGCTCCAGTGAAATTATAAGCTCTCATAATCTTATCACCAGTAGGAACAAAAGTGCTTACATTAAGTACTTTTTGGAATAAACATTTAAAAGGAGAACACTATTTTTCTTAATTTTCTTCCAAAAGTTAGTTAAGGCATCATTACAAAACAGTCTAACCTGAGGTACATAGATAGATTTTTCCCAATAGTAAGAAAATATTTCCAGGAAATGTGAGACAGCTAATAAAAGAATTTGTACAAATATATGGTTATTGTTCTTTAAAAAAGAGAATCCAAATTCCGAAAGTTCAATTTACTACAAATAAAAATGGAAGATCTTTGAGCCTGCTATAACATCTGCCTGGCTCACTTCACAAATTAAATAAAATGTTTGATATGTATTCATTTTTTTAAAATCCAAGGAGAAGCTGGGTGTGGTGGCATGCCAGTAGTCCCACCTACTTAGGTTGAGGCAGGAGGATCACTTAAGGGCAGGGGTTCAAGGCTGTAGTGTGCTATAATCACGCCTGTGAATAGCATGCACTCCAGCCTGGGCACCATAGTGAAACCCTATTTCTAAAAAAATTTTTAAAGAGTTTTTTAATGCAGAGATAATATTCCAAAAAATTGTTTGGAATCATATTAAAGTATAGGCTTAGACTGCTTAAAAGAAATATATGCTATAAGAATGTTGATTTTAAAAAACAGAATAGATTCCTAATTTATGGAAAATAACATTAGCACTTGAATTACTTAACACTGTGTACAGAAGAGTAAAAGGCCAGCATATTTACCATGGACACCCATTTCAGTGGGAGAATTTTATAGCAAACTGCAGTAATCACATACATGTGTTTCAATGAAGAGCCATCTGCTTTACAGTTATACCAAAGTTCCTAAGGGAAATGATGGCGAGAAAGGAGTTCAGGTTGCTAGTATAGAGGCCTAAGAACATTGATATGACCAGCATTGAAAGAGAAACTGGAAACAGGTGCTAACATAAGGGAAAGCATATATTCTATTTATTGGCAATAGTTGGTTCCAAATTTGGCAGAACACTTCTAAGAGCTCTAGAGAGGTACCAAATTAGAGAAAGAATAAGAAATTAGGTTCTTAGAGGTAATCCATGTGTATGGTAGTACAGGTTGAGTATCCCTAATCTGAAAATCCAAAAATCCAAAATACTCCAAACTCTAATACTTTTTGAGCACCAACACAATACTCAAAAGAAAAGCTCATTGGAGCATTTCAGCTTTTCAGCTTAAGGATGTTCAACCAGTATACTGCAAATATTCCAATATCTGAAATACATCTGGTCCCAAGTATTTTGGATAAGGGATGCTCAGCCTGTACTTAAAACCCTAAAAACAGATCTGCTCCCTGAGGGTGTAAATATAGAAGTTAAGACCTTTCGGCCAAGAACCAGGCCTTGGAAATACTAAGTTGTCAGGCTAAAAGATGAAGAACCTATGAAAGGTAAGAATGAGCACAAAGAAAGCAAGAAAAACTTGGAGTGCAGTCTCACAGGGTTAATGGAAGAAATGATTACTATATTAGTTCTGTTTTCACGCTGCTGATAAAGACATATCCAAGACTGGGAAGAAAAAGAGGTTTAATTGGACTTACAGTTCCACATGGCTGGGAAGGCCTCAGAATCATGGTGGGAAGCAAAAGGCACTATTTACATGGCGGCAGCAAGAGAAAATGAGGAAGATGCAAAAGCAGAAACCCCTGATAAAACCATCAGATCTCCTAATTCATATTCACTACCATGAGAACAGTATGGGGGAACTGCCCCCATGATTCAAATTGTCTCCCACTGGGTCCCTCCCACAACACATGGAAATATGGGAGTACAATTCAAGATGAGATTTGGGTGGGGACACAACCAAACCATATCAACTACCAAGTACTTTAAATGCTTTGGACAAAAATGAAGCTTAGATCATTTGGACAATGAGAAGAGTTACATAATGGGACACAAGGGTTCAAGTGAAAATAAATACTTAAAGAAGAAGGCTGGGCATGGTGGCTCATGCCTGTAATCCCAGCACTTTGGGAGGCTGACGCAGGTAGATCACGAGGTCAGGAGATCAAGACCATCCTGGCTAACACAGCGAAACCTCGTCTCTACTAAAAACACAAAAAAATTAGCCGGCATGGTGTCGGGCGCCTGTAGTCCCAGCTACTGGAGGCTGAGGCAGGAGAATGGCATGAACCTGGGAGGCAGAGCTTGCAGTTAGCTGAGATCACGCCACTGCATTCCAGCCTGGGCAACAGAGCAAGACTCTTGTCTCAAAAAATATAATAATAATGAAGAAAGGCTATTTTAATGGTGCAGCTTTAAGAACTTTGTAACCGAAGGAAAGTGACATCTATTGATTATTGTCCAAATTCCATAAAATAATTCCATAAAGTAATTCCCTGTGATACTGTGTCATGAAAGTACTGCTTCCTCCTTTTTTAAACATCTTGAATTTCAGGCTTTATGTTTCATTCTATACTTGTGGAAAAGTATTCTGCATATGATTCATTTGTGACATATGTATTTATTTGTAGTTCACATTAAAATTCCAGGTATAATGAATGGTTAATTTCTGTTTTCTTGTTACATTTTGCATTCAGAATTTTGGAGGAAAAAACCTACATGAAATAGTCAATAAAATTTTCTGAATTCTACTCCCATGAAAAGAATTATATGCAAATCAAATGAAATTAAAAATGCAGGCAGTCCAATGACTAGAAATGCTGAAAAATATAACTCTTCATAATTATACCACACATTTAACTACTTTTAATATATTTCCCTTTAAAGGTCTTTTTAAATTTTTTTCTTTAAAAATTACAGTGTCTATAAATACATTTTCATTCTATAGACGTGAAAAACCCAAAGTCCCTTTTGAATGCATCTCTGTGTGTGTTATGTATTTTAAACAAATTAGATTCATATTATGTATATATATAATTTTGTGTCCTCATTTCCATACCACTATTACTAAAACACTATTTTTTCTTTCTTTGATTATACTTTAAGCTCTGGTATACACGTGCAGAACATGCAGGATTGTTACATAGGTATACATATGCCATGGTGGTTTGCTGCACCCATCAACCCGTCATCTAGGTTTTTTATTTTTTTCTCGAGATGGAGTTTCGCTCTGTCACCCAGGCTGGAGTGCAATGGCACATCTCGGCTCACTGCAACCTCCGCCGTTCAAGCCATTCTCCTGCCTCAGCCTCCCAAGTAGCTGGGATTACAGGTGCCTGCCACTATGCCCAGCTAATTTTTTGTATTTTTAGTAGAGACGGGCTTTCACTATGTTGGCCAGGCTGGCCTCGAACTCCTGACCTCGTGATCCACCTGCCTCAGCTTCCCAAAATGATGGGATTACAGGTGTGAGCCACTGCGTCTGGCCCCCATCATCTAGGTTTTAAGCCCCGCATGCATTAGGTATTTGTCCTAATGCTCTCCCTCCCCTTTCCCCTCACCCCCTGACAGGCCTGGGTGTGTGATGTTCCACTACCTGTGTCCCTGTGTCCTCACTGTTCAACACCCATTTATGAGTGAGAACATGCAGTGTTTGGTTTTCTGTTCCTGTCAAACACTATTTTTAATGGCACATTTTACTTCATCTTATGGGTGTGTCAATTTTATTATTTTATTTTATTTATTTATTTATTTATTTATTTATTTATTTATTTATTTATTTATTTATTTTTGAGGCAGAGTCTCGCTCTGTCGCCCAGGCTGGAGTGCAGTGGCCGGATCTCAGCACACTGCAGGCTCCGCCTCCCGGGTTTACGCCATTCTCCTGCCTCAGCCTCCCGAGTAGCTGGGACTACAGGCGCCCGCCACCTCGCCCGGCTAGCTTTTTGTATTTTTTAGTAGAGACGGGGTTTCACCGTGTTAGCCAGGATGGTCTCGAACTCCTGACCTCGTGATCCGCCCATCTCGGCCTCCCAAAGGTGTCAATTTTATTAACCCTTTATTGAACAACTGGGTGGTTTTCTTTGTGCTGTATAAACACTGCTATGATTAGCATTTTGCCACACGACTTTGTGTCTTTCTGATTTTTTCATCAGGATAGGTGGGAAAAGGTGAAATTAGGTCAAATAATTTTTTGGAAGATTCATATGTATTGCCAAACTGGTTTTAGAAAGATTATACAAATGAATACTTCCTCTAACATTGGATGCAGTTCAATAGTTTCTTGTTTTAAATTGCATTTCTTTATTGTGGGTGAAAAGCTTTTCGTATGTTTACTATTCATCATTATTTTTCTATGAATTGTTCACTCATGTGTCGTTCCCATTTTGCTATTACTATTTCAGTAGCTTTTCAGCTTTCTTCCCTAGAAATCATAATATTCACTTTTGTTTACCATGTACCATATTGTAGTTGTTTGCACACATATTTCCCTAATTTATTTAGGCTTTCCTGAGGACCAACTGCATGCTTTATGCTTTTTGTTATATCCTGCATAACACTGTACAGGTATTAGGTAATTGATAAATATCTGTTGAATAAATGAGTGGATAACCAATAAAAATTCAGCAAGTTATACCAATTGTAAAATAAGAATACATTTACAGTACATCTCAAAGAACATTAAGTACTATGACTTGATAAAGATGAAAACAGTTATATAAAGTGTCTGACTACAGGGATTGCCTTCATCTTTGCATTTATTAAAGCAAACTTGTAAAAAGGCTATTAAGCTTAACACACTTTGGTCTGAATCAGAATTGTGGGGACAGTGCACACTTCATTCAACTTCATGAAACTCTAAATTCTTTGTTTTATATCAGAACAATAACAATATATACATGGCCATTATTTCATTCACCTTCTTCATGTTCCCTCCAAGGGCAGGATAAGGAGGTTTGTTGACATGGCTCCAGTTGACTGGCACTCGGATCATCTCATAGAGCTGAAAGATCACTAAAGCATCTGTGAGATCACTAAAACAGGAAGGAAAAACAGATAAAGGAGGAGGAAATGTTGGGTACTACCTAATTGTATTAAGTACATTGGAGACAGACTTATATCTTTAAGAACATAAGTCATTTAATCCTTAAAGAATGACAGGACATATCATTTGAGCCAGAACTTCCAGTCTAAGAATCTGTCTAAAATGTTTACATAAATATTTACAAAGGTATATATCCAAGGACATTCATTGCCACAGTATTTATAAAGTTGGAAACAACTTAACTGCCTGGCAGTAGGGAGCTGTTGAGTAAACTATACTATAAACTCCTTGGCCACCATTAGACATGAGGTAGATCTCTATGTATTGATATGAAAAGCTTTGCAAGATATATCAAACTTTAAAAAACAAATGGCAGAACACTTCATACAATTTGATCTCATTTATTTAAAAAAATTTAGAGTCAAATGTGTTTATATACCTATACATGCTAAGGACAGTTAATAGCAATTACCTCTATTAGGTAAAGAAAGAGGTCAGGAAAAGGGGAGTACAAGAGAGTAAGGGTGAAATGTTTTATTTTATTCTATATACTTACATACTTTCTGGAACTGGTCCAGTAAGAATAAGTTCATGTATTATTTATACATTATTTTTTAACTTAAAAATAATTATAGGAAAATCACAATAGCTACTCAGTAGGCAGCTGTTTGTGTTCAGGAATGAGGGTTAAGAAGAAGGAACTTATGAACAAGTAGGATTTCTTGTAGTAAAAATATTAACTACTTTGGATTCAGAAAAATATGTTCTCCTGAGAAGGTTAATGTATGCCTGTTTAGTCTATTTTTAATGCAGTATGCTAAGGACATAAAGCAATAGCAACTGATCTTTTAAATTGCTAGCTTTGTGATGTATTACATGACTTTTCTCTTCCAACAGCTTGTCCAATGAGTTATGTTTCGCTAAGGTTCATATTAAATTACTTTGCATTCTCTGAGCACACACCACATGGCAGTGAAGGCAGCTGGGCCCAGTACTAGGTGCTAGAGGGAGAAAGTCTGATATGAAGGTAATTAAGATCTGAGTAGATTACCTTTAGGCACATGAAACATTCTGTATAAAAAAAGAATCACTAAAGTATTTCTACAGGTTCTGGAATCTTATCTGTTTCATGTATTTTTCTTCTTTATTTTAAATGAATTCATTCTCATTCCTGTCTAGTATGGTATTATTATTATTTTGCAAATAGAACTGAGGCCCAGAGAGTTTAAATGATTTCCAGAGACTTCAAGATGAGTTCTAGAACCAACTGGTCATAGAAAAACTCTAGGACTAATAGTTCTTGAAATATATTTATAACATTTTAGAGAAGAGAATTTTCTGGGAAAATCTAGCTGTTTTGGTTTGGGCTGGCTATACTATAGGCAGGAAACTAAAAATTCTTGGGGGTGGGTTTAGGAATATGATGCACACACAATTCTATGGACACATGGTTCCAGTGTCAACTAGATGTCCACCTATTGTTCTTCTGCATCTGATGGTTCTCTAAGATTATGTTAAAGAATTTTCTGAAAGTAACAGTTCTTTTCCCAAGAAAAAATACTGTATGCTCAGAAGCCCTATGCTGGTATTTCTTGAATAAAGATATTCTTCAGATACCTTTAGCTAAAAGGTTTGGTCAATTCTCTTCTCCACTGTCAATGATAGAATCTAGTGTTCCTGATATTTATGAAATAATTACATGAGTATCAACAAATCTTAATCTGCTATTTTTAAGCTTACTCTTTAATTATAGAAAAATACATGTTCATGGTTCAAAAAAAATACAATCATGTTTAAGTTACTAAGATTAAAAGTCTTGGGTGCGGTGGCCCACGCCTGTAATCCCAGCACTTTGGGAGGCCAAGGCAGGCAGATCACCTGAGGTCAGGGTTCGCCACCAGCCTGACCAACATGGAAAAACCCCATCTCTACTAAAAATACAAAATTAGCTGGGCGTGGTGGCACATCCCTGTAATCCCAGCTACTCGGGAGGCTGAGGCAGGAGAATCACTCGAACCCGGAGGTTGTGGTGAGCCGAGACCACGCCATTGCACTCCAGCCTGGGCAGCAAAACTCCATCTCAAATAAATAAATAAAATAATAATGATGATAATAATAATAATAATAATAAAAGTCTCCTTACTGTTCTCTACTCCTACTACCCAGGCTACATACAGTTTGCTATGTACCTCTCTAGATTTTCTTTTAAAATTCGAATACAAATATCTACACACTCAAATTGTAAACAAAATGGGATCATACTAGACCTTGTTATTCTTTTCTCTTGACTATGTATTAGAGACATTCTCTCAAATCAGTCCATAAAAAGTGAACCCCTCCTCGCCTTCAATATTTGTGTTTTAACTTCCCTGCTACTGTAACAGGAGCTCTGCTCTAATTGACGTATATCTCCTCTCATCTAGCTGAAATTTACACACTCTTCAAGAGCTTTACAAATATGGGTCTATCACAATCAAAGCCAGTTACCATAATAAGGTAACACTGGTTTTCAATTTTAAAGAACATTGTGAATAAACACCAAGCAGCAGAAATTACAGCATCATAAATCCTCAGTGAGCCAGTGAACTTGGCGTGTTGTGACATTAATCTTCTTTAAGGAGTTAATCTTAGTTAATCTTCTTTAAGGAGTTTCTTGGGTATGTAAATTATTAATACATTTAGTTAATTAGAACTTTTTTCTAAAAAAAAAAAAATGCAACTAGCTGAAGTTGGCTTCTTTTGCATTTTATTAAGGCAGGCTGGTAGACTGTATAATAAAGAGAGAAGAACGGTTTCCTCTCATCCACACTTAGAAAGACGCATCGTTAGCCCAGGAATTGATTTAGTGAAATATTTTCTTAGCCCTACTAATGCCAATAATATGTTATCATTTTTAAACAAGAAAGAATGAGATAAGCTACAACAATTATTCAAGAAAAACAAGTTACTTTTACAAATTAGAAAAAATATACACATAAATTATGGAATAATTGAGGTTTTGGCAAAAATAAATAAAAAATGACAATGAAAAACATAACAATTTATCAGTTATTACTGTTACTCTGTTAAAGTTGAAATTATTTTTATGATCAATAACTATAAAAGGGTAAGGATTATCTTTACTGATTTATGTATATCATCAAAAACATAACTATTATTCCTTTTTTGAATAGTAACTTTCTTTTAAAATCCATTGTATTGCCAATTCCCAGCATCCTGAAACTCTAAAATTTGGCTAAAATTCTTGCGACTTGAGAAAATGTTCCATTTAAACATGCCTACAGTTTGAAACTTGAAAAGTTTGACCCTGACAGTACAGCTGAAGCACAATAAAATATTTACCTGTACAAATGATTAATGTACGGGTTGACTCCCAAGGAATTCATCCAGTTCCGAAATGTTCTCTCTTCCTTGCTCTCTCCTAGAGTAGACACAAGCTCACACTGATGACTCAGGACAAAAGGAACCAGGAACTATATGTTAAACCATTCTAGCAGGTACAAACTGGTCATGGTTTGGTTCTTTAGATACTACAGTTTCTTTAAAGGGAGAAAAAAAGTCTCTTAATGCCAAAGTCCCTTCTTTCCTACTATCTAGGAAGCCTCCATTTGCTTTAAATCTCTTCTTCTAGATTCCCTTTGATGTCTGTGAACTAGTACTGAGCCATGGGTTTCTCTGCCTAGAAATAACAGATACACTTCTGTGGTCTATAATTATGATTAGATGCAAAAGGGATTCACTAAACATTAATAAAAATAAAATTTTTTAGCAGTCAGGGTAACATTAGCACATTAAACACAAATAGAAAAGTTATACCTTTCTCGATTCAGTGTTTCTAAATTTGTACAAATTATGGTTTTACACAGGAAAGTTTCCCAGCACACAAACTACACTTTACACCGTACAATGAAGGGCAGAGGGGATAACACACAATGAAGGGAATATAACTATTTTACAGGCTTCCTGAGTTAGTTTAGATTGTCATTACTGAAAATACATAAGGAACACAGACCCAATACAGATTGATAAGAGAAAGACACATTTCGTCATAGTAAGTTCCTGGACCTCAAAGATCCACTCAAGGAGATAACTCCTTCAGGTGCTGTTATTTAACCCTACCTCTCTGAGCATTCCCTTCATAACAGTGCTTACATAATCTATAAGGAAAATGTGGGTTATTCCTGCTCACCACAAAGTGAGCAGGAATGTGGGCTGGTTCTACCACTGTCTGCCTTCTAGTCATCTCCTGATGGCTAATAGTCCTAAGTAACTATCATGATTATTTGTTCTTCAGCAAAGGTAGTGGACAGTGGAATGGCCTAATTTATATCTTATCACCAGACTCCTGAAAAACTGAAACATTTATACTTCTCATCAATTCTAAGTTATAGACAAGTTCAAGTCACTCTAGATTTTGGCCCATGTGACAATTTGGCACATAAATCTATAATCATCTGCGTCCCAGGGGCTCGTTCGTATAGAGCCATTGCAACAGTCATCTTCACATTGAGTGCCAAAGACAGTATAAACCTGCACACCCAGGACAGGAACTCAAGCCTCGTCAGAGCTAAAGAATTCTGTTATTTGTGCCAACTGTTCAGGAAATAATCTACTCACTGTAGTTTCATGTGGTTTCAATGCCATTATCTAACAGCTTTCCCAGAATCTGCTTTAATTATTGCTGTATTATATAGCCCTATAATTTCTTGCTTAAATTTTGTTCCCTCTGGTCTGCATAAAAGGTAACTGATCAGTCTGTAGTATCTGCTACCACCACTTTGTAATAAACAGTCTACATGAGAATCTTTTTTAAGAAGAACCAAGCTAAACTAAATATTTCCAGAATCCATGCCAGCTTTATTTGTAGGAATTATTAAACAGGTACAAATTAAATCTATGAACTATCCCCAAAGTGACATAAATATAAACATACTATGATCAACAACTTGATGCCTTTGATTTGGATTTACCTCTCAGTTGTTTCTCTATTACTATCTATCATGAAGATATATATATATTTTTTCTAATAGTTACAGAAGTTTTACATTATTTCCATCTAGGAAAATCTAAATGTCTTAAAATTATGAAGATTAACAGTGCCTTATTGGTTTAATTTTTAATTAAAATATCCAAATTCTGTTGAACCTAATGATGCAGTAAGTAATATTTTAAAATAACTAAACTTGCATTTTGATAGAGTTCTGAAACTATCTTCAGGGGTTCATATTTCTTCCTATTGTTCTCAACTGATTATATAATTATTTTAATTTTTGATACCTGGAAAGTAAAATAGATTTTATAAATGAGCATTTATTTACCTAATAACATTTCAAAATGTCTTGGTACATAAATGCTCAAAGCTAGAGGCACTATGCATTTGTGCAAGAGCCATGGTAAAGCATTACAAAAATATATGTATTCCAGATTGGAAAATGTCTGGATTACAGACAGCTAAAGCAATCTTCGAGGTAAAATCTTTTTTCCCCCTAGATCTGATATACAATTTCAAGAAGTAAAATCTTAATTGCTGATATACAAGACTGAAAGAACTATAAAACATTCTTTTCATTTGCAGGCTCAATTTGACATCTACAAATAATAATAAAAAAATAGCAATAAAAATAACAACTATCTTAGAAGTAGGCTACTAGGAGGGAAAAAAGGAATTCACATATATTTAACACTCAATAAATGTGCTGTGACACGTGAAGTGCTTTCCTCCTCCCTCCCTGACCATTAATAAACGCATACTGTATTCTTTCATTCATGATCACATTTAGCTTGCTCTGTAACTCTTCAAATTAAGTTTATTAGTCTTGTTTTATATATGAAAAAAACCAAGGCTCACAGAGGTTATTCAGATTAAATAGTGGAACTAAGATTTGAACGAAGTCTGATAGTTTGTGGCCTATGTACCCTCTGTAACCATAAATGAATTCTAAGATGGTCTTTCTATACAGAGCCCATATATCTGGCTCACTTTGATGTAAGGTTTAATATTTAATTGTGTTTTCTTTAATTCTCTAGAGAGAAAATTCTCTGCCAATGAGGACATACTAACATATGAACTTGGGATGTGATAAGATCAAGCTTCAAATTTCATAAGGATATATTAAAACTCAAATTTACAGAGGAAAATAATCCAATGACAGTCAAAGTCAAATACATTTTTGACAGATGTATGAGGACATACATATGTTCTAAATAAAGATGACTGATAAATATTTCCCATGTTATCTTGACAGTAAATAATAATGGAAATATTTAGCAATCCTATTCACACTGAAAAATTCCAAAAGCATGCTGAACACTAGCAAAACAATTCAAACATGAAAAATAAGAGAGCGAGCAAGTTGGAAAAGATATCTAGCAAGAATTCAGTGACTATAAAAAGCAGATCATTTTTAATATGCCACTCTAAACAATGCCTTCTACTGACAGAGGGATTTTGAAATTTTCCAGACTGATAAAACCTAGCAATGTTCCTTTTGCTTATTTTTTTTCAACTTCTAATCTCTTACCCTAAATTTCTCTTTGATGAAAAATCTACATTTTTTGTCTACTTTCCCTCTCAGTTACATATCTACATAGAAAATATACGGGAGGCTGAGGCAGGAGAATGGCGTAAAATCCGGGAGGCGGAGCTTGCAGTGAGCTGAGATCCGGCCACTGCGCTCCAGCCCAGGCGACAGAGCGAGACTCTGTCTCAAAAAAAAAAAAAAAAAAGTATATATATGTGTGTGTATATATATATACACACACACACACACATATATATACACACACATATATATACACTCTATTTTATGGGAGCTTCAAGAAGAATGAATTACTCATATTCTTCGAATAATGTATTTGTTAAATCTGAAGCGTCTTTCATTAATCACAAAACTGTAATTATGAGGTGACAAGGACATTGGAACTTTGGTTATGGCAGTCAAGCAGAAAAAGACCATGAAATTGATTTCTCATTCTGTCTCACTGGGAAAGAAGGGAATAAGTGTGAATTATGTGAGAGGATGAACACTAAGATCATGAATACTGCACATCAGATTCTCCCTACGAAGAAGAATCCCCACTTTCTCCAAACCAGGGCAACTAGCAAGACAAATCTTAAGATTGGCGCCTTCCTCTGACAACTGCCTCTCCCTTCAACAACTGCCATTACCACTGCCACTGTTTTTACTTTAAGTTCTGATACTAATGTGGTAGTATGTGTGAGAGTGGGAGAAAAAAGAAAGGCTGGGAAACAAAAAATGAGTAAGAACTAGGTATTAAGAATGTTTTGTCATGATTCATATATTGTAAGCTTCAGTGAGGTTCAGTAAATATAACATAGCTAATTGATACAAAATAATATGTTACAGAACCTAAATTAATCCTTTCAAAGATTACTTGTAATAAAAGATACATTTCATCACAGGAGAGGGATAATGGTTTTACATCAAATCATGAAGTCTACTTCTCAAAATTGAGTTCTAATGTGTTTACAACTACACTATCCTATCATTATAGAAGGCAAATTAGGTAGAAATTTTATAAAATCAAAGCTTTGTTCTGCTATTCTAATTAAGTCTTATTTGTGTTTCATTCTATGGGCATATTAAGAGAGAAATAACACAGCATGAACAATGCAAAAAATAAAATATCAACCCAGATGGAAAGAGTAAATGGTACTAAAAGAACATTCAGAATGAATATATTTATAGAGTATAGAAAAGTACTAAATACAGTACCTACATTAGGAGGGGTCAAATCTGCATTTCATGAAGCAAAACAGGAAAGTATTATATATTATGAGACAGATAACGATAGACCACACAAAAGACAAATAACGAACACTAATTTTTTCATGTACACTAAAAACATTAAAAAGAGAACAATACTAGAGTCAAACTGGAGCTTTCAAAGGAGAAAAACACCTACAATTATTTTATTCTAATAGATAATTCATTGTCCATATTGGTGGTAGAGCTGTTATGTGATCATTTATGAGAATATTTTAAATGTATGATAGTTTTCACTAACCTCTTATGGAGAAATGAAAGATAAGATTTACCCCAGCATTCTCTTTTAACCAAAACCAGCAACCACCTTCCATAATTTGAATTTTTCATTAGATACACACACCTACTACACACACTAAATTGCATTTCCCACCACAGCCCCTGTCTCTGACAGTGAAGTAAGACAACACTATAACAAGATAAATATAGTAAGTCAATTAAAGAAAGGCAGAAAGAACACACCTTCCAGTAAATTCATATCGATGTCATTATTATTCGGCTTGTGCAGGCATGGGTATGTGTTAAACAAATTAGCTACAAAAGCTAAATTAAGTTTAGGATTGCCTGAAACCACATCTGCAGGAGTAACAAACTGCTTGCAGCCCAGTTTATCTGCTTCTTGAAGCATGAGTCCAGCACGCTTCAGGTCATTTGTCTCCTAAACAATAAAACAAAAATGGTTACAATTGAAGTTTTAACTGGCATAATTTTTATTGGTATATGTATTTATAAGCAATTACTTTTCCACAAATATATCAAATAATAACTCAAAATAAGATCAAAATGTGTAGTAATTCCAAGTCAACTTACCCATTCCTTTATTTATTTATTTTATTAATTAATTAATTTATTTATTTAGAGACAGAATCTTGCTCTGTTCCCCAGGCTGGAGTGCAGTGGCGTGATATTGGCTCACTGCAACCTCTGTCTCTTGGGTTCAAGCGATTCTCCTCCCTGAGCCCCTGAGTAGCTGGGATTATAGATATATGCCACTATGCCCAGCTAATTTTTGTATTTTTAGTAGAGACAGGGTTTTGCCATGTTGGCCAGGCTGGTTTTGAACTCCTGATCCAACCACCTTGGCCTCCCAAAGTGCTGGGATTATAGCCATGAGCCACTACACCTGGCCTCCATGCCTTTTAAGTTAAAAGGAAAAAAGTCTGTGAGCTTCCTTGCTGGGATAACTGAGTTATATTTTACTCTTTTTGCTAAAATACTCAGCAAAATCCTCAAATACTGTATCAGTAAGCTCACAGTGGTCGCACTATACATAACTTATTCAAGGCCAGCTAGTAGAGTGCCCTCTGGATAACAGGCAGAGTTATCATACCCACTGTACACTGAGTGAAATTTCCAGAAGGCTCTTCTTGATGAAAAACAAGTTGAAATACATATTTTAAAAATTAAAATCATAGCGAAAAGCACCTTTCACAATTGCAAAACCCTGAAAACAAATGAAACAACCCAAATACCTATGAACAGGAGAGTAGATGAATGAATTTGTATATTCACACAATGACATCCAATATGGGTAACTCTTAGAGATACAAATTCAAAAAGAAGTACTAGAAATTTAAGTATAACATGATAAACTTTAAAGGAAGTTAAAAAGTAAAATGAAGAATTTAATTTTGTAAGGGATATATTTGGATGAAGGGAAACTACATAAAAAGAAAAGCAAAACAACAGTGAACACAAAATTCAAGACTGTGGTTACCACACTGAGCTAAAACAGAGATGGAATAGGGAAGAACTGGACAGAAAATGTAATGTCAAGGTCTTAGTTTTCCTGTTAGATTGAGAGTTCATGAGGCTTGTTACAATTTCAAAACAACCACACACAAAAATAAATTTTAAAATGGGTATGCACAGACCCATATGAGTATATCATGACCAAAGATAACCTACCTAATTCTGTGCACCACAGTTGCAAAATAATTAATCATGTAAATGAAATTGGAGAAAGCAACAGATTATTAAATTAAACAACGATGAAAAGTTACCAATGTAGACATCAAAAAATGACAATATGTGGCCAGACGTGGTGGCTCATGCCTGTAATCCCAGCACTTTGGGAGGCCGAGGTGGGCGGATCACTTGAGGTTAGGAGTTTGAAACCAGCCTAGCCAACATGGTGAAACTCCATCTCTACTAAAAATAAAAAAATTAACCAGGCGTGGTGGTGTGCACCTGTAATCCCAGCTACTCAGGAAGCAGAGGTAGGAGAATCACTTGAGCCCAGGAGGCGGAAGTTGTAGTGAGCCAAGATTGTGTCACTGCACTCCAGCCCGGGTGACAGAGCAAGACTCCATCTAAAAAAATATCCAACCAAACAAATAAAGACAATATGTGGACCTTATTTTAGGTCTTAATTCAAATAAACTATGAAAAAAAAGGCACCTATGAGGCAAGTGGAAATGTCAACATTGACTAGATATTTTGATGATGTTACAGATTGTTGTAATTTTTTAAGGTATGATAAGGTATTGTGGTTTTACTTTAAAAGTGTCTTTATCTTTTACAAATACATATGGAAATATTTATCCATGAAGTAATGTCTAAGATTTGCTTCAAAATAATACAGAAGAGGAGGGAAATAGGGAATAAATAAGATTGACCATGAATTGGCAGATGTTGAAACTGAGGGATGAGGACCTGACAGTTTAGTATACTAAGTCTGTTCTCTTTTGAATATAGTCAAAATTTTCCATAAGTTTAAGTTCCTAATTTTTTTAATTAAAATGATTTGCAAATTTTACAGAGTGTTGCAGTACTGTTTCTGAAATATGTCATTATAATAATGTGAGATATAATTAATTAGTAATGACTCAAGTTGCCTTTAAAACCAAATGTTATGGATACTGCACTTTAAGTACATGACATATTTTCATACAGTCTATTATCTGACCAAATTTTAATGTTTAGAATTCAAGTTTATCCAACCCACAGCCGGTGGGTCACATGCAACCCAGGAGGACAGCTTTGAATGTGGCCCAACACAAATCTGTAAACTTTCTTAAAACATTATTAGCTTTTGTTGCAACTTTTTTTTTTTTAGCTCATCAACTATTATTAGTGTTAGTGTAGTTTATGTGTGACCCAAGACAATTCTTCTTTGAATGTGGCTCAGGGAAGCCAAAAGACTGGACATCCTGATTTAGATAGAACCATCCCTGGTATTTACAACTTATTCTAAAAGAATGAGATTCCTAGGAAGTGTGTTTGGTAGGTCAGAATCTGTTATCAGTCCTTCCTAGGAACACCATAAATACTAGGAATATCTATTTTTATTTTGTATATTTCTAAATATAAGCTGCTAAAACTCATAATTGATTGCTTAAAAATCTAACAACAGGTTGTTGCTTCCTTTCCTGGCATATGTTGACAGTCACAAGAGCACCCTGGTGAGTTCCAATTGCCTTGCACCAGGGAAACGTGAATGTAGGACTGATTCCACAAATATGCAAGGTCACAATTATGCAGTTCCCTTTCTTCTGTCATGACAGCCAGTTGGCTTGACATGGAGGTTTGGAGTCTGGGCCATGGAAAAAACTTCCATAGAGCAAAGCACCAAACTTTAATGGAGAGCTGAGGGCTCTACTGGGGAATGCTGCCTGTAAAGAACTGTACTCTAAATTTGACTGTACCTCCTACTCAAATTCAAATTCATAGTCAGAAAGTAGAACAGTGGTTACTAGGGCCTGGGGGAAGGGGAAAATGAGGAGTTTTTGTTTAATGAGTACAGAATTTCCCTACAGGATGATGAAAAGTTTGCAGAGATGAATAATGGTGATAGCTGCACAACAATGCAAATGTACTGAATGCCACTGAACACTGAAAATGATAAAAATGGTAAATTTCCTATGTCTATTTTACCAAAATATATTTTAAGAGTTAAAAACTGCACTCACATTAATTCCTGAAAGGTCAATGGCAATGGCAGGTCCATCTTCCCCACCTTTAGGGGCAATCTGATTAAGGAGATGGAAATAGGCTCTCGAGTCCTTCAAGGAAAGATACGAAATAGCATTTTTAAAATGAATAAAATCATCATTGAATTTAGGGAAAACAAGTGCTCAAACTGAAGAAATTGCCTCTATCTCAAAGAATGGAATAACTTTAATAATACAGAATTACTTGTAGGTTCCTGAATGTACCGTGCTGTTTCACACTTCAGATATGTGTGAGGCTGTTTCACACCTCATAGTTTATAGCAATCCTGTTTCCTGTACCTGGATACCCTCCCTTACTTTTCCATCTGTTTACACACCCAAGCATCAACATCAGTTAAGATTCAGGTCAAGTATTATCTCTTGGAAGCTTCCCTGGATTCTCTATGATGAACTAAGAACACTCCTCTGTAGTGCACAGCACCCCCTGCCTACCTCAATAAGTAAACAGTGATCACACTATTAAATCATCCAATGTCATTTTCTCCAAAGATGGATATCATAGTTCTTCCCCATACACACATTAACTCTTCCCATCAAAAGGCAGAAGCTATTTCCTGTCCTCTTTAATTTGGACGGGCCTTATGATTCACTTTGACTAGGAGAATGCTGTGAAAGTGATATTCTGGGGCTTCCAAGCCCAAATCTTAAGAGCTTCTGCTTCCTCTGTCTTAAAGTTAACCTCTACATAAGAAGTCCAACTATCTGAGACTATCATGCTGTGAGGAAGCCTGAGCTCACCATGTAGAGAGGCCTTGTGGAGGAGCACTGAGGCACCAGACATGTGATTGAGACCTTTGTGTACTTTCCAGATGAGCCCAACTGACAGCTGAATGTAACTAAGTTAGTAATCCCAGCCAAAACTGTGCGAAGCAGAACCACCACCCAGCCAAGATGCATCAACCCGCAAAATGATGAGAAATAATCATTATAAGCAGAGTTTGCATAGTTTGCTATATAGCAACAGATAACTGAAATATCCTTCTGGTACATGTTTGTCTCTGAGTAGAATTGGCAAGCTTCTCAAGAGCTGAGTCTTTGCATCCCCTGGGCATAATGCCCTTTAGGAAGAGCTGAATAAATGTTTGATTAGCTGAATTTTAAGAGATTTCAGAATGAAAGCAGAGAAATAAAATGTCACTTCAAATTGAGAGACTGTCCTCTAGGCCATTATGGAAAAAGATAACCTGACTGAAGGTTATCTAGCTAAAGAGGGAACATGAATTAGAGCCAGCACTGATTACTCTGGGGGCAGGGGGCAGGGCAGGGGAGGACATAAAGAAACAGAAGAAAGTCACAGCACCCTGGCTTGGCAGTGCCCATCCAGGCAGTAAGCAAGGGAAAGTTGTCATTAGACAGAAATGCCTGTTACAGTCTCCTTGACAAGATTCTCCCAGTAGAAAGGGAAGTGTTTTAAGCTACCCTGGTTAAGGCACATACCTTAAGATCCCTTTGTTTACTGATTCCCTGTGCCCTCAGATAATCTGATTTCCTGTTAGCTGGTTATTGACAAAGTGGGAGTAAGAGTGTTAAACCAGTAAACAGATACAATTATTAGTCCAAATGAACAGACTGACATCCTCATTATAATCTAGCAGATCTATGGCATATAAAATGAGAAAGTATGTTTTAATCTGTTGAGGTTAACATCTCTTTCCTCTCATAGCCAGCTGTAGTTCTTATTAAAAGCCAATGTATCTGGTTTTTAGAAAATATATATTTTGTGAATGTAATTGGGGGATCTACTTCACACAGTAACGCAAATTTTCATTTTCTATACCAAGTGTTCTTGTGAACTGAATTCAAATTTAAGTCTGAACCCCTTTTGTTTTTACACTCCGCATCCTTTATTTCATGTCACAAATTTGAACATTTAAGTATAAACCTTAATGTCTTGGCTGAAGTTGCTGATGGTACGCCATCCTGCGTTGGTCAGATGGTAGTTCACCCATCGCAGCAGTAATTCCTCAGGAGAAAGCTTCATCAGCTCCTCTAGTTCCTCACCTTCATTTAACAATGCAATCAGAGCTGAGGGCAAAACAGTGAAATGTAAATTCTTCCCATAGCGAGTACAGGGAATGAACAGCAGATATTTCTCATGATCTTACCTTCATTCCTGGAAATCTCAATATCAGCAAAAAGGCCAACTTTGATTATCTGCCAGAGAAGTCCCAAGACCAAGTGAGGTTTTCCTTCTTTGAGATCTGATGCACCAATGTTGACCACTGTACAACCAATGGCCGAGGCAGAATTCAGGGCTAGGTTTAAATTTTCCTGAATTGCCAAAAAAAAAAAAAAAAAGGTACACATGAGGAAGTACTTTCTAAGGTCTTATCTATAAAAATTATCTATAAGAAACAATGAACTGCCAAATTTCAGATTTATAAACATAATATTTATACAACGAAAATACCACTACTCGAAAAAATCACATGGTTTTAACTGGTACTTTATATGCCAATGACTTTCAACAAATCCCTATTTCCACCCAGACCTCCTCTGAATCCCCACTCTAAGCTCTGTATCTATATATGTACTTGGTTATGACTACCTGGATGTTCTGCCAATACCTCAAACTCAACGTGATATTTCTGTAAAGTGCTCATTTGGAAGTATTTCTTTAAAAAATTATGTACAATTAGGTTTTAAGAGAATTTTAAAGTAACTCTTAAGATGGATTTTACAAATGAGGAAACCACAGCACTGACAGGTTCCACAGTGGAAAGGCTGGGGTCTGATCCCAGTGGTCTCCAGAACCCATCCTCTTTTTTTTTTTTTTTTTAGACGGAGTCTCACTCTGTCACACAGGCTGGAGTGCAGTGGCGCTATCTTGGCTCACCGCAAGCTGCGCCTCCCGGGTTCACGCCATTCTCCTGCCTCAGCCTCCTGAGTAGCTGGGACTACAGGTGACCACCACCACACCCGGCTAATTTTTTGTGTTTTTAGTAGAGACGGGGTTTCACCATGTTAGCCAGGATAATCTCCTGACCTCGTGATCTGCCTGCCACGGCCTCCCAAAGTGTTGGGATTACAGGCATGAGCCACCACGCCCGGCCCAGAGCCCATCCTCTTAATCGCCATGCATTACTGCCATTCTCATATTGTAGCAGTAATAGTGACAATTTAATGTGCTGGTCACAACAGCAGCAAAGCACAGAGGTTCTCAAAGCATAGAGAATATTTCAGTGGCTTCCTCCTACAGTGTGCTGAAGTGATTTATTGAGCTCCAAGTAAATAAATGGCTGTATCTTTGGGGGATCATCTGGGGTGATCGAAATAAGCATTTTGAATTATTTTTGTAGTAGTATTAAGCAATGTTCATTTAAATATAGTTCTCCCAAAAGAAGCAGAACCAGAGAAACCTTCAATATTTTTATAACCTCATAATTCACTACAAATAAACATAAACATGGAAACATTAACAGCAAATTGCAAATACTTTGTGGAAATCTAAGATTTTTAATAACTTCAGGTGTTTTTAATTAACATTCCTGCTTCAGATGTTTTTTAAGTTACCATAAATCAAATCTATGCAACTTTCAAGAGACAACTACTGCTGACTTAGGCATGACCATTAATATTATTCTCTTTGCTTCCAAGAGCATAAATGATGTTTGCTCCAGTTGTGATTCCCCAGCATGCATCAGCAGGGGAAAGAACTGGACTGAAAATGAAGCCAATAATAGTGTTAATCTCACAATAACCCATTTCATATGCAATTGACAGCATGTACTGTGGGCCAAAAGAAGTGTATAATTTCACTAAATTGATTGCAATACTAGTAAGAACCAAAACCTACCACTACTCTCAGCCTGGACAATAACAAACAAAACCATGCCTATATTATATGACCTGTAATGCCTACATTAATATGACCTGGTGTGCTATCCTCTTGTCTTCACTGGCATGACTTTATTCTCTGTCTTCATTAGCATGATCTTATTCTTCCAGGAGTCTTGAACCTAGGCAAAAATTTTTCACTGCAGGCACTACCTAAAAGACCCATTAACTCTTCAATGAAAACATCAGTGACAGTTTATACTCTAAGAATCTTTGACCTCTTCACCTTAAAATCCTCCACTTGCTATTTCCACCAATCTTGGGCTGGTGCATTGAGAACCTTGCCCAATCTGGATCAGAGCCCTCTCGCCCTCTCTCATATTGAAAGACCTGCCCTAAACCACAGTTCCAATTCTCAGATGCTGCCCTCACTTTCCCAGCACCAAGACGATAACAAAGCTTTGCAAGTATTTTCTCTTAATGCATTAAACAGTTAACTCAGCTTTGTCTTATCAACAGGTTGTGTTGGTCATATAGGAGAAAAACTGCTTTTGATGTTAATTTTATTCAAAGATGTTTGCTTTATAAGCATATCAAATGTCTTACAAGTAATTTGGCTTTAAAAAATAGGTAGAAAATAAGGAGTTGCAACATGTTTCTTTCAAGTAAATGGTAGTTTCTACTTGATAAATACAACATTATTGCCCTACCAGTTAGTAGGGAATGGAGTGGCCACACTAAGTTACTACTAAACATCTTAAGAACAAGAAGTAACAGGAGAACCCCATGGAGAAGTTGCTATACAATTCTTACCATGGACAACTGCTCTGAATGCCCAGCCTTCCTGAAGAATTGTGTTGATGCGGAAAGATAGAGACAGTAGGGAACCACAAACAAGTGGGACACAAGAGAGGTGGCCCCGCCTTCTATAGGGCAGTGGTACATGGTTAGGCTTGGACTGTCTAACAGGTTCCCTCATTTCCTGTTATCTTTGAGAAGTACAGAATTGGATGTTGACTACATGGCTTTCTTGTTCCCTGCTTGCTAACAGGTCAATAATGTTGCATATCACTAATAGAAATTACCATTCTTGAAGAAGCCTATTTCCAGTTGCAATTGCCAGATTATTTTTCACATGTTGTACTGGAATCTTCATTTAATATCCATGACTATTGAAAATATTCACATCTATCTTATTTATAGGATACATACATGACCATTTTTTTTGCCACTGAATCTGAAATACGGCATTTCTTACTATTGTATACATTTATTGCTTGGTTTTACTTTTAATATTTATATTTAGTGCATTAAAGAAAATAAAGAAAAAATATTCTGTAAGTATTTTGTGGTAGCCACAGAGTGGATCTGAGGGGCTATCATGCAGTTTTATTTTTAGAGATAGCATACTTCCAATATATGCAGGCGGTAATAGTCTATAGAAGACTAGCTTTCTATAGAAGACTCAATAATTTTAGCGAAATCAAGGATTGCACTTGCCAAATGAAGGACACAGATTAGCAGTAGCCTAATTTTAATAGCTACTATTGTGACCACACCTTAAATAGTTGCTCTTACTACCACATGAGAGTGGCAGTATAACACAGTGATTAAGAAATGAGCTCTGGCACTAGACCACTGGGATCATATCCTGGCTCTGCCTCTGTATAACCTGTCAGTGCCTCAGTTTTCTCATCTACAAAATAATAGTATATACCTTATTATAAAGTTGCTGGGAGGATAATTTACATAGTGTGTTTAGATCAGTGACTGATACCCAGTAAATACTCAGTAAATATTAATATCCACTCATTGTTCTAGAGATTTTGAGGGGGAAAGTGTGGTATGTATAAATACCTGGACTTTTACAAGATCTGTATGGAGAAGCCAACTACAGAACAATTTAGTACAAAAAGAATAATTTAAAATTTTGTGAAATGATAAACCTGCAGTGTTATTTTTCAACCACCCAATAAGGGAACTGGCATCAAGCAAGTGCTCATTAATAAATAACTCAATAATTACAATAATATAAACTGAATACTACAGCTTAAGTGCATCCAAAGTACACTGAATCTTCATTTCATTCATTACAAAATCCAACTGAATTTTTATTTAATAAAAATCCAGTTTTGGCCAGGCATGGTGGCTCATGCCTATAATTCCAGCACCTTGGGAGGCTGAAGTGGGAGGATCACTTGAGGCCACGAGTTCAACACCAGACTGAGCAACATAGCAAGACCCCGTCTCCACAAAAACTTTAAAAAATTAGCATGGCATAGTGGTACATGCTTATAGCCCTAACAACTCAAGAAGCTGAGGTTGGAGGATCACTTGCTCCCAGGAGTTTGAGGTTACAGTGAGCTATACTGGGGGGTATAGCAAGACCCTCGTCTCTTAAAAACAAACAAACAAAAAAAAAAAAACAGTTTTTATAGGAGAACAACATTACATTAAATCAAAGGTTTTATCTGGGTCCAAGCATTCATTAATAAAGGCCTTACATTTCTCAGCATAGTAACATGATTATAAGCAAAGGGCAAATACTTACAGAAACAGTGAATGGCGTGAGCTTTTTCTTATTGATGGCTCTTTCATCAATTGTATCTGGTTCAGATAAGTTGATCATTTTGCTAAAGAGAAAATGAGAATAATTTAGTTTAATACTCGAAGAATTTTTTTTAGTTTATTTTTGCAAACAGCCAAAATAGATAAATTTTGAAAATAACAATTCATTACCTTAAAATATTAAACAGTAAGCCAGGCATGGTGGCACGTGCATATAATCTCAGCTACTTGGGAGGCTGAGCCCAAGAGTTTGAGGCCAGCCTGTGCAAAACAGAGAGACCTCATCTCAAGAAATAATAATAATAATTAAACTGTAATTCATGCCAGTAACTTAATTCTTAAAATCCAAGAAATATTCCCATTCCTAAAACAAATCCATCACTCACTGCAAGAGTAATCTTAGCATTTCTCCTATTTTTTAATCACCCTGAATTTTCTTTTTTTTTTTTTTTTTTTTTGAGATGTAGTCTACCTCTGTCACCCAGGCTGGAGTGCAGTGGTGTGATCTCAGCTCACTGCAACCTCCACCTCCTGGGTTCGAGTGATACTCCTGCCTCAGCCTCCCAAGTAGCTGGGATTATAGGTGTGTGCCATCTCTCAGAGCTAATTTTTGTATTTTTAGTAGAGATGGGGTTTCACCATGTTAGCCAGGCTGGTCTCAAATTCCTGACCTCAAATGATCCTCCTGCCTCAGCCTCCCAAAGTGCTGAGATTACAGGCGTGAGCCACCATGCCCAGCCATCACCCTGAATTTTCTTTATGTTAGTTTTGTCTTTATTTCACTTAATGGTCATCAGCATTCAACAGCCTAAAACACAAAGAAATTCTCCAAGAAGCCAAGTTTCATAAAGTAGTATCAACACTGGTAAAATTACTGTTGTTGCAGAAAGATACGAAGCCAGAGATTTCATCTAAGACTAATAATTTAGACATTTTCAGAGAAATTAATATAAATTTTGTCTCTATATTTTAGAATTTTACCTTTTAAAACAATATTAGGAAAATACTCATTCAGTTCATAATAGGAATTTCTCTGAAGGTCAAAGAAACATAAGAATTGCAGGTGGAGGTCAAGGTATATTTTATATTTAATGTCCTAAAATCTAATATCCTGTACTTATGGGTAAGGTTTTGTTTTCCTTTTTAAGTAAAAACATCCAAAAAAAAAAAGACTGAAGGAAATGTGTTAGAATGTTAGTAGGTCATTTATGGATGGTAAAGATATTTGTGATGGTTATTTTCTACTTTGTAAATCTTCTGTACTTTTTATAAACTAAAGAAAAGATCTCTGCTTTGTCCAAAGGAGTATGCTGGGACTGTGGTACACATGACGACGACAAAGACATTCCCTCAGAGAGTTTACAATACAGGGAGGAAAAATAGAATGCAAAGAGCCAAGGATAACACAAGGCTGAATCAAAACATTATTTTCATTTAGGTACGAATAAGGAGTATCTTCCCTTTGCATCTCCTCATGTTCCTGTTCCAGTCAATAATCAATACTCTCTTACTGGAAAAAGAAAAGAGAAACCCTGTGAATATTTAAAACTGCATCAGACAAATAAAAGATTCCTGGCAATTATTATAGTGATATACGTAAAAGACAACATAAAAACAAGGGACTGTATTTGAAAGAAAGTTTTGGAAATTTTCCAAAGATACACAGTGGTTCATTTTCTATGCAATATAAATTCTCCAGGACCTAAGTAGCTACTGATTCCAAAAGACAATGGACGGCTGAATCGTAGTTTTCATGGAATGCTCATCAATGTAATCAGGAAGAACACAGCTTCCTTAACCAGAAGATGAACTCACCAAAGAAGGATGCCATCTGCAAGTGATTTGAAAAGACTATCATCATTGGGATTCATGGGTATGAGATGCTTACAGTCAGGGTCATTCTCCAGGGCTTTGTTTATCCAGTTAACAAAAGCCACTTTTTCTTCCTCTGAAAGGAGAAAATCTTCGTAGGCAAATCTCATTTCAAACTTTATTGCACTACAAAAACATACTTGTTAATTTCTGCTCAAAGATAATAATCGACCATTATTAAAAATCTACTAAAACACAAAAGGGTTTAAGAAAAGATGAAAGGGGGCTGGATGTGGTGGCTCAGGCCTGTAATCCCAGCACTTCCCAAAGCAATTCCGAGGCGGGCGGATCACTTGAGGTCAGGAACTCGAGACCAGCCTGAGCAACATGGAGAAATCCCGTCTCTATTGAAAATACAAAAATTAGCCAGGCATAATGGCACATGCCCGTAGTCCAGCTACTCGGGAGGCTGAGGCTTCAGAATATCTTGAACCAGGAGGTGGAGGTTGCAGTGAGCAGAGATCATGCCACTGCACTCCAGCCTAAGCCACAAAGAGAGACCCTTTCAAAAGAAAAAAAAGGTGGGCGGGAGGGGCACGGTGGCTCATGCCTGTAATCACAGCACTTTGGGAGGCCAAGACGGGCAGATCATGAGGTGAAGAGATCAAGTCCATCCTGGCCAACATGGTGAAACCCCATCTCTACTAAATATACAAAAATAAATTAGCTGGGCCTGGTGACGTGTGCCTGTAATCCCAGCTACTTGGGAGGCTGAGGCAGCGGAATGATGTGAACCTGGGAGGCGGAGCTTGCAGTGAGCCAAGATGGTGCCACTGCACTCTCCAACCTGGCAACAGACCAAGGCTCTGTCTAAAAAAAAAAGAAATGACAGGACAGGGGAGGGGAATTCATTCCACATTTCCACCTGATATATTAGGAGAGATGAAGGTATATATCTTAAATGAGCACAATATATATTTGGTTTGATTCAAAAATATTTCCAAATATGTATTGCTTCTGAAAGCTAATGAATCAGAAACAGATCATCAGAAGTCACATATGTATATGTAATTAAATAAGGAAAAAAATACTAGAAACAAAGACCATGGCAATAAAACCCATCCTCTCCAAAAAGATTTAGAGAGCTGTGATTTTTAGCTTACAACAGAAATACTGAATTCAGTCAAGAGTTATTCAAATGAATAAAACAGCTCAATTTCCATGGAACTTTTACTATTAAAAAATTGACACCGATTGGCTGGGTGTGGTGGCTCATGCCTGCAATCCCCACACTTTGGGAGGCTGAGGCGGGCGGATCACCTGATGTCAGGAGTTTGAGACCAGCCTGGCCAACATGGCAAAACCCCATCTCTACTAAAAAATACAAAAATTAGCCAGGTGTGGTGGCAGGCACCTGCAATCCCAGCTACTCCGGAGACTGAGGCAGGGAGAATTGCTTCAACCTGGGAGATGGAAGTTGTAGTGAGCCGAAATCACACCACTGCACTCCAGCTTAGGTGACAGAGTGAGACTCTGTCTCAAAAAACAAACAAACAAACAAAAAAATTGACACAAATCTAGACACCAGCACTATCCTTGGCCATTTTCATCCACCAACTTCTCAACACATGGCTTCTAGTATGGGTACATTGATCTTAAGTAGAACATTTTGTTGGGTTATGCAGTAGGGAAAATAGGAAGGAACTTAAAGTAGAAACATTGTACAGCTTTATTATTATTCTGTAGATATAAAACTCATTTAAGAGTATAAATCCTTAAAGTAAATAATCCCCATTTCCATCAGAGGGTAGCACATAATGAGTTGGCCTTCTCCATTGTTGCCCCAGTTCCTAGAATTAGGTAATTTTCCCAAGGGAATATTTTGCAGGTACCCCCAAAATTTAATCCATACATACACACACAAGCCAACAAAAACACAAATATGTACTAATATTTCCTCTTTGTACATATAATAATCTGCCTTATCTTCTCGCCTCTTCATACATACCTCCTTAAAAGGATTTGGAGTCTAGGTATTCAGAGATCACTAAAATACTGTACCTGCCATTGAGGACTTTTTTAGTGTAATTATAAAACAAATGTACAAAGAAATGTGATAAAAGGGAAATACACACACCACCAGAAATATATATGCAATGTTTTCAGAATTTAAAAAAAGAAGCAATCACTTTTAGTTAGAGTGATCAAGAAAAGGCTTTATGGAGAAGGTACTATTTGAAATATAGGTTTTCAGTAGGTGAATATAGGCAAGGAAAGAAAGGATGTTTCAGGTATAGGAACCAGGAATGAGATACATCACAACCACTAGGACGGCTGTAATTTTTTAAATGGGCAAAACCAAGTGTTGGTGAGAAAGTGAAGAAACTGGAGCCCTCATACATTGCCGGTGGGAATGTAAGATGGTGCAGCCACTTTGGACCTTGAGAGCTTGTTTGGAGGTTCTAGCAGGGGAGTGCAGCTACTTGTATACCTTTGACCAAAGACCAGTCAACCTCTATTAGGGATGGTCGTCCTCTTCGACTGAGCACACAGCTTCGAGAGGGACTCACATGGAGCAGTGAGGAAGGGGACCCTGCCTAGCCAGCCAGATCAGCCAAATCAACCCTGGCAATCAATGGGGTGACAGATGTCACAGCCAGATCGCCCTCACGAGTGTAGCCACTTTGGAAAACAATTTGACAGTTCTTTAAAAATGTTAAACGTAGAAATAACAAAAATTTGAGTAATTCTACTCCTAAGTATATGCCTACGAGAATTCAAAGTATATGTCCACATAGAAATGCATTCATGATGTTCATACAGCATTATTTATAATAGCCAAAAACTGGAAACAACCCAAATGTCTATCACCTGATGAAAGGATAAACAAAATGTGACATTGGCCATAGAATGGAATATTCAGCAATAAAAAGGAATGAAGGGGCCAGGTACCATGGCTTACACCTGTAATCCCAGTACTTTGGGAGGCCAAGACGGGCAGATCGCTCGAACCCAGGAGTTCAAGATGAACCTGGGTGACATAGCAAAACCCCATCTCTATAAAAGATAGAAAAATTAGCTGGGCATGGTGGTGCACATTTGGGAGGCATGGTTGTGCACTTGGGAGGCTGAGGTGGGAGGATCCCTTGAACTCTGGAGGTCGAGGCTGCAGTCAGAATAAAAGGAATGAAGTATTATATAAGTGACAACACGGATGAGCCTTGAAAATATTACACCAGTGAAGAAGCCTATCAAATGAAAGGCTACTACAGTATGATTCCATTTCTATGAAATTTCCAGAATAGGGAAATTTATAGAAATAGAAAGTAGTTTAATGGTTGCAGAGCCTTTGGGAAGAAGGAAATAGGGAGTGACTGAGAACGAGTATGGTGTTTTTTCTTTGGTGTAATGAAAGTGTTCTGAAACTAAATACTGATGACAGGCCGGGCGCGGTGGCTCAAGCCTGTAATCCCAGCACTTTGGGAGGCCGAGACGGGCGGATCACGAGGTCAGGAGTTTGAGACCATCCTGGCTAACACGGTGAAACCCCGTCTCTACTAAAAAATACAAAAAGCTAGCCGGACGAGGTGGCTGGTGCCTGTAGTCCCAGCTACTTGGGAGGCTGAGGCAGGAGAATGGCGTAAACCCGGGAGGCGGAGCTTGCAGTGAGCTGAGATCCGGCCACTGCACTCCAGCCCTGGCGACAGAGCGAGACTCTGTCTCAAAAATAAATAAATAAATAAATACTGATGACAATTGCACAACTATGAATATGCTAAAAACTATTGAACTGTATACTTTAAAAATGAATTTTGTGGTATGTCAATTATATCTCAATAAAGCTGCTATTTTTTTTATAAAAGCCATTAAATGTTCCATATCTTTTTCTAGAGAATAGTTATATAGGTGTACTCATAGGTTAAAGAAATCATCAAGCCATATACTTAAGAATAGCACACTTTGGCTGGGTGCAGTGGCTCACACCTGTAATCCCAGCACTTTGGGAGGCCGAGGTAAGCAGATCACGAGATCAGGAGATCAAGACCATCCTGGCTAACATGGTGAAACCCCAACTCTACTAAAAATACAAAAAAAAAAAAAAAAGCTGGGCGTGGTGGTGGACACCTGTAGTCCCAGCTACTCAGGAGGCTGAGACAGAAGAATGATGTGAACCTGGAAGATGGAGCTTGCAGTGAGCCTAGATTGCACCACTGCACTCCAGCCTGGGCGACAGAGCGAGACTTCGTCTCAAAAAAAAACCTTTTTAATAAAAAAAAAAAGAATAGTACATGTCACACACTTTACTACATGTCTCTTATACCTCAATAAACAAATAAACAAAAATTTATGGTGACAAACATCAGAAAAGAGGTAACCTCTAGAGAAGAATAGTTACTACTAGGGGAATGGGGGAGTCTTCAGGTGATGAAAAGATTCCATATCTTGTTCTGGTTGGCAGCTACATGAATATATACACATGGAAAAATTCATTGAGCCGTATACTTAAGATTACAGCACTTTGCTGAATGTGTATTATACCTCAATAATTTGGTTTTTTTGTCTTTAAAAATAAGCCACTTCAGTAGAAATGACAGGCAGAAACTGGGTTAAGGGGTGAATACCTTTCAAAAAGTGAAGGTAACAGTTAGGTACCTCTGCCTTCATGGCTGCTTCCCTAATGGGAAAAAGTTAGGAAAAACATACAATAGATGAGAGAAATTTGAGTGTATCACTAGAGGAAAATCCAATTAGGAAGGGACAGAATCAAGAAGATAATTAACAGATTCAGGTCTGAAATGAAGAAAGAGGGGAAAAGGTTACAGGCAATTTTGTCAAAAGGCCAAAAAGCATAGTTCTAATTATGTTCGTATGAATAAAAATAACTTGGCCAAAGGTTCTTAGACATCTTAGATAAGCTTAATATGGGGAAGATACCTCATCTTAAAAGTTAATATGCCTCTGCATTTCCCACTGGGCAATGGTCCAGTGGTTTAATGAGATCAAGCAAATCAGGTGCTATGCTCTCTAGTCACTTGGTTACTAGATAAAAGGTGAATCAGGTATCTCAGATCTCAGAAAATGGAAGAGAAAAATCCTTGCAATATAAGCCTCTCCACCATTCCTAGCTCAGGTCTAAAAGTAAAGCCATCTCATCAGTCAGGATGAAAAGTCATTCAAAATCCACTTTTAAATACATCTAATGCTGGAGTACAAACAACTTCCACTTTGTTGTTTATAATCTTTTTTCTGTAGACTGAGCCTGATCCATAGTAGGAACTCATTGATTTCAATGATTCTAGGATTTTTCATTTTGACATCTCTGAAACTGACATGCATTTCAAATTCAATGGCATGTTATACTGTGCTCTGCACTATTTTTTTCTCCTCAATGGCACATAAAATAATGGTATGAATCACAATGAGTGGCATCTTAGAACTGATTAAATATGTCACTTAATGAATGAATCAGTGACTAAAAGATCAGATTTGGAGGAGTCAGTTACCTGAATAAGAATGCTGTGTGCCCTCACTGGAAATAGATGAAGTTCCTCCAATAGCAGTAATCCCTTCCCTCTTGTTAATTATTTTTCGGAATGTTTTGCTGATATCTTTGCTTTTTAATTCTTGCATTAGCTGGAATGGAACATAAGTAAAATTGAGAATCAGATAACAAAAACCTGACAAGATGAAGGATATTTATTTATATTTCTTTATTTAATAAGAAATAATACCAAATTACATACTAGTCAGTTGTACTTATTGCTTGTATTCACAGATAACTTTCATCATTTTACCAATAACACAAAATAGACAAATACTTGAACCCCAAACAGTGGAATAAATTTTTTATAACTAAGCTTAAATTGAACACACTGAAATTATTCTTCTTGGGTTGCCATAATCTTTTGTACTGAAAACCTAAGAAATAACTAACTACATGCTAAAAATAAAAGAATGCCTTAATGAAGATATTTTCCTGGCTGAACATCTCAAATGTATTCATGTTAAAATAAGTCAGCTCTTAAAGGAAATAACATAGGCTTACAGAAACTCCCTTTCCCAATCACTTTCTCACTGGACTCACCAGAGATTGGCAAGACTGAATTCAATCAGTTTTGCATGCAGCAAAGTGATTGGTTTTTTTTTTAAATGCAAATCTGATCTTGTCACTTCACGTTCTATTCTTCTCACTTCATTGGCTTCCTATTGCTTTTAGGATAAAAACAAAAATTCGACATGGCCCTGTGTGACCTGATTCTGACTTACTTCCCCAGCTACATTCCTTACCCTTACCATCTCAGCTCCAGCCACACAAACATTCTTTCAGTTGCTTGAGAATATTCACCACCTCTAAAGCCACAGGGCCTCTACACATGCTGTGATGTCTACCTGTCTCCCACATTATTCATTTTCCTGCAACCCACTTTTAAAATCTTTCTTCAGAACACATCACAGTCTTCACGCTGTAGGGATACCTTCCCTGAGTCCCTGCATTATCCAGCCTCGCCTCCAAATTCAATTCCTTCTACCACAAACTCTCACAGGACCTGTACCACTCTGTCATAGCAATTCTCATAGTTATCTTCTATCAATTTGTGCAATGCAGTCTCCCCAACACATATAAACTCCATGAAGGCAGGAATCACATTTCTTTTTACTCATCAAATTGAGTAAAAAGTGCCTAGCAAAGTTTCGAGGAAGAGAAGAGCTAAAATACCTGCTTAATCAATAAAGAATGCAAAGTCAGACAATTTATATTTCATAAATATTTATTCAATTATATTAATGGACAATAAGCATTGAACTCACCTAGTTATTCTAGGGAATGAATTACTGTTATCTAAACCTGATTTCCATTCCAACAATTTGAGAATAATTTTTTCCTTTGTTTTATGAATTAGTTGTGGAAATTATTTCAATAATAATAGTTATTGTCATTATCATCATCATTTTAAAGCAGTCCTTTTTCTGGCCTCTGAAGCTGGATTTAACCAAAGCTAGTGATGACATTACAATTCTGCTTTAAGCAAGATTATCAGTAGCCCAAAAGGATTAGATTACTTACTGACACAAACTCTTCAAAACTGATTTTGCCATCTTTGTTGCTGTCAGCAACTGATATAATTTTCTCCACAATCTCTCGCACCTTGTAGCCAGGCAGAGGAAGGCTTGCTTCCTTAAACAGGTCTTGAAGTTCATAGTCACTGACATACCCACTATTGTCAATATCTGTAAAGATATATCATCAAATATATTTTGTAATCTTTGTTGAAGATGTACACTAAGAAGGCTTTTTGGGAGGACTCACAGACATGCAGACAGAGCCTTCCACATTTGTTTCACAGGTGGCAGTAACCTTTTTTCCTGTACCTGAACTGTACAGAATATGCTATATGCTTTATTTTAAAAACTCATATTTAAGTCAGGCTTGGTAGTTCCAGCTATTTGGGAGGCTAAGGTGAGGGGATCACCTGAGCCCAGGAGTTCAAGGCTGTTGTGAGCTATGATCACACCACTGCCCTTCAACTTAGGCAACAGAGTGAGACCCCATCTCTTAAACAAAAACAAAAACAAAACAAAACCCTTGTATATATTTAAATGGAGTTTATTCCCGTTGCGGGAAGTCAGGGACCCCGAACAGAGGGACTGGCTGAAGCCATGGCAGAAGAACATAAATTGTGAAGGTTTCATAGACATTTATTAGTTCCCCAAATTAATACTTTTATAATTTCTTACGCCTGTCTTTACTGCAGTCTCTGAACATAAATTGCAAAGATTTCATGGACACTTATCACTTCCCCAGTCAATACTATTGTGATTTCCTATGCCTGTCTTTACTTTAATCTCTTAATCCCATCATCTTCATAAGCTGAGGATGTATGTCGCCTCACGACCCTGTGATGACTGCATTAACTGCACAAAAATTGTAGAGCACATGTGTTTGAACAATATGAAATCTGGGCACCTTAAGAACAGGATAACAGCGATTCTCAGGGAACAAGGGAGATAACCTTAAAGTCTTGGCTGCCTGAGAGCCGGGCAGAACAGAGCCATATTTCTCTTCTTTCAAAAGCAAATAGGAGAAATATCTCGGAATTCTTTTTCTTAGCAAGGAACTTCCCTAAGAAAGAGAATGCGATCCTAGGGGGCGGTCTCTAAAATGGCTGCCCTAGGGACGTCTGTCTTTTACGGTTGCAGATAGGGATGAAATAAGCCCCGGGCTTATTAAACCCATAGTGCTCCCAGGCCTATTAGGACGAGGAAATTCCTACCTAATAAATTTTGGTCATACCAGTTGTCTGCTCTCAAACCCTGTCTCCTGATAAGATGTTATCAATGACAATGCATGCCTGAAACTTCATTAACAATTTTAATTTCGCCCCAGTCCTGTGATATCACCCTGCCTCAATTTGCCTTGTAATATTTTATTACCTTGTGAAGCATGTGATCTCTGTGACCCATACCCTATTCGTACACTCCCTCCCCTTTTGAAAATCACTAATAAAAACTTGCTGGTTTTGCGGCTTGGGGGGCATCACAGAACCTGCCGACATGTGATGTCTACCCCAGACATCCAGCTTTAAAATTTCTCTTTTGTACTCTTCCCTTTATTTCTCAGACTGGCCAACACTTAGGGAAGACAGAAAAGAACCCACAAAGAATTATTGGGGTGGGTTTCCCTGCTATATCCCCACAGATTTGGGGCCACCATATATATTTTAAGGGTACTGTTACTCTGATAGAAAATTCAGTTTTAGCACATGACTAAGCGTCAAAGAAATAAGCATTGGGCGGGGGGAGGCCAGACACAGTGGCTCAAGCCTATAATCCCAGCATTTTGGGAGGCCGAGGTGGGCAGATCATCTGAGGTCAGGAGGTCAAGATCAGCCTGGCCAACATAGCAAAACCCTGTCTCTACTAAAAATACAAAAATTAGCTGGGTATGGTGGCGGGCACCTGTAATCAAAGCTACTCAGGAGGCTGAGGTAGGAGAATCACTTGAACCTGGGAGGCAGAGGTTGCAGTGAGCCAAGATTGTACCACTGTACTCTACCCTGGGCAACAGAGTGAGACTCCATCTCAAAAAAAAAAAGAGGACTAAGCATGAGGAAGTCACAGGTAGCTAAAAAGGGAGCACCCACTCAGACTTTAACTTCTTGAGGGAATTTAGAAAATGAATCTGCTGACCCCACATTCCACATAAAATATGTGTGCTGTGTAAAATACACATAAGATATTTCTGTTCTACATTTCACTTGGTGGCAATTCTGTTTAATCTGTCAATAATTCATTGCTGCTTCATTATGTATTCATGATACCATTATGTATGCTGAATCATTTGATGTCATTTGAGATTAGGTGTTCCAGAAATTCACAACTATATTTGGACTTTGGGAAGCAGGTTTCCAGGTGTTTTCATGTCATCATTGAGAGATGCCCTTCCCTAGGGTTTCCCTAGAGACTGGGTATCACTTCTTGACTCAGAACAAAGGCGACACAAAACACTTCTGCCCAGAGTTGACAGCAGAGCGTTGCATTGTTTTGTTGCCTGGATCTGCCTTGGATAGGCTCTCTTTGCTCATCTGGTAATAGCTGCTTTGTTTCCTATATTTCTTGTTATTCTTAATAAAAGAGCTGCCATACTCATGGAGTTCATGGTTAGGAGAGAAACTTTTCTTTGGAATGCTCATATGAAAGTTTTAGAATTAATACTGTTCAGAATGATAGAATATTTCTAAACTAGAACCACCGATAACCAAAATATTGGTATAATTGCAAAAGTCAGCTAGGAAGCTAAGTTGTTTGATATTGCAATAATATTGCTTTCTTTGAATTTAGAGAAAAATCTCATTACATTACCAGTTCAGAACTGTTTCCCATAATTTTGAAATATGCACATAGATTAGGCTGGCTTATTTCTAAACCAGCATAATAGTAGGAAATATTTTAAAATAAACAAGACTGAGGAAGTTATTTGCCTAATAACTATCATGTTAAGCTAAAAAGATTAGTTAAGAGCTAGGATTCTGAAGACAGATATGTGGACTTAAGCTCCCAGCTCCATCCCTAGGCCCTCTGTGGTTTTGGTGTGACATGACAAGAACTAATAGAAACCACTTAATGAACATATATGCTTAGCCAAGTGACTTGTTAAGAACTTGACTTATCTCATGAAATTATTTTTTTCTTTTTTTCTTTGAGACAGAGTCTCGCTCTGTTGCCAGGCTGGAGTGCAGTGGTGCGATCTCAGTTCACTGCAACCTCTGCCTCTGGGGTTCGAGTGATTCTCCTGCCTCAGCCTCCTGAGTAGCTGGGACTACAGGTGCAAGCCACTACACCCAGCTAACTTTTGTATTTTTAGTAGAGATGGGGTTTCACCATGTTGGCCAGGATGGTCTTAATCTCTTGACCTCGTGATTTGCCCGCCCCAGCCTTCAAAGTGCTGGGATTACAGGCATGAGCCACTGCGCCTGGCCATCTCATGAAATTCTTACAACAACTTTGAGGTGGTTACTAATGTCATCCCCATTTTAAAGGTGAGAAAATAAAGGCTTAGATTAAATAACTATAAAGGTCACAGTTTGAAAAGAAAACAAGACTTTCTTACAATTCGACAACAACAACAAAACAAAACAACTTGATTCAAAAACAGGAAAAGGGCTTAAAATGACATTTCTCCAGAGAAGATACACAATCAGCCAATAAGCACATACAGATGCTAAACATCACTAGTCATAAGGAAAATGCAAATAAAATGAGACACTACTTCACACCCAGGAGAATGCTTATTATCCAAAAAAAACCAGAAAACAAATGTTGGTGAGGATGTGAAAAAAATGGAATCCTGGTACACCACTGGTAGGAATGTAAAATGGTGCTTCCACTATGGAAAACAGTATGGTAGTTCCCCCACAAAATTACATATGGAATCACCATATGATGTAGCAATTCCGCTATTATGTTTACACTGAAAATAATTGAAAGCAGGGACTTGAACACGTATTTGTATACCCATGTTCATAGCATTGTTCACAATAGCCAAAAGGTGGAAGCAACCCACATGGCCATCACTGGATGAGTGGATAAGCAAAATGTGGCATATACATACAATAAAATATTATTCAACCTTAAAAAGGGAGGAAATTCTGACACATGCTACAACATGGATGAACCTTGAGGACATTGTACTAAGTGAAATAAGTCGGTCACAAGAAGACAAATATTATGTGATTCCACCTATATGAAGTACCTAGAGTAGTCACATTCATACAGAAAGTAGGATGATGGTTACCTGGGGCTGGGGGAGCAGGAAGTGGGAGTTATTGTTTAATGGATATGGAGTTTCAGTTTGGGAAAGGGATGGTGGTGATGAATGTAGAACAATGTGAATGTATTAATGCTAATGAACTATACACTTAAAAATGGTTAAAATGGTAAATTCTGTTATGTATATTTAACCACAATTTCAAAAAGAAACAGTACTGAGAAATATTTTAACTTCCCTCTTCTCTCCAGTGGCCCCAAAATACTCTATCTAATAACATTGGATGGCCATGTCCCCCTGTCCCTGAGAAAAGTGTGCCAGAAATTAGCAGAAGTTTCTGAGTTCACAGAGTAGCAGTTTGTCTTGTAAATAAAGTCAGCAAGTACATATTCTGCTAGTGTTACTGCTTTGCTCAAACAGAACAAATTATCTTGCTGCCAAAATTGTTCTATCAAGGACCTGCTTCTGGGTCGGGATTTTGTACATAGCAGAGCAGCTCCCTCACTACCATCTATTGAAAGGCAGCCCTCAATACAAGCTTTTGTTTAAAAAAAAAATTGTTCCATCAGTGAATTGTTTATTCAATATGTCATTAAATAAATATTGCAATATTATATTAATATGTTCATGAGTCATAAAGATTACAGTTGGTGTGCTAAACAAAGTAAATATATTACTCATTCATTTATTTTACCAAGACCTAGGTAGAACTTTTATTCAAGCTACCAAACTGCATCTATAAAATAACAGAAATATCAAACTATGAGATACATTTTTATTACTTCCTCTGTTTCAATGCTCAAAATGAGCAGAACATTTCAACAATTGCCCAGTTTTTGTCTTGAAAAGATTCTGGACACTACATATAATTCTCTATAAAATGTATGACTGTTTTCTGAAAATCGTACCATATTCATACAATGCTCTAATGACAATATGCCATTCCCAGGGAGACATGGAAGAGCCCAGAGATCTGTAGAATTTACTTTATTTCACAGTAATGATTTGTAAAACATGAGCTTCCTGAGTTTTAGTTTTTTGGGTTTTTTTTTTTTTTTTTTGGAGCGCTTTATTTTTTAAACATATCTTTTTTTCTTTGTATTGGTCAATAAAACTCATGCTGCATGATATTTTACTCACATTAACTTTAGTCATTATTAGGTTTGTAAGAAATCTAAGCACAAGACCAGCGGTGATCATTTTCTCCTCCCTGATCTACCATATGACTGTTTCTCATGGAGGGCTCTATTACACTAGAGAAGGAGCTTGATGAGTAAGGGGCAAACGTGGTGGTGTCACTGTCCCAATGTCTATTCACTGCGCTCACCTTTCACTGGGTTCACCTTTCACTTGCATGCATTTGCAAACTAAAGCAAAAAAAAAAAAAAAAAAAAAAAAAAGGTATTTGCATTCTCCTTGTTTACCATGGGTTTCCTAAGAGCAAACTGCAGAAGAATTGAGATCCAACAGAGTATGAGGAACATTTTTTGGAAGAAAAATACAAAACTGTCAAAATGATAATGTCATAAACACAAAACACTAAATGGCTATAAAAAGTGAAAGAAGAAAAATACGGCATACGGCCTTTAAAAACAATACTAAGACTTTCTAAATTATGCATGTGGGAGAAGGAAAATAAGATATATGGCATTTAAAAACAATACTGAGATTTTAAAAATATTCTGCATGAAGTCAGAAAGTGTTATAGTTAGTGACAAAGATGTGAAGGCCAGAGTTCAGTTTATACACAAGGAAGTATTTTTATATTTTTTCTCTCTGTAATAAGGATACCGTGTTAAGTGTATTCAGTTACACTGTCATTCATTAACCTGGATTATCCTCTGCAAAGAAATGATCAAATAATTCAAAGTCCAATTCACCTAGAAATTCAAGCCAGTCTTAGCTTATCTTTCAGAAAGAAAGAATCCAGTGAAACCTAGATAGAAAAAAAGGAATAAATCTGGAGGTAATTGGGTGGTGGTAGATGAAATAAAAGGTATTGTTCCATTCCTGGAGTCTGACATCAAGCAGACCAGTAATATCGTATTTACTTTTTCTCAAGCATACCTATTTTATTAAATGCTTCTCGTAGTTCTTCAAGCTCCTCCCGAGAAATGGTAGTAGTACTGTTTTCCATCTTTGGACAGAAAAGACTATCTTCAGGTCTTTATATCTAGAAAAAACAATATTATAAAAAGAGCATGAAACCTTTGGAAACATTTATTTAAGCAATATAAGGTACGGAGGAAGTACATTCTCTAGAAGAGATTATCCATGAGATATGGCTGACAAAGAACAAATAGGAGTAGGTCCCCTGGTAACAATCTCTCAGCATAGGCCAGCCAAACTATAACTGAGACTCAATAAGGGGAAGAAACACCTGTTTTTCTTACCTTGTGCTTTTACACAGATATTTCTCAACAGCCTAATGAATTAATATTAATTTCTATTTGCATTTTGCCCCACAAGTTCAAGAAAATAAGCAATGCATTTCAAGTTTGAGAAAAGTAGAGCATTTATAAATGTACAGCATAAGGTCAGAAAGTAAAATTTTTTAAGACACGAATAATGTCCACAAAAAAGGTAAATTCAGAATCTGCTTATCTTATAATGGGATGTGTGGTTTTAACATTCAGCTTTACAATATTCAACCACTGCCACATTCTTTCTCCTTCCCCGTGTGAAGTCTCTTGAGGGTCTGTGGGGCTCTTCTTTTACATGGCATGATCGTGGCTCACTGCAGTCCCAAACTCCTAGGCTTAAGTGATCCACCCACCTCAGCCTCCTGAATAGGTAGGACTATAGGCATGTGCCACTGCACCCAGCTAAAAGGTTTTGTAGAGACAGGATCTCACTGTGTGGTCCAGGCTGGTCTTGAACTCCTAGCTTCAAGCAGTCCTCCTGTCTCGGCCTTTGAAAGTTGAGCAGTGAGGGGGTGGGGGGCTTCGTATTCTGAGCAGGTAAGGCAAACTAAAAAGGAAAAAATTACGTAAAACTGGGCTATAGGAAAAGTCACAAGGTGGTGTGTGTTCATTACAGAAAATAATTGATAACGAATGTCCCAAACAGAAAATTAACATTACTCATAATCCTACTATCCAGAAGTATCGACAAATATCATTTCGTTGTCTTTATCCTTCTGACCCACTTTCTTTTTTTATTTTTTTTGAGACAGAGTCTCGCTTCTTCACCCAGGCTGGAGTGCAATGGTGTAATCTCAGCTCACCGCAACCTCCGCCTCCCAAGTTAAAGCGATTCTCCTGCCTCAGCCTCCCCAGTAGCTGGGATTACAGGCATGTGGCACTATGCCCAGCTAATTTTTGTATTTTTAGTAGAGATGTGGTTTCACCATGTTGGCCAGGCTGGTCTCGAACTCCTGACCTCAAGTGATCTACCCACCTCAGACTCTCAAAGTGCTGGGATAACAGATGTTGATCCACGGTGCCTGGCCCCCTTCTGACCTACTTTCAAAACACATGTGTACCTTTTGGGGGTGAGAACAATATGACCATACTATATTACAACCTTTTTGTTGGTAATAACACATTGTCACTATGTTTTCATGCTGGTTCATCAACATAATATTTAATGGCTACATATTACTATCTCATAACTTATTTGGTAAATCCCCTCTTTCAGAGTATTTGCACTGCTTTTAATTTTTCATTACAAATAATGCTTCAATGAACATCCCTGCAGATAAATCTTTATTCTTCTCCATGTTTATTCTGTGTGATAAATATCTAAAAGTAGAATTATTTACATTTTTAAGACTTCTAATATCTAGCAATGTAACTCTTATTTATTTTTATTATACTTTAAGTTCTGGGATACATGTGCAGAACATGCAGGTTTGTTACATAAGTATACATGTGCCGTGGTGGTTTGCTGCACCCATCAACCCATCATCTACATTAGGTATTTCTCCAAATGCTATCCCTCCCCTAGTCCCCATCCCTCAACAGGCCCCAGTGTGTGATGTTCCCCTCCCTGTGTCCATGTCTTCTCCTTGTTCAACTCCCACTTTTGAGTGAGAACATACAGTGTTTGGTTTTCCGTTTTTGTGTTAGTTTGCTGAGAATGATGGTTTCCAGCTTCATCCATGTCCCCGCAAAGGACATGAACTCATCCTTCTTTATGGCTGCATAGTATTCCATAGTGTATACGTGCAACATTTTCTTTATCCAGTCTATCATTGATGGGCATTTGGACTGGTTCCAAGTCTTTGCTATTGTGAATAATGCTGCACTAAACATACATGTGCATGTGTCTTTATAGCAGCATGATTTATAATCCTTTGGGTATATACCCTGTAACAGGATTGCTGGGTCAAATGGTATTTCTGGTTTTAGATCCTTGAGGAATCGCCACTGTCTTCCACAACGGTTGAACTAATTTACACTCCCACCAACAGTGTAAGAGCTGTCCTATTTTTTTTTTTAAGTGAAAGTAAGTTTATTAAGAAAGTAAAGGAATAAAAGAATGGCTACTCCATAGAGTAGCCACAACTCTTATTTTTAAAATGACTTAGTGGCTTGTCTATTCACTGTACAGCTAAAGATGAATACAAATTATATTGTATTCCTCATAAACACTTAGTTCTATCAGACAGTTAATATATGCCTCAGAAAATAAGTGACAAGTGCTTTATAAAACAATAGGAATTGAAGCTAAGTGGAAAATCCTCTTTTTATACACTTTTATAGACTTGTATTTATATAGAAGGTTCAATATCATCCCTAATTTTTCAGTGAAGCACATCAATTTTCAAAATAATTTATTCACTGAAATTTCATTCATCATTGCAAAACTATATTAAATTGTGTGGAGCCCTCTAAGAGTATGGCTCATTTGTGATCTGTACACAAATTTATTCAGAAATTGTGGTGTTCTTTAGAAATCACAAATTTCTATCTCTTACAATTTTTCTGGAGCCTGGTTCTAATTAAATGTGCAATTAAATCTTTTGGTCTTGTTTTAAATATACTACTGTCTGCTATGTAATTCTATACTGTTTTTAAAAAAATTCTAAAGAGCTCAAGTCAGTAGAAAAAGGAGTAAATAGAAGTCATCTTACTCCCCAGATGCAGGTTCTTACATCTTAGCATTAAATATTAATTTCATTGGATTCTCACCTTTAGAAAGCTTTAGTATATTTAAAACTATTTACAGGCATACTTATTTTGTGTTCAAATAGATTAAATCGTTTTTTTAAGGATTGTTAAGCATAATTCCCTGGGTCTGCAAAATGCTAGTTGTGTTGTGGCTGGCTTTGAATCTCTGTGGTTTCAGTCATCCTGTATATCCTTTCCTGTATTCAAAATGCTATCCCTTGCCTCAAGTTTTAAAAATAGTGGCCCAATTTTAGCATTTGTACTCCACAGAAAGACTGCAAATTAACAAGTGTTTGTGTTGACCTTGCATTTGAAACGATAAAAATAAACCTGGGGTTATATTCTTTGCTCATGCCTATTCAAATTTATATAATTTGTTAATTACATAAAATATTTTTAGTCTCCTATAATCAGGCAAAAGCAACAGGTAAACTTCTCAAAAAAGCAAAACCCATACAACGCTCTTTCCTATTTTTAAAGCTTTGTTTTTATAGCTAATAAGTGTAAAGATGTTGCTTTGAATCCTTTGACGTTAAAATGAAACAAACAGAAAAATATAAAAGGATCTTCAAGATACACAGACAGCTCCTAACTTACAATGATTTGACTTAGAATTTTTCAACTTCACAATGGTGCGGAAGTTATACACAGTCATCAGAGAGTGGTATGATACTCTCATCATGCTGGGCAGAGGTGGTGAGCCACGGTCAGCCACGCAATCACAAGGGTGAACAACCAATACTCTACATTTACCATGTTGTCAGAAAATTTTGCCCAACTTTAGGCTACTGTAAGCATTCTAAGCACATTTAAGGTAGGCAAGGCTAAGCTATGAGGCTCAGTAGATTAGGTGTACAAAATGCACTTTTTACTTACAATGGGTTTATTGGAATGGGACTCCTCTGTAAGTTAAGGAGCATCTATACTCTCAAAAAAACAAAACAAGATGCAGAAAAGTAAGTGTGGCAGGGAAAGGAAAGTGATGGTATCAGCTGTATGTTTATAAAACATTTTCTGGAAGGGTACAAAAGAATGGTAAGAGTTGTGATTTTTACATTGTCAGTCTCATAGCAATTCAGGGTTGTTTCTATTGCCTTTTTTTCCTGAAACTGTTCTAAGAAGGGTTTTAGATTCTGCCAATCATAAAGAACTGCTCTAACTTTGGTAAACTTTTAAAAGGCTCAAGGAAGAAATTTGAGGGAGGAGAAAAGATCAAATCCAATTTTATCTAAATTTTCAAAAGTCTCTTTTAGAATGTGCTTAACTTTCCAAATATATATTTGGTTGTGTCACGGTACACTTGAGGATTAGGCAAGGAAAAAAGAGGCTTTAATTGGTGAAAGAAGGTTCCATTTAAAATGATTTGTGCTTAAAGAAAAGTGGAAGTAAATTAGTCGGGCGTGTTGGTGCACACCTGTAATCCTAGCTACTCAGGAGGCTGAGGCAGGAGAATCACTTGAACCCAGGAGGCAGAGGTTGCAGTGAGCTGCGAACGCACCGTTGCACTCCAGTCTGGGCAACAAGAGTGAAACTCTGTCTCAAAAAATAAAACAATACAACAACAACAGCAACAAAAAAAAAAAGAAAGAAAGAAAAGAAGAAAAGAAAAGTGGAAGAGGAACTGATCCTCTAGGAGGATTCCCATGCATTGGCAATTTGGGACTGGCCTTCAGTGGCTGTTAGACTTACCACCAAGAGTTTTCTACTATTTACTTAAAAGTCCCAACATATGGCCCCTAGTAAGGGAGTTTAAATTCATTCATTCATGTATTCAACAAATACATCCTATTTGGCTTGGCTAAATGAAGATAAAAAGATGAGTAAGAATCAGTTTCTCCTAAAACTGTACTCATACAACATAGCGCTTATCAGGTTCAACTGAAAATGCATGAAAAGTTTAATTTAAACGGATTTTTTGTAAATAGTACAATCTTACGATTATTGCTCTTTATAAACAAATTAGAATCATCTTCTAATTCACTTTCTGTTTAAATCTGGATATAAAGGAGTCTCTTTTATACTATATACCACGTATTATAGGAGTTATTCAGCATATATCATATATGGCTTTAGGTTAGAAGTCTCTGAACTAAGGCCAGGCGTTGTGGCTCACACGTGTAATCCCAGCACTTTGGGACATCGAGGTGGGCAGATCGCTTGAGCTCAGGAGATGGAAACCAGCTTCGGCAACGTGGCAAAACCCCATCTCTACTAAAAAAATATATAAAAATTAGCCAGCCATGGTGGCTTGAGCCTGTAGTCCCAGCCATTCTGGAGGCTGAGGTAGGAGGATCACTTGAGCGCAGGAGGTGTGGGCTGCAGTGAGCCGAGATCACACCACTGCACTCCAGCCTGAGCAACACAGCCAGACCATCTCAAAAAAAAAAAAAAAAAGTTTCTGAACTAATTGTAACCAAGGCAATTGTATTATATGGAATGGTGATGTGAGAAGAAGGCTAAAAGGGGTGGGTGAGACTATGCATATGTACACACACACTCACATACATGAGTTTAAGAGAAAATAAGAATAAGAGAAAGACAAAGACCAAAGACTTGAAGAAAACAGAAACAAGCTCTTGGAAAAGCATTTGATATGAGGAAGATTCACATTGCAGCAAAATTATCCCTTTCTTCATTAAAGCTAAGTGCAAGTCAGGGGCAGCAGTTACCAGAAAAACAATGTAAAAACATGCAATGAGTCAGCAAGTATTTGGTGAAGAAAAATACGGATGCGGACCCAAAAAACTGGCTGTACAGAAGGGCTTAGAGGAAATAACTTTCCCAAGGAAAGACAACATATTGAAATGAAAGCTGCTGGCACCTCAGCTCTGACTTTACTTTTTAATACATGGGATTTGATCACTTAAGCACAAAGGTTCAAATGTTATTTGACTTGTGCAACTGAATGAATGAGTGTGCAGAGTTAGAGTTGCTTACTGAATGGCTAAATCAGCATGCCAAAAACAAACAAAAAGCAACAACGTAGTCTCTTCTCACAAGGCCTTTATCTCAGAGTTCTACCATTATCCATGGCTAACACCAAACAGGCGCTATTCAGTTTTGAAACCCAAACACTTCAAGTGATCAGTGAGGAAGTACATATTGAAGGGATGCCCTAGGCAAAGAGGGACAATGTGAAACGTATGACTCAACTTGGTCCCCCGGCCTCCTACTCTGTGCCCTCAGCTCCACTCAGATAGATGCGCTAATGGATTTGCCACACCTCCAAGGACTCAGGCACTGCTCCCTCACTGCAGCTTGTTCAAGGGGCACAAAAATCTTTGCCTCTGTTGGCAGAGCCAAAGAAGTTAGTAAGTTTTCTTAGCTGAAAAATAGGAAACTAGATTAAAAGTATATATAAATGGTGCAGAGTAGGATTTACTGGCGAAGGCACAATAAAAAGTATCAATAGGAGACTGACTGGAACTATTTGTAGGGGAGAAAGAAAGGGAATGACTTAGTCCCCAGTACTTTCCTAAAGCCTTACGTCCTCTCTAAATCCAACACTGGGTGATAGATAACTTGTAAGCTGAGGAAATTAGAATCCACACAGTGGGAATCAGTTCTTCTGAGGACCCGCTGGACAATGATGCCTCATGGCCACAAGCTCAGCAACACTTCCTATCTACAGCCATGAATATTCTTCCTAGTTCCTGAAGTCCTGGATGAAGAAAGAGGCCCCTCCCCATTTGACTCCCAACCTTTACCCCTTCCTTAATGTGTCCATAATGCTTGTCCCCTGGAAATCCCATCCACATCTCTAAGCCTACAAGGGCCAGGCAGGGAAAGTCAGAAGTGTGATTCAGACCTGGTAGGGGATGGGAAGGGCTCTGAAAAGGAGCAGCCACTGCTGAGCTCCAGTGGACAGTTGCCAAGAGGAATGAGGCCCAGGGTTGCTAGATCTTCTGATTTTTCAAGGGAAGTCACAGATCCATATTTTTAGGTGGAATTTGATTTTTAAGCTTTGGCAAACAATTTGAATTATTATAAAGCAGTGTGTGCCAGATGAGTCCTTCAGTCTATTAAGTTTGGTTCCTCACCTTCTCAATTCTGTTCATTCATTGGCCTCCCAGGGGACCTGGATGGAAATGCTGTGTGTTTCTTTAGAAACACTCCCATTGGCTGGGCACAGTAGCTTGTGCCTGTAGTGCCAGCTACTCAAAAGGCTGAGGTGGGAGGATTGCTTAAAGCTAGGAGTTTGAATCCAGCCTAAGCAAGACAGTGAGACCCCCTGTCTCCATCTCTTTTTGTTTTTTAGGGTTTTGTTTGTTTGTTTGTTTGTTTGAGGCAGAGTTCCATTCCTGTCATCCCAGCTGGAGTGCAATGGCACGATTTTGGCTCACTACAACCTCTGCCTCCTGGGTTCAAGTTATTCTCCTGCCTCAGTCTCCAAAGAAGCTGAGATTACAGGTGCCCATCACCATGCCCAGTTAATTTTTGTATATTTTTAGTAGAGATGGGGTTTCATCATGTTGGCCAGGCTGGTCTCGAACTCCTGACCTCAGGTGATCCAGCCGCCTTGGCCTCGCAAATGCTGGGATTACACACGTGAGCCACTGTGCCTGTCCCTGTCTCCATCTCTTAAAAGTAAAGAAAAGAGAAAAGAAAAAAGAAAAAGAAACACTCCCATCAAATAGCTCACTGAGGACCAGAAGAAAACATTTTGTCTCTAAATTTGTCAAAACCCAACCTCAGATTTACACCACTCCTCACATCCCTGAACCCAATAAGGGGCATTTCCAATTGTCGCCTCCTCTGAAAGATGAGGAGCCAGCAGGTCACAAGCCTATTAACCACAGAGACTTTCCCAGCTCAGGCATCTGGGCCCACCCGGCATCCCAGGATCTTTTCCTTCTCATTTAGTATTTATATCCCATCTACTGTCCCCTACCCCTTCTCCCACTTTAGGCCTTCACTGGCTCTCTGGGAAAATTCAACACATGAGTATTACCCAAGTCCCCATCATTATAATGTCTATAACACTTTGAGTATAATTTCCTCAACATGTTTTGTTTTCTCCTTCAGCAACTATTTTCCTTCTTCTGGCAACAGTCCTAACTTTAGTTCTGATGTTCCACCTGTAATGATACATCCATGCCATTTTTGGCTAAGGTTCCAGGTCCAAGCCATGCAGCACATCATATTCCCTGGCCACAGTGATTTTGCTTTAGGAATAGGCATAAAATCCAGCTGGAGTCAACAAGACATAACAAGGCTTTTGTAAAACATTTTATAATGAGAGTCCCCACATGATCCCCTGAATCAGAGAGGAAGTAGAGGTCAGAGCAGCTGTAGCCATCATGCCTCCAACAAAGAGAGAACACAAGGCTAAGAAGAAGCCAAAACCAGACAAAAATTAGCTGGGCATGGGGGTGGGCACCTGTAGTCCCAGCTACTCAGGAGGCTGAGGCACAAGAATCACTTGAACCCGAGAGGCAGAGGTTGCAGTAAGCTGAGATCACACCACTGCACTCCAGTTTGGGCAACAGAGCGAGACTCAGTCGAAGAAGAAGAAAGAAGAAGGAAGAAGAAAGAAGAAGAGGAAGAAGAGGAAGAGGAGGAAGAGGAAGAAGAAGAGGAAGAGGAGGAAGAGGAAGAGGAGGAAAAAGAAGAAGAGGAAGAGGAGGAAGAGGAAGAAGAAGAAGAGGAAGAAGAAGAAAGAAGAGGAAGAGGAAGAAGACAGAAGAAGAAGAAAGAAGAAAAAGAAAGAAGAAAGAAGCAGAAGCAGCAGCAGCAGCAGCCACCGCCAAAACCAACACTGCAGAAGACAAACGGTAAAGACAAGACACATTCTGGCAGAGTTGTCAGGAATTCAGAGTCCTGAATTCCACTGTGGTTTTTCTTTTTTCTTTTTTTGGTGGTTACTCGAAAAAATTTATTAAAAGCCATTTAAACTGGGTTTCTATTGCTTTCAGCAACAAGTGTCTAAACGAATACAGAGAGAGCAAAAACAAACAATCTACATGAAGAAAATGGGAGGCAAGTCACTTCCTCAAAGGATGGAGAATATTTGGGCATTCTGAATTGGGAAAGAAAATTACCTATATTTTCCAAATAAGTTTACATCTAGATTATAAGCATTACTTTGGTCATAATTTGTATTTTACCATGACCTCACCTAATCCCAGAAACTCAGTGCATCAGTGAACCACAGAAGTCAGTTTATAGTTGCTCCCACACTGATCAGTAGTATTGTATTAAAGATTATATTCATAGCCTAAAGGTCTCTAGACCTATGACTGCTTTGTACCTTTTCTTCCCTTTCCCTTCATTCAGAAAAATTCTTCCTATTCTCTTTTTGGTTTTTTTTTTGAGATAGAGTCTTGCTCTGTCGCCAAGGCTGGAGTTCAGTAGCACGATCTCAGCTCACTGCAAGCTCCATCTCCTGGATTCAAGCAATTCTCCTGCCACAGCCACCCTAGTAGCTGGGATTTCAGGCATGAGCCACCATGCCTGGCTAATTTTTTGTATTTTTAGTAGAGATGGGGTTTCATCTTATTGGTCATGGCTGGTCTCCAACTCCTGACCTCAGGTGATCCACCCACCTCAGCCTCCCAAAGTGCTGGGATTACAGGCGTGAGCCACCGCGCCTGGCTTTTTTTTTTCTTTTTTTGACATAAGGTCTCACTCTGTTACCCAAACTGGAGTGCGGTATCATGATCATGGTTCACTGCAGCCTGCAACTCCAGGGCTCAGGTGATCCACCTCAGCCTCCTGAGTGTCTGGGACTACAGGCGTGTACCACCAAGCCCGGCTCCTATTAACTTTTAATTCACCTTCAGCTAAAGATGACAAAGTGAGTAGTAATATATTATGAGAAATGGGCAGGTCTTTCTGGCATGAGGCAGGGCAGGGCAATCTAGCTGCAATGACATACAAAGTCAATAATCATTAAAATCAGGAAACTTCTAAAGTATTGCATGTAGAGAGAAAAAAGCAATTTACTTAGTATCTGAGAGTAAAAAATATTTATGTCCAAGATGTTTGCAGATTTATCCAACATCCTACCAAAAACAGGTACACTGAGTGGCAAGTCCCTTTAAGTTAGTTAGATTTCCAAAGTGGTGCCTGACCCAAATCTCAGTAAGACCCACACTATAATTTGCTGTGTGGCATGATGATGTGCTTTCAAAGCACAAAGGGAACAAGAAGGACGCATGGCAGACAATTCAGGAGCGAATGAAGCTGAAAAAATTCAAAACTCTCCATTCATTTTTGTACAGGCATTTTTTTTTTTTTTTTTTTTTTTGAGACGGAGTCTTGCTCTGTCGCCCAGGCTGGAGTGCAGTGGCCGGATCTCAGCTCACTGCAAGCTCCGCCTCCTGGGTTCACGCCATTCTCCTGCCTCAGCCTCCCGAGCAGCTGGGACCACAAGCGCCCGCCACCTCGCCTGGCTAGTTTTTTTTTTTTTAGTAGAGACGGACGGAGTTTCACCGTGTTAGCCAGGATGGTCTCGATCTCCTGACCTCGTGATCCACCTGTCTCGGCCTCCCAAAGTGCTGGGATTACAGGCTTGAGCCACCGCGCCCGGCCTGTACAGGCATTTTTATACATAGTCAGATATCTAACATAGGTACTCAAAAAAATTGGCCTGAAATAAACCTTATGTAGGAACATTAGAAATGAGAGCTTCTTTATCAAATCTATTTGTTGCTTTTATTATTGTTTTGAAGTTCCAGTTGACAATAATAATGTCACTATATTGCTACTCATAATCACACAAGCTGCCCAATTCTCTATTTTCAAATCCTGGAGGAGGAAAATGTTCCAAAAACTGATGCCTCCCACAACTGAATTTTCTCTTGTCTTTTTTAGTTTGTTCCATTAAACTATACTTCAAACAATTTCCTTCATGAGATCACAGCCTCAACAATTTTAGTTAAACCTTTACCTATAGACTCCAAACCTTTCCTTTTAACAATCTTGACTTCCCACTACATCCTGAAAAAGGCCTCCTCTTTCTCCTGAGGCCTCTTCCATATTGTTCTACAACTTTCCTTCATGCCATTTCCTGTCCCTAGAAACTCTATTCTCCCACAGCCAAATCTTTACCCCCATTCAAAGCAAAGCTCAAATTCCACCATGATTTTTTTCCTTCATTGCCCTCATTTCATTTCAGCACAGATTTATTGAGAACACCTAAGGCGCTAGGTGTTGTGCCAAGTGTTGGAGGCAATCAAATGGTGACTCACACACAGACCTGACTCTCAAAGAGTTTACAATATAGTAAGCAAGTCAATGAACCAAAGGTGACAGCAATGGCAAACACATGACTCCCTTACCCACTGCAGACATCCCTCACCAATTGCAGTTCTTTCTCACTGAGCCTCACAGTCCTCCACACAGCCCCTACTAGAGAGTCAGCTCTCAAAATGAACTAGAACCCCTGTACAGGCTAGAATTAAGTAAGTAGGAAAGAATCATCTGACTAGAAGATTCAAGGAAGGATTTCTAGAATAGGTACCAATTGGCTGAAAAATGAATTGAAAAATGAACAGGCATGAGGTCAGGATTTCAATACCAGTCTGGTCAACATAATGAAACCCCGTCTCTACTAAAAATACAAAAAATTAGCTGAGTATGGTGGTGTGCACCTGTAATCCCAGCTAATCAGGAGGCTGAGGCAGAAGAATCGGGTGAACCCAAGAGGCAGACGTTGCAGTGAGCCAAGATCGTGCCATTGTACTCCAGCCCGGGCAACAGCGAGAGACTCTGTCTCAAAAAAAAAAAAAAAAAAAAAAA